>NC_051863.1:193713030-194042116 GCF_015732765.1 Culex quinquefasciatus | reverse complement strand
AAGATGGCGGCGAAGAAATATTGAAGAAAATGCATTTTCAATACGCAATCAACTAATCAAATTTCACAAAAATTGAGTCGCAGTACTCAAATTTAATGTTTAAAACAAGAAAATAAAAAAATACGATTTTTTTAAATCGTGATCCACTTATTCGAATTCCCAAACCAACATTCGGATAATTTTCCATGGAAATTTAAATGCAATGATCTGCAATCAATTTAATATGCGAATTTTGTTGAATTTTCAATGTACAAAACCAAACAGTTCTTTCTTTATTTGGCAAAAATCATTTTTCATCAAGTTTTACTTGTTTTGAAAACTTATGATTCCATATCAACTTAGTGTAATGCATTTTCAATGGTTTTTGTTGTTGGAATGTTGAATTTGTGGAATTTTGTGATTTATAAAAGGCAATACAACAAGAATACGATATTTAGTTTAGTTCACAAAACATTGTGATTCCATTTATTTCATACTGTTAAATCTCGTTTACACATTTATATCGCACAACAATCGTCACAAGGATTCATCGCACCGGAATTCTTATTCCTGTTGACAGAACGAAAAGTCTTCTTTTGATTTGATCGATGGATTTAATGTGCGTTGTAACTTAAACGAAACACTTATGGTTGAAATATGAATAAGCATCCTAACGTAGTAAATATTTACAGAAGCACTGCTCTGATTTCGGTAATCACCATTCTATTAATAAATGTACTGGGCTGTGATCACCACCTTTCGTTACACTAGGTTCGGTTTATAATCCATCTTCAGTTCGCTCACAGCGAGGCGTGACGTAGTGGAAAACATTTTAACGTGTAAAAGTTCATTTTTGTTGATGTTGCAAAAAAACGGATGAGTCTCAACTTAACTTAGTTATAGTCCTTGGTTGGATTAATATGGCCTTAGTTCGTAAAGTAAGTGTTTGTTCGCGTCGGTTGCTGCTGCTTGGTCAGTTCTCCAGCACACACACTTCGTCGTCCATCGGAGCTTACTGTCCGGTGTAGTTGGGGTTGAAGGGGGCCTGCCGGGCGTAACCCTCGGTGACGACCTGGTCGTAACTGGGTGGGTTCATCGTCGCTTGGGTTGCCATCGGGGGGACCGCTCCGGGCATGGGCATCGGCATCGGCATCTGCGGGTGCTGCGGGTACGGCAGCTGAGACTGTTGGGGTGGATAGCCCGGTCCAGCCGGGTTGTAGCTGAAAATGGAAAGAAAAATAAGATAATTTTCACTGTGTTGTAAACCAGCTGTCCCTTATCAACCCTCAATCACACTACACAATAAAGCGATGATCAATTACGAACTCAAACAGCTAATTTGCCGACCAATTTATCACCAGCTGGGCAAATCATTCGTCTGCCCTTTGATATACAAACTAAACTCAACAACAAAAGGCCAACCGAGTAAGGCGTACAGCCGTACACGCGAGTGTTGGCTGCTGCTGTTTGCTAAATCTTATCGCTTTCGCTGCAAAGCGGAAAGACAAAAGTGTCGCTAATCAAAACGCTTTTAACTGGTGATATTTTTAAACTGTATGTATTTTAGATAGGGAAGATTACCATTCTGTTGAATGAAATTTGCATTTTTTAAAGCTTATGTAGTCAATATTAACTGGATAAATAAGAAGACAACAAATAAAACAAACAAAAAATAATTTCATTTAAAATAGAGTGAAATGCATAATAAAGACATTTCAAAATGCATTATCCTGCGTTCATATTCAATTTTCTATATTCCCGGGAGGATAAAATTTGTTTAAGATGAGCATAATTTGGATGTCATATATTCAATATTATCGAACTCAAGTGTGACCAGTCCGAAGAATGAATCGTAGAAAAAACATTCTTTTTTTCAAGTCCTTTTTGTCAACATTGAGGTTCCTGATACCTTTCATTCAGGTCAGCCATTTGGCGGCCATGTTTGTTTAAGAAAACCATTCAAATCTTGATTCAGAATGTATCAATCAAAAATTGTTATCTTTGTGTTGTTTCTAGAATTTCACATTTCATTTCAATTTTGTTTCAATATACTATTTTTGAACCATAAATTAATTTTATTTCGTGAACTTATTTTTTCTCAAAAGTCCTCACCAATACCTACAACTTTGCTCAAGACACCAAATTGATCAGAAAATTGACTCAAATGTTACAAATGTTTGGATATTTACGTACCATTTTTGTATGGACAGCTGCCAGAATTGTGTGGAGACTTGTATGGGTGAACCCATGACACAAAATAGCATCTTTGGTCATAGTGAAGGCCCCAAAAATTGCAGAGTTTTTAAAACTTTTTTGGTGTTCTGTTTTCGATGAAAAATACGTTTTTTTCGAAATCCTGAAAAATTTTAATTTTACAAAAATTACGCAGAAAAAATAAAACCGTACATAATTTTGATGATATTCATTGTAAAACAAATGCACTCTAACACATTCTCACAAATGCACAATTTCCATTCAATATAATAAATAAATGCTGTGAAAATATTTCTATCTTAAATTCATAAAATAGAGCTAGTTTATATTGCAAAATAAAGCTATATATTTCCATGAAAAATCAAAATCAAGTAATTGAAGTACACTTTTGTCTCCTAGAAATTTATTACAATGGAAAGGAAAATCAAAAAGGTATTTTTTGTATATAAATAAAAAATATAAAACACAACTGTTATAATCCCGAGCAGACGGAAACAACTTCGGAATAACATTTTTTGAGATTTGAAAACACTAGGCCAATAACATTTTGTGTTATTTAAAACAAGACAACAAATCTTGCTAAATTTTTTTTTGTTATTGGATTGTTATTGTTATAACAGACAAATAACATTTTTAGTTATTCTTCTAACAAATATTTGTTATTATTTTTCGTTATTTTAACAACTAATCCGATCATCCCAATAACAGTTGGAGGTATTATTCCATATGGCTAGTATGGAGATCGGAAGGAAAGGGATCAAGAACCAGCTTTACGAACAGCAGAACAAAGGAGAGGGAGCGTTTTCATGGGGCTTTTCTTCACCCTCTCTGGCTTGCTTTCGCTGCCGCTGCTGCCCATTTGAAATTTTTCTTGACCGATTCCTTCCGAAATGCATACACCACTTTAACAAGAAATGTTATTCCAAAGTTGTTTTCAACCAAAATCAGACCAATAACAAATTTTGTTATGATAACATAAACTGTTATTAAACCCTTATGCAGTAATGGTTTTTTTTTTAAGAAGATTCCATAACACTTTTTGTTATTTTAACAATATTTGTTATTGAAACGGCATGAATTTTGTTATTACCGTCTCCCCGGAATAACTTAACTTAACTTAACTTCAGCCCTCAAGTTACGCTTGGGCCTAGCCTAAAAATAAAACAATTGGGTCCTACAATTGGAGCCTAACATTTCAAAAGGGCACATAACTTTTGTAAACCATAGTGTATCCCATTCACTCAAATGACAGTTTACAGAAGGTGTGAAAGGGGCACACTCTTGGTTAAAAAGTTATGTGCCCTAATGAAATGGCAAGCATGAATTAAGCATAAATTTGTGATATTATTGTTTGCAACGATAAAGCTTATTTTTGCCTTTCTTACTAAAGAAAGGTATAGGCTTTACTTTATGGCTAGATGGCTTTATGGCTCATACTGAAACTAGAAAACCAAAACCGCGGTGTGCGTTATCACTAGCGCATGGGAAGCTTGCTATGCTCGCCTTTGTCATAAATTCTTGTTTGATTAAGAATTTGTACGGTTAAAAATATTCTTATGATGAAAATTGCGTTTTTGATTTTATTTGGAAAACACATCATTTATAATACCTTGCTTTCATGATAAGGTTTTTTTTGTATTATTTCACATCCTTTTGTGCTGACGTTATAAATAAACAAAGTCGATGTTATGAATTGAAAGAAGTTCTACCATTGTTATATTCTTTAGTAAGAAAGGCTCTATCTCACCCCAGGTGGGATAAAATCGGGTTTTCTGAGTACAATGACCCTTTGTACGACCGCAATGGATTTAAAGTGGATATTTTTAAATACTTCGTGGCTTCGTGAAAAATATGATCAGCAATGGATTTTAGTCGCGTTTTATACCGTCGTACTTATTAAATTAAATAGGGCTTTGGGACCACATTGGAAGAAACACATTGTTTGGTCTTCTATTTGCAAATTGTTTACAGCTAAATAGCTCTTTTAATTCTTTTAATTAATTAACGATACTAAAAAGAAAAGCCAAAGTTTTAAATTATTTCAATCGTTATTTTAAAAATTGCTAAATTTTTAATAAGCTAAAAAATTAATATTTTAAATTTGTATGAAAATTTTATATTTGCGTTACGTTATAAAAGAACGCTTCCTAGTTGTCATAGTTCCTGCAAAACATGTTAGCTGTCAGCGGGCGGTAGGCCTTTGAAAACAAGCTATAAGTTGCAAATAAAACTTTCGCTAGAAAAAGAAAGTAGATATGATTCAAACAAACCAACTTCTGTGGCCCTCAGAGGTGTGAATGTGAAAGTAAACTTTCGACTAGAATGCTTTCTAGTTTAAATTGAATTATTTAAATGGAAAATATTATGTTGTTCACTTGATTCACCATTTCATAAATTAGTCACAATAGTCAGATTTATTGGGAGATTTAAATAACTCTAACAAAATAATAATGAAAACATTATAAAAAATAATGTTGATGGACAAAATAATTCAAATGAGCAACTGTTTTTATAAGAGCTGCAAAATGTTTGAATATTCATGCACACAGAAAAAAAGTCATGGTAATATTACATCTGGGAAGGGGTACATCATTTAGGCCAGAAAAAATGTGTAATTTTTCCTCTGAAAATGTGTAATTTTACCACTTTTCTGTTATAACGTCGCTTTTGAAGTCTAAATTGAGGTAAAATTACATCATAAAAAAGGTAATATTCAACCTTCCAAATTTACACAATTTTTTACTGAGCAGATCTACACTATTGCAACTTTCGCACAAAACTCACCCCGGCATCGGCTGCGGCATCGCCTGTGGCATCGGATACATTCCCGTTCCCGTTCCGTGCTGCTGCATGACCACCCCTTGTTGGCTGGCCGTCAGCGGCGGTGCCACCGATTGCGACACCGGATACGGTCCTACGTGGTGCTGCGTGGACGTGATAACGACCGGAGCTGGACGGGAAAAGGGCAAAAATGCATTAATTAAACAAACCAGATAAGCAGAATTGCATTTCGATACTCACTGGCAATGACGGCACCTGCGTCGCGACGCCGCTTGCAGCACATGCCGCACAGCGTGAAGAACACAAACAGTATGAAGCAGATCACAATCGGTATGAAGATGTCCATTGTGAAGGGGGGTGACTGTGGCTGACCAGACCAGACCACTTGTTCAATGTACGACGATCAAACACTTCAAGTGGTGGTCGTGCTACGCACCAGCTGTAAGAAGAAGAAGCAAGAGAGGAAGCAAAAATCAAAGTTCGAGACGCAAACATTAATTTAAGCTAAGCAACAAGGTCGTCGTCACGACTGGCTTAAGCGCTATGGTTTCAAGTGCAGCTGTCCTGAGCTGTAGCACGATAATTTTTCAGAACATACCTGCAAGTATCTAATTGGTCCAAAAATACCTCCACGATAAGATCTCCCGCACACTCTTTGCTGCGATGACTCAAGTCCTAATTCTTGAGCAAACTCGATGCAATCGACGCTATCAAAAGGCCGTACGATTGCTTGCGCACTCCGCACTAGATTAGTCACATTGGGTTTTTTTTTTTTCGTCTCGCTGTTCTACCAGCACCGAGAGTCGAACCCGAACCCGCGCCGTATCTGTTGCCGAGATTGATGTTTTCGGCCTGTTTTGATTGTTTTTGCCACTTAAGCTTGGCGCACCACGGCTAACATGACGGTTCTCCAGCAGACGAATGTATTTATTTCTAGAAGGGCATTTTATTCTTGGCAACTGGTACTTCCAATAAGGAAAGTATTCAAGTTGCATGCAATATTGTATGCAACTATAGACTAGTTCGAATGTTAACTAATAAATAAATGAAAGAACAAAAAACACAATAATAAAATGAAAATACAGTCCAGACTCGATTATCCGAAGCCTCGATTATCCAAAGATTCGATCATCCAAAGTTCGATTATCGATTGGTTTGTATGGGACTTCAAATTATCGAATCATACATTATTTTTTTCGTTTTTTTTTTTATTTTCTAGCTTTTAACATCAAATTCAAGTCCTGCGAGCTCATTTCAGTAAAAATTTAATATTGATCGCCTATTAAATAACACAATGCATAGTTCAAATATTTAATCATTGCAATTTTGGTCACCCTTGACCGAGCTACGTAGCCCAAAGGTAACGCTTCCACCTTGTAAGCGGTAGGTCGGGGTTCAAACCCCGGCTCGGACCAACACAACTGGTGATCTTTTTCCCTTCTGGAATCGATTGCTTAGTGAAGGGAAGGTAGTGTATCGTCACAAGCTGGTCCTTATCACGACACCTTAGGGAGGCAACCTATGGAATGTTAACATTATCCTTATTATGTTAACATTATGTTGAGAATGAAATTGCCACTGAATCCGCTTTGTTAATTGCCGGCCCCGATACTCTTCAAGGGTGTTCCTCTCAGGAACTGGGAAAGATTTACTTACTTTTTTAACATTTTGGTCACCATCTTGGATTCCAAAATTCTTAATCACATTGGCGTAGTTTAGGGATCATACCTTAGCTCGAAAATCAAAAATAAGACTGCGGAAAAAATGTGGCTTGATTATCCAATGATTTGATTATACGGAGTTAAATTTTTCCAAGGCCTTCGGATAATCGAGTCTGGACTGTACTCTAAAATCAACTGTCCCTGTAGTCCTGAATCAACCCAGTTGACGATAGTTCACTCAAAATAATCCACACGTTGATGCTATCTGAAAAATCACGTAACTCGGATTTTCCCCTCGCTAGGCTCGTTTTACGTGACACACGTAAAAATAATGTGAAAGTGTTCTGAAAAAAAAAAGGTTTTCACGTTGAAGCTACGTGAAAAACCTTATGGTATTTTTCCACTAGGTTTTTTTTATGTAGCTTTTATGTGTTTTGAAATGTAACTTCAACGCACCTCTTTTTCTCGAGTTAGCCAAATTTCTACGTGACTATTTTAGTATGAAAATTTACGGCGCACAGTGAAGACCTGCTGCCTTGCCTGCTGCCGGACCGACGACGCCAGACCGTGCTCAAAAAAATTCTTCAAAAATGTAAAAGTTGGTAAGTAATATTAAGTTTAAATTGTTTCTTTTGCTTATTTGATGTTTTTTTTTTATTTCAGTGACCGGTCTCTGGCAGACGCATTTTTTTCCCTGTGGCCTCTGGCATGGATGGTGGCCGCTGCCATCTGGAGCAAGATGAGAAAAGGGCGGATAAGCATTTTGATGATTTGAACTATTTTGCTAATTCTCAGACTAACTTTTTCATAAAACTTAAATATTGCTGACATCTCCAGCTACCTTCCAACACTGCGGGTTATGTTAAATAGTGACCTGTTCTCTATAATTTGCAAAAAAGATCTAGCTGTCAAAATGCGTATGCGCCCTTTTCAAATGTTGCTCCAGACCAGGGATGGAATAATCGCAAACCAATCAATTTCGCTTGCAACTTTCTTCACCCGCGAAAGAGAGGGGAGGCGAATCACGCAAAAGAAAATCGCTCCCGAAATTCTCCAAAAAAAATCAGTCTGCTGATGATTTTTTGTGAATTTCCTTGTCAGCACTACTCAACAATTTCTTATTTTGTGTTACTTTTTCAACCTTTTTATTCGCCATTTTGCATCCATACAAGTTTCTATACCATTTTCCGGGCTGGTCATACAGAATAAGCATGTGTTTATTTCGAAAATCAGTATCAGAAGGGGTTTTATATTTTTCGTTTTGATGTCTTCAGCAAAACTATAAATTATGATTACAAGAATATTTTTTCAAAACATGTTATGTAGAGCAAGATAAGCACTTTTCGGAAAAAAATATGTACAGAATCAAATCTTACATTTTTCAATTAAATTCAACTCGGTTTAAATGATTTTGATAATCAAGTTACAATAAGTTTTATTGAGGCACATACGCAACAGAGCTTCGAATCTCCTTTAAATGGTGTGTTACATTATAATATAATCAATTTTGGAGCAACAATAGCTGTTAACTCCATACACGGATAGAAATTTGGTAAGCAAATCCGGTAATATTTGGAAATGTTTCCAAAATCGTCAACATTTTTTTTCTCGATTGTGAACAACAATGTTATCGATTTTGAAAACATTTGCAGTGAAATCTAGAAATATGTTGACTATTTTGGAAACATTTCTGGAGTTTTTTTTAAAAAAAAGGTCCAACTAATCCAATTTACAGTTTTTGCTTATTGGGTGTTTTTTGATACTCATGGCGGTTTCAAAAACACCCAAAAAGCAAATAAATAACTAGAAATTTGGTTTATTGGACCTTTTCAAAAAAAAACTCCAGATTTCCATGTTGTCGAATTCAACAACACAGTGTTACCGGATTTGCTTACAGGATTTCTATCCGTGTAGTAACTTTTCAAAAGGCGAAACTTGTTCTAGTAACAGTTCACGTTGAGTAAGTGTGGGATAGGCTGCTTGTTTACATAGAAGGTTTCACTTTTTTGAAAAGTTACTCTTGAAAATTTTCTACGGAAGGGACTAAGAATAAAAAATATTGTAAAAATCCTTTTCAAATTTCACAGCAATCTTACATTTGATAATGTACAAAATAAGTGCTCTAAGATCTTTTTAAAAATAGGACAAAATGTCCAAATTAGGTATTATTTTTGTTGAACAGAGCATAAAATTTCACAAAGGTTTCATTTATTAACAGTTAAAATCGAATCATTATTTTGGAGAAATTGAAAGTTGAAGAATGAGGGTTAATTAGAAGACACGGAGAAAACCCAATTTTTTCACATATTTTACGCTTTAAGAAGTTAAAAATTTCTCAATAATCAGCAATGCAATGGGTTTTGCTAGGAAAAGTCCATTACATTTTTTTAATTCATCATAATTTTATAATCAATAGGAAAAAAATATTTGAAATGACAAAATTAATTTAGTTCAACAAACATAAATATTTACAACAAAAAAACATTGCCAAACTCAAATATTTAGAATCCTACGTTTATGCTACTTTAATGCTAGCCATAATCGTTAAAATTATGCTCAATTTTAGATTTAGTTATTTTTATCAAGCAACTATCCTTGGGATTCCTGACTTTTTCCGACTTTCTGACAAAAAATCATAAATTCCCGACTTTTTCCCAATTTTGGGCGGATTTTATTGGATTCCCGACTTTTTCCCGATTTCCCGACTTGAGTGGCCACCCTGTCATTTTCTTAGTTGGACTAACAATCCAAAGGTCTTCAGTTCGAATCCCGGGATGGGATGGCTTAGGGGTAAAAAGAGATTTGCAATTTACCTCAACAATCAAGCCTTCGGACACCGAGTTTCGATTAGGAATCTCACAATCGAGAACGCGCCTAGGCAATGCTGTAGAGCGAATAATTTGATTTGATTTGAGTGCGATCGATTAATTTAATTTTTTCTCTCTACAAATCGACACAGGAGTTCCCATAATATGTATCAATATTATCATAAATGGAAAAAGAAGTGTTCTATTTTTCATATTTTATTTTTTCTTCAAACTTATCAATTCAAAAATTGGATGAAGGCATCCAAAAAATACACTAAAATGAAGCCAAGTGAGAACTATTTTTGATAAAGAATATACTAACTTAGTGATTTATCTCAAACATTTCTTCTGATTTGATTGCAAATTGAATGTTGACTATGTTTAACCTACAGCAAATAATCTACAAGAACACAACTTTAGTGATCAATTAAAAATATTCACTTTTATGCATTTGAGACATTTTACGTTCTTAAAATAAATTCCATAATTTATTTTCCTAGCAATTAAAACTTTGATCAACTCTATGAAGCAAATACTTCACAAAACATTTGAACTAGTTATATTAAATCCACAGCTTTTCACGCACAGTACAATACCCAACCGTGAAAGGACACTTCATTTTCTCGGGCATCGTTTCCAACCCCCGGAGAATCTACTGCCTGGGGTAGTGCGGATTAAACTGCGGCTGCTGGCCTGCCCCGACGGCCTCTTCGTAGGTGGGCGGATCCTGCGAGGCCAAGTCCATCAAAGGCGGAGCAGTTGCTGGTTTTTGCTGCTGCTGCAGCTGTTGATAGCCGGCTGTGCTGGCGTTGGCATTCGGAGGCATGAACACGGCCGGAGCGACCCCCGGGTTTGGTCCGGTTGCTGCTACTGCGGCCGGGTAGTGCTGGGTCGATGTGATGACCACCGCTGGAGCTGCTGGTTTGATTAGGGAAGGGAAATTGATTAGATCGGGCTTTTTTGATAAACATAAGAGGCAAACTTACTGGCAATAACTGCGCCTTCATTTCTACGACATTTGCAGCATTTGAAGCAAAGCCAAAAACATAGAACCACAATCAAAATGTTCGTCAGCAGTGGAATTATGATGTCGAAGAAATCTCCAACATCGAAATCGTCGTCGTCGAAATCACCTGAAATGTTTTCGATGCAAAATCAACCAAAGAACTTTCAACATTGTATCGAGTGCTGATTCTTGCACCCGCATGAAGCATGAAAACATAAGAAACACAAAAATCTGTTCTTCTTTGAAAAGAAAATGAAGAAAATCATGCAACAGGTAAAATTTTGGTAAACAATTTTAATCAATAAATAACATTTTTTCACATACCCATTGTTCCACTATCAAAATCTTCAACGAAACGTAATTTTACCCCTCCGAAACGATGACTAATTGTTGACCAATTCTTCCGGTGTATGCAGCTCGCGTCCCCTCAAGTCACTGATATCTGCCTGGTAGATTGATCTTTGAGTCAGCATCACTGCTACGAACACCACATCACGATTATGCTTCTCTCTCTGTGTTTTTATTTTGTTCCCCCTTTTCCCGGCTGTCATTCATTCATTGGCTGAGCATAGAAACATGGAGGGAAAACGTAAAAGGAGAAACACCACGAATTGAACGAAATGTTGCATGAAAACGAGGCACTGTGCTCAAAATAACGTAAAGTGAAGAAAATTATAAGGAGATTGTTCATCATCATTTCTTAGGTTTTATTTTTTCGACTAGATTTGCCGAGTTGTGAATATAGGAAGAGTGCTGAAATACTAGATTTTTGAAGCGAGTTATTTGTTTTATTCCAATCACATTAAAAACTTGTTGAAAATAGTTTTTAGTGAAACATATGAAGTTTCGATTATCCGAAGGTTTGCATGAGACTTTGAATAATCGAATAATGAACTTACGATCTCTACTGCCCAGATTTCTTTTTCAAAAATTTCTATTTTCCCGCGTCCAGGTCATGTTGGGCAACTTTTGGTCTACGAAAAACTTTACCTCTCTTGTTTTATGTATTTCTTGTGTTAGTTTTAGTAATGAAATTTGCATTTGTCTTGATTAGTTTACGTTTGTTTTTGGTAGTATTTGGCCTATTCTACCACCTCTTATCATTACATTTTGCTTGTCTATTTTTTCCAATTTTTACAGTAACTTTTTCAATTTGTTGCATGTTTTTTTACACATTTTGCTTTAAAATGGCACTATTATCATCTAATTTGCAGAAAATTTTTGTAGAATATTTTTTTAGATGTTTTTTTTTTCTTCAGAATTTTGTCAAAGATGTTAAACTATAAATCGAAGCTGTTGTGCTATCTTGTCGCACATCGCTTTTTGACGTTCCGAGAGAGACGCGTATACATGTTTGATCTTGAATAAATAAAACTGGATAACGCAATGTTAACAATAACAACACCGTTTTGATAGATTTACGATTCTGTACATTGTCTCGAAGCTTAGTATTCGGAGTTCCGAGTTATAATTGCAATTGTTTACGGTAGTCGGGCTTGTACATTAGCGTGGCTCACGGATATATATATATATTATGACCCCAAAAGCTAGCCTGAAAGTTTGGTTATTGTTTAGTTGCTCCAGTTTTGATCTAAAGTTAGTATGGAACACTTATCAATTTACTATGGAGAATTGTAACTTTTTACATCTTCTAATAGAAAATTTCCCAAAACCCTGTCAATTTTCCTTTTCTTAACCTGGCCATGGTCTTCGTTTTCTACATACACGAATGGTATTCAGGGTCTATAGGACCCAGAAATGACCTCAGATGGCCATAACTTTCAATTTTATGAAGTTTGATACGTCGGATGATAGGGTTCATTGCATATTCCGATAGTGTCCCCCAGTGGCCACCGGTAACTGTTTCCGGAGTGACCAGGATGGGTCAGAAGACATCGGAATGACCTCAGATGGTCATAACATGCAATTTCATGAAGTTGGCCAGAACCGATACCAAACAGTCAGGGGTAGTATCACGGGATTGAAACTCGTCTGAGAAACCTGTATCATTTTCTCATTCGAAACAGTGGCGCCACGTGGTAGCTGCCCTGTTTATTACACTGTGAAATTATCCATGGCCAATCCAAGGAACCAGAAGGTGACAACAGAAATTCCCGTCCAAAAGGGGTGCTTCAAAAAAACTTATTATTTTTAACAAATTTTCGAACAAATCAGCAACGAATAACAAGTTGGACAGTCGAACTACACTAAAAAGTTGTTTTTTTTTATTTGTTTTTTTTTTTCAAAACCGCATATTTTTAACGAAAGTGCCAAAAATATTCGTAATCACCTTTTGCCTCTTGGTGGCGCTTTGTGTTAGTATGTGTGTGGTCGATGTTTGCGGACCTGCACGCAGAACACAAAACAGTGAGAACTAGCGAAAATGCCTCACTTTCTTCTGATACAAGTCGCCATATTGAAATTGCTTGATGATTCATACCCGTGGTAGTATGTAGTATCCTTCTGCAATGATTTACAAAATAAAAAAAACGGAATCGACGCGTAACACCTTATAATGTGGCCCTCTTAAACCTTGCGGTTTCGTCAACGGAAGGCGTGTATCGTTCTTTTTGCGACAAGAGTCCGCCTCCCGGGTCTCCTAAGTACGAAGGTATGGGCACGGGGAGAGGGCACCGAATACCTATATTTACACTTAGAATTTTTTGCGTCCGCCCCGGGATTCGAACCGGCGACCTCTGGATTGTGAGTCCAGTGCGCGGTCCGATTGATCCACACAGGCAGATTTGCAAAATAATCCGTTTCAAAAGACTGGTCCGTGTGACGGTTTTATGTCAAAAACACTGCAAAAATCAAGTTTTCCGGAAGTTCCGGGTTACCGGAACCGGTGGTCACTATGGACCAGTTATATATTCTGGGGCTTAAAATTCAGGCTATTATCTGTCGAATGCAACCGGAAGCAATCTGCAATCGTTTCGGAGATACAGGTCCTCAAAGTAGGGGCCTCAAAAACGATTTTTTTCGGTTATAGCAGGTTCCCGGTGGCCACGGTGTCCAAAACCGGTTTTGCCGGTCGGATTCAAAAAGTAAACAAACTAGCCATTCATTTGCGTTCAAGACATCCAAAATCGGTTACAATCTCGAATTTTGGCAGCCGAAAACATTTCTGGGTCCTATAGACCCGAAATACCATTGGTGTCAGTTTTTTTTGGTGGGCACTTCCGGAAGTTCATTTTAGGCCAGAATGTGTGTCTTAGTAAGTTACAAAAAGTCACAAAATTTCAGATCTCTAGGTGTTTTTGGTCAAAAGTTAAAATCACTTTTATAGTGCACAGTATACACAGTATACTGGTCCTATAGACCCGAAGACCCCGGGTTAAGTTTCCTATAGGTTTTGATTTGGGGAACAACTTTGTAAAACATCGCAAAGTGCTGGGAATTGATCCCGAAAAGATACAGGATGTTTTGTAGAGTTAGCATTTTTTGGGCAAAATTTCAAAACATGCTCGAAAAATTAACCTGTAACGTCATGATTCGAATTCCCGGACGCTTCAAAACCCGGACACTTCATCTTGTTTTATCAATTGTTTGGATGTAAGTTCACATTATGAATGTCAAAACTGTGTTATTTGATGAATTCCAACATCAACTTTTATTTAAAGTTTGTTTGAACGCTGTAGTTTATGCCAAAACAATTAAATACAATAAAATTATAAGTTTATCAAAAATGCGAAACATTTCACTTGAAATATTTCATAGGCGTTCGAAGCACCGGGAAGGCAAAGCAGAAATTTATGGTTTCGATTTCCTTAAATTCTAGTAAATTTTTATATAAACTAACGATTGTTTTGATGTTAACAGCTTATTTGAGACCTAAAGAATGCCATTCACTAACATTTCAGTCTGAATTTGTGCGGTTCATAAGTAAAATCGAGTTTCCGGAATTCGAAGCAAAAGTGTCCGGATTTCGAATCAGCTTTTATTAGTGTCCGGGATTGGAAGCACAACAAGTCATTTTAATTTTAAAATTCTGATAAAAAACTAACTTAATCCACCTATGTGGTTGGAGCCTTCCTCACAACAATGGCTGTACACAAGTTTCATCTATTTTTTAGATCCGGCTTCCAAAAAGTACATCGATATCACTTAAGTGGCCATATCTCGAGACAGGGTTGTCAGATCTTCAATGTTTTGGGCTCGTTGGAAAGGTTTTTTGATAACCTAACCAACGATGGGTCGGATGATGGATCCGGACAAAGTTTACATACATTTAAGTGAGATCCGCCTTCAGAAAAGTACATAATTGTCACTTAAGTGGCCATATCTCGAAACAGGGTTGCCAGATATTCAATGTTTTGCACTCGTTGGAAAGGTCTTTTGATAACCTAACCAACGATGGGTCGGATGATGGACCCGGACATAGTTTACATAGATTTAAGTGAGATCCAAATATATGTGAAAACACATTTTTATACATAACTTTTGAACTACTTATTGAAACTTCAATCTGTATAAAACTCGATCTATGGGACCCTAAACCAAGTCGAATGCAACAAGTTCGGGTCAAATCGGTTCAGCCAGTGCCGAGAAACATGAGCTAGTTTGTTGGTCACATACATACATACACACACACATACACACACACATACACACACACATACACACAGACATTTGTTCAGTTTTCGATTCTGAGTCGATATGTATACATGAAGGTGGGTCTACGACGTTTTTATACGAAGTTCATTTTTAGAGCAGGATTATAGCCTTGCCTCAGTGAGGAAGGCAAAATTGTTAGAAAAGACATATTTTGCATGCATTTTCATGAATCTGGGCTCCCTTATCTACATTCATGAAAAAGCATTTCAAATTGAATTCAACGGATTGCACTTGAAATTTTGTTGCAATTTTGATGTTTTTAAGGAAAAAAATTGTCACCTGATTTTAAAAAGGGAGTGGGGAAGACATGCGTAAGTTTCATTCAAATCAAAAAAAAATTAAAAAAATCTCTAGAAAAAGCTAAAAAAAAATTGTCCACAGAAATAAGTCACAATATTATCAATTTTTTAAATTTATTTTCACATAACAGCTTAAACCTATAACAAAATTTATTTGCCTTTTGTAATTTGTTTTTGTTTCTTAAAACCTTAGGTCCACCAATGTCGTATTACAATTCTTAGGAAATTGTAAGTTGATTTTCATAAATATTTTTGACCTAAATAAGCCTTACGTGTACATAATTGGAAATTGATCATCTTCTTTTTTTTTTTTTGAATTCCCAGAATGTAAATTTATGTAAATCCCTTAAACATGAATGTATAATTTTAAATGCACTTTGAGTATTATTCTGACACTTCTGCGAATAGCACTTGATTTCCACTTGGTGGTTTTTAAACAACAACTGTTTAAGCATACCCTCGATCTGCTAATTTTTATTAAATTTGTCAACTGAATAAACTCTCCTAAAGTATTTTAATTTTGAAGTTCCAAGGTCCTAAAACATATTGATCATAAACCGCTGTTTCTTCTTTTTTTTGTGTCATATATAAATAATTAAAATTTTGTCATTTTAAATTATTTAAGTTAAATTTGGCAACTTACAAAAAAACTGATAAAATCAAACTTCAAACAAACATGTTCTGTACAAAATCCCTGAGATTCTAAGGCGCCCGTTGGACGAATATTCTGTGCATTTGCGGCGGTGTCTCCTCCACTTATCTATTGTTTTCTGTACTCTGGATTATACGCCTCCTGATGTTGGAAGTAGGTGGCCTGTTGGTAGCTGGGAGGACCCTGCGTGTTCTGGCCAAACTCCATTTGCGGGGCAGTTGCCAGCAGATATTGCTGTGGCTGCTGCTGCATCTGCATTGGCTGGTAACCGGTGTTTGGCGGCGCATAAACGATCGGATTGACCACCACGTTTGGGGAACCAGCGGCGGGATAATGCTGCTGTGAAGTGATGACCACTGGAGCTGCGAATTGGGTTTTGGTGAGATTTTATTTGTTAAAATTGTTGAGTGTTGAGTGCTTACAGGTGTAGATTGTACCCGGATTAGTGTTGCGTCTGTAACGTTGGACAAAAATTATGCAAATTATAAAGCATAGAAAGACGCACCCTACAACTGTTCCAATAATTATCCAAAATACTATTTCATGGAATCGGACAACTGCATCAAAATCATCGAAATCAGCTGAAAAGATTGAGCAATTAAAAACGTCTGAAGGTGAAAAAGTCTTATTTTCATCAGATTTTCAACATCTTGCAGTTTTAGAGAGTGGGAATCTCTAAATAAATTGAATTCTTTTTTCAAAGGGGCTAGCTTTATCATCAAGAGGATTTAACACGGGCAATTAATTTGAAGTTAATCTTACACATTATTGATAAATTTCAAGTTCAAATGACTCTCGCGCTAACACACTACGATGACTAATACTTTTCTATACACTAAACCAAATTTCCCCTTATAAAGTGAAAAAATGGAATTAATATTGAATCTGAAAATTTGCTAAATGTTGTGCCCAATAAATTTAAAAAAAAAGCTTCCTAAAAAAAATAAGAACTCGTAAAAAGTGTAATTTTCACTGTGCATCGCACGCAACGCAACATCATAAAACTATTTTCGTTTTGATTCCCATTTCGGCTGTCATGCTCCCAAATATCTCCTTGCGAATATAGTGGAGGCGCGAATGCTCGATACATTGAGTACAATATTGCATCAAAAATATGCTAAACAGCGAACTGAAAGATGTTTTGGTAATGCCTTATTTAAATGTTTTTAAAGGTTTAGATATTTTCTCAATTTTCATGTACAGAAACAGATTTTATTTTATAAAAATATATATTTTAAATCCCTATGGAATAAAAATATAATATCGAAATTTTTAGATTTTCAACTTTGATTTTCTTTGTTCTGTAAAATGTTTTCGGGATATATAGATCACTGACCCAAATAATATCAATATTGGTCAAGGTAAAGCTTAAGCTTATTTCTGGTATTTTCAGAAGAAAGACACATTCATGTTTTCAAATAAACAAAAAAAATCATGTACCTACGAATAAGACTTTGCGCAGATATTGCAAAAGAGAAGAAAAGCCACACGCAACACGGCGTGGCTGTAACAAAATATTATAAAATGACATACCCCATCGGAGATTTATACGTAGAAAGTTGTATTTTACCGGCCTGAATCAGAATTTATGTATTTGAAAATATTCAATCGGTGAAAATTGAGTTTTTCAAAATTTTAAGGTTTTTCATTTTTGGTACAGATTTTTAATTGATCTGGCCTTATAGGTGGATCAATTTAAAAAAATATTTTTTTGTTTCAAATTTATAGAGAAATATCTCACCTTTACAACACTGTTTGTTAATCCGTTATTTTGATTGTCAAAAGATATACCACTTTAAATACAACCATATTTTGGATGATTTTTTAGTTTTTAGTTTTAGGCAAACATCGTCAGCTGTGTGCTATCTTGTGACAACGACCATTCAGTTCTTTTTAAGAAAATCGATTTTTAAAGTTTGATGATAAATATTTTCAAAACTATGAATGGTAGAGCAAAACTATTTGAAGCAATCGGTTCGTATACTATCGCTTAACAAACGCTCCAAGTTTCAACTAATTTGGTCACACCAGTTAAAAGATACAGTAAATTATGTAATCAAAAATCTGAAAAGTACGTGTCACAAGTGTGTTTCGAAAGTAAAATTGTACTACGTGTCACAAGTGTGCACAGAATTTCCATACAAACTAAAATAGACTTAAATCAATAGTTTAACCGACTTAACCAGTATATTTTCAAAAACAAAAGATTGCATTGCCTTCAGAAAATGTGTATCAACATAAATTTGTGAAAAACAAGAAATTTTTTCAACATTTTCCAACAACATGTATGACGCGTCACAAGTGTGCACGATCATTTTGATGATGAATTGGTCTATGTCACAAGTGTGTATTGCGATATCCGGGAAACGAAAGCGAGTTTTCAAAATCGGGTTAAAGCATCTTGTAGTATAGCAAAACGTCATAATTAACTCTTTTTTGACCAAAATGGTCTATGTCACAAGATAGCACACAGCGGACGACATGGTCTCAGAGGTTTCAAAAAGTTAAGCCGGTTTTCTTTTACTTCTTCTTGGCGCAAATCTGCGCAAGCGAGATTGCTTGTGTCAAAATCTTCGCGCCACGTGGTTTCAAACGTAAACAAAGCCAGCTGATGCTGCAAATTCATGGGCATGAAATGGTCGTATGAATTAATAATAAAAATACAATTTTTATCAATTTTTCTGCAATTTGAGTAAAAAAGATGAATTACCTAGAATCATAAAGACAAACTCAATGCCAAAAAAACTGTTTCTAGTTTATTTTAATATTTTAATAAATTATTTCATAAGACATTTTGAGAAATCATGCTTAATCGCTCTATGCTACTTCGACAACTTCATAAATTTGATGAAAATTTGTTCCTGGTGTCATGTCCGTTCGTCCGTGGTTCAAGGTCAAACGAAGAAATTAGGGTGGTTCACGATTAGGGTGATTTTGAAAATCTAACTCTACAGGAATATTTTTTGGGTTTTTTTGTCTTCTAGAAAGTTGTTGGGCTTGCCAATCCAAGCAACTTTGTCGAAGACACCAACATTTTATCTCTTAATCTACGCCTTCTATGACCAAATTTATAGAAAGCATCTGAGAAAACCTTCAAAAATCAGTTTTTTTAACGTGGCAATTCAGGGTTAAGTTTTAGAGAAAAGTGATATTCGGAGAACTTTTAGAGCTCTAAAAATCACACATTTATATTTGTTGATATGTCAATTTGGACTTAAAGGTCTAAAGTTACAGCCATTTTAATGTAAAAAAGATGCAAATTTAAAACTTAAATATCTCGAAAAGGCACAAGCCAAATTTAAAGCACCAGGTTGCATTTGAAAGAGGAAATCTAGCACTACAAACGCTGAAAAAATCTCAGAGGTGTTTTAATTTAACTCGACATATCTTCATTTGAAAAAGTCTGATTTTCAAGGGAAAATCATATGGGACCACCCTAACGAAATTCGACAATTGTCCAAATATATGTTTTTCCATGTAATTTTGCCCACTGAATCTGATTCTGCTCTCAGAATTGAGCCAATGTATCGAAAAATCGATTTTTGGTCATTTTTTGGGTTTTCATGTAAAATTATCATTTATGATTAAATTATGACCAAAAATCGATTTTTTGATACATTGGCTAAAGTCTGAGAGCAGATTCAGATTCAGCGGGCAAAATTACATGGTAAAACATATATTTGGACAATTTTCGAATTTCGTTTGGGTGGTCCCATATGATTTGAAATGAGCATGATCTATTACCAGTTGTGAATGCTTCAAAAATAAATATTATTAACATGGAGTTAAATTCGCCTGTAAATTACAGACGACCTGATAAGTTCAATACGAACAGTAGATTGAAATAAATAAAATTAATTTTGGGTCTCTCATAATTTTTTTTCGTATTTTTTCAAAACTTTGCTGTCAAAAAGCAAAATGTATACTTCCGCTTATATTTCAGGAATTTGCTTTTGCTTTTTTGCTTATTAGAATCACTTTCAATTGAACCTTACATTAAACGTTTTCAACTGTCTCAAAGGATTTTTGTTATTATCAAGAACTTATTTTGAAGAAATTTAGAAAAAAAACACGCCATTTAATAATCCTATAGGGGAGAGTGGGGAGACTTGATCCCCGGGGACACTTGATCCCAAGCCTGTATCTCGTCAGCATGTGGGTAAAACAATTAGCTTAGTTCTAGGGGATCAAATTACCCCCAACATTTTGAAAATGCCGGCTTAAAATATTTTTTTTAAAACGCATGGCATGATTCGAAGAGTTTTTCTGATGAAATACCCTTATCAGCCAAACATAGTTGAATGTTTAAGCTTTCAACTCATGCAAAAAGTTCATTGTTTTGAGAGAAATTGACAGAGTTATGTACGATACAAAAAAGGGGATCAAGTCTCTCTACTCTCCCCTAAAATTACTTAGATTGATAAAAAATTAATTAAAATTTGAATAGCACTTGGTTGTAAAACAATAAATCTTTGCTGATTTTACAGTATAACGACATAAATCCAAAAGGGTTGAATCAAACTTTTTGATTGAAGTTAAATTTAAAAAAAAAATCGTCAGGATATATTGTTGAGAAATTTAAAATCTTAAAATGATGCTTACCAACACGCTACCGGGTGAATCCAGGATAAGCAGGTAGTTGCTGGTTGTAACTATCGCTTGTCACCTCCTCGTAGCTCGGTGGATTCTGTGCTTCTAAATCGGTCACAGCAGGCGGCTGCCGGTGCCCTTCTGCACCCGAGGAGACTACCTCCAATGGGGGAGCGCTCGGAATGGTCACTGGAGTTGGCCTTGGCGGTATTTGTCGTGCAAGATTGATGTTCGATGGGACCGCTTGAAAAATTAAAATGCTTAAAATATTTTTGAATGTTTCTAAAAAAGCACCCCCAAATACATACAAGAAACGCGCAGCAAGACTGGCCTCTCAGCTCTGCGTCGTTTGCACAGTTTTGAGCAAATTTTGAAGACAACAACAAAACACATAAGGTACACGAGCACTGGTATAACAATTCGGAAGAATCCATAAAAAACTCCACTCAAATTCATGTTTGCCTAACGAAGCGTACGAAAAATTCGTACTAACTGAGGCAAGACAAACTGACAAGTGATGACTAATATCGCATGAAACTCAGATCAGATGCCGGCTTGCTGAATTCCTACGACTCTGGGAAACACCAGCGTCTTGCTGAATGATCGTCAAGCTTGTTTCGAGGTCAATATCACCACCACCTGTAAAAGGAATTCGCCGTTTTGTTTTGATTAATTTTCGCGCTGGCAAGATTTTATTATCACGGGATGTGAATGAGAATATGTGAATGGTTGAATTGTATGCAATGTTGAATGATATTTTTTGCAGTGATTCGATGAACTTCACAATCGGGATTTCTTCAAAATTAATTTGTTATTAGGCTTCATAAAATTCTATAATTCGTAACATACATTTTAACATCTGCTCTGCTTACATTATTATTATTATTATTATTATTTCAGGTGGCTCGATTAAGATGAATTAAAGTGTCCACGTGATTTGTGGTGTTAACAGAAAACAGATAAACTTTAGAAAATGAAGATGATTTGAGTAAAACAGCCCAATTTGCTACCGACTCAATTCAGAGTAAGCAGGTAATTTCTGGCTGTAACTTTCGCTAGTCACCTCCTCGTAGCTTGGTGGATTCTGTGATTCTAAATCGGTCGCAGCAGGCTGCTGCTGCTGCTGCCTAACTCCTTCGACACTTGAGGGGACTATTTCCGATATGAAATCGATTGGAATGACCACATGGGTTGACCTTGCCGAAATTGGTTGTGCAAGATTGATGTGCGATGGAACCGCTAATTAAGAAGAAAATAAAAATTAATTACATTTTTCCCAAGTTTAAAGGAGCACTTGCCAAAACATACAGGCAACGCGTTGTAAGGGTGGCCCCTCATTTCTGCGTCGTTTGCACAATTTTAAGCAAACTTTGAAGATGGTCACGAAACACATAAGGTAAACGAGCACCGGTACAAGAATTCTAATGAATCCAAAGAAACTCCATTCGAATTCATATTTGCCTAGAAAAAGTATTGGAGATAACGTAGCAGCATCACAAATTACAGCTTCTCTAAACTTACGCATAACTTCTACAAAAATCGACCTATCCCATAAAAAGTATCGTACTAACTGCTCAAGATAATCTGTCAAGTGATTGTAAGATATCAATGTGCCGAGTTCCCACGACTCTGGAAATACCAGACTTTTGCTGAATGATCATCAAACTTGTTTGCGGTAAACTTCACCACTACTGCAATATGAATAAGATATTTTGTTTTGATTCTATTTTGCCTTGGCGAGATTTAATATCACGGGATGTGAATGAGAATATGTGAAAGCTCGAATTGCATGCAATGTTGAATGATACATTTTGCAATCAACGTTGCAATCAGGATTTCTTCAATGAATAATAAGCTCCACATAATTCAAAAATATTGTGATTTTCAAATTTTATTCTTCTTCCAACGCCTCTTTTATTGTTATTTGACCCTTAAAATGTTTATGACACTTTTAATTTTCTTAAGGCAAAACATTAATTCAATTTAAAAGTTTAGCAATCCAATTTGTATCCAACTATTCTAATTTTTTATAAGTGACTGATCTCTTTTAATCCCTATTCTTCCATTTAAAATGCAGTTTTGCACAATTTACTACGAAATTTCTCAGTCACACGTTTCATTACACTACACTTACTTCCTATTATGTTTGTTCTAACAACAATTCTAAAGTGTATCCCTCTCACGTCTGATCTCAACGTTGAATCGATAATCCTTTCATAAACATCGAACATTGCAAGTCTCAAAAATGAATTCCGAAACAACATCTCTAGTTTTCTTCAAATCCTGAAACCGTTCTTCCAATTTGGTTTTTTTAGTATTTGACTTACTAAAACAAATGTTTTCAGATATTTTATATATTGAAAATTCAGAATAACAAAAAAACACAGGACAAAACAAAAAAAAAATACAAACATATTTTAATTGGAAAAAAGCATGTCCAAATAGAGGGTACATACAAAAATTACATTCTCAACAAGCGGGATAGTTTTTCTGAGCGTATCTGTTTCAATTTTGAGTGAAATTGGCACGGATTACTCTGTTGATACACGAGGCTGAAAATGGTAAAAGAAAAAATAATTTCATGCTAAAATGTTTTTTTTTATATAGCTTAAACAGCCTTTCTAGATCAAGTTGTACAACTTTGTTCTATTCGACAAAGTTGAAGAACATTAAATTTCCTGACTATGAAACCCACTTTTTAGAATTTAACCATAAGCATAAGCATAGGTGAATCCCACTTTTTAGAATTTCCGAATGAAAACAGCGCATTCTGCTGATCAATTCGTAGAAAAATTAATTTCTCTATATATTTTTACAATACAGTCCAAACTCGATTATTTGAAGGACTTGGCGAAATTTCACTTCGGATAATCGAATCACGAAAAAACAAATTTCGCTGTCTTATTTTTGATTGTTAAGCTTAAGTATGACCCCAAAACTACTACTAGGTTGTTAAAAATGTTCAAATCCAAGATGGTGGCCAAAATATGGCGGTGATGAAATATAAAAAAAAAAAAAATTTTTTATTTCTAAAGGCAATCAACCATTAAAATTTGCCTAAAGAGCAACTCTCTACGAAATCGGCTATTTTTTGGTACCTTTGATATCTGTAAAGTACTTTTCAATTGCAAATTCAATTTTACATTAAAAATTTACGTCAAATAAGTTTTTGCATGTAATTTCGATTTTCGAATTCTCTACGAAATCGGTCTTTTTTCTTCAATTTTAATTTTTGTATTTTTTAATCCGACTGAAACTTTTTTGGTGCCTTCGGTATGCCCAAAGAAGCCATTTTGCATCATTAGTTTATCCATACATTTTTCGATACAAATTTGGCAAATGCCCATACAAAAATTATATATGAATATTCAAAAATCTGTATCTTTTGAAGGACAATTTTGATCCATTTAGTGTCTTTGGGAAAGTTTTAGGTATGGATAGGACTACACTAAAAAAAATATACACGTTAATTTTTTTTTTGATATTTTTAATTTCACTTTTTGTCACAAAAACTTGTTTTGCATGATATTGTTTTCGAAAAGATCGGAAAATTTCACGAATGCCGAATTTTTGCGACCAATATTTTGTTTTGTATTGATTCAAAAATTCATAACATTTTCAAAAATTTTTTGCCCATTCTAAAAATTTCTGAAAAATTTAGTGACAAAAAGTGAAATAAAAAATCACCATTTTTTTACCCGTGTATAATTTTTTCAGTGTAGTCCCTATCCATACCTACAATCTTGCCGAAGCCACCAAATCGATCAAAAAAATTCTTCAAAAGATACAGATTTTTGTATATTCATTAGGGTGCCCAGAAAAAAATGACCCCCTGCTCCACAAGCGGAAAACAGTTTTTTTGCGGCTATTTTAAGCACCTGTGTAAATTTTGAGCGAAATTGGACGAGATTAACCCACCTCTTCACGGATTTTTAACTGGCCGGAATTTTGTAGGGAATTTTACGCATAATACGGAATTTTAACAACTTTTTAATCATGGAATTGCTTTTTGATTTGGTCGAAGCTTTTGTTAACTAGATTTTTTTTTATTTTTCTGTGAGTTTGATTTAAAAAGGTAGCGTTTTCCGGGGTTTCCTTAATTCAAACTCAATAATTCTAGAGTTTTTTAACTATTGTCTTTCATATGTTGATAGGACCTTTCTAAAACTTGTGAAAACATTTGAACATTTGAATTAACAAATCTAGAGTTTTTTAAAAGGTCCTATAAACTGTTGTGATTCACATGTTATAGGATCTTTTCAATAAAAAAAAACTCTGAAAAAGTGTTCGTGAAAACACTAAGAACGATAGGGGAAATTCTCGTATGTTTGGCAGGTTAAGCACTCGCTCCTAACTCCATCCAATTTGCTGATTTTCACTATTTAAACAACTAATTTTGCATAACTTTTGATAGAAACTTGCTTGCTCACTTCTCATTAAGCTATTTATCACTCGAGTTCAGTTGAAAACGCTTTTAACACTCAAACGCTCGGGTAGTCATTTGACTCCTATTTTTTTCTTAAAAATCTCATAACTTTTGATAGAATTGACCAATTTGGATGCTTCCGGGTGCAAAAGATCCAGATTTGTCTATATTTTCAACTGTCAGATGGAGGACAAATGTGGTCTATTTTTACCGGAGATATTCCGGATTCTGTTGGGGTACCTCGGCCCTCCTAAATGGTTATTTGGCCAATATAATAAAAACTTTTCAACAAAATAAAATCGGAAATGATGCAAAACTTCAAGGAATCATCCTAAAACATCATCCTGCATAGATACATGACATGCTGAAGACCTTCGGGCACCGGAACAGGTTCTATCCGGAAACGGTTCACTGAGCTGATGTCAATTGTTGCCCAACTGGAACCGGCTCCGCTGCCCCGTAGGACTTAACCATGTCAATTATTTTTGAAGGATGATATATTAGGATGATGCCTTGTAGTTTTGCATCATTTCCGAAATTTTTCTGTTGAAAAGTTTTTATTATATTGGCAAAATACCCATATAGGAGGGCCTAGGTACCCCAACAGAATCCGGAATATCTCCGGTAAAAATGGACCACATTTGTCCCCCATCTGGCAGTTCAAAATATAGACAAATCTGGATCTTTTGCAACCGAAAGCATCCAAATTGGTCAATTCTATAAAAAGTTATGGGATTTCTAAGAAAAAAAATAGGGGTCAAATGACTACCCGAGCGTTTGAGTGTTAATTAGCTTTAATTGAATGTCAAAGTTCTGACCTGCCAACATTAGAGGCACGCTGGAATTAGATGCTGTTCCCCTATTATTCGTAAAAGCAAACTTGACATTTCGTAAAATTTTGAACGTTTAACAAAAAAAATGAAGAACGTAATGATTTGATTCAAATCACGTTTTATTTTTGGAATACTTTTAAACGTGCAAGTCATAAGCACTCTGATAGCACTTTGTGAACTTTGTAAGCAGTAAAAACGACACAGTTTTATATTTTTAATTCTCAAATTTATTAAATTTAATTTATCTAAATAATTCATTGACAGTTTTTGTAACACCATGGTGTCATATCGGCAAAGTGTACGGATTTTTGCTCAGCAAGAGTTGGTAGCCTTAGGTATGTTCTACAAAGCTGTAGAGCATTAAATTTTCAATAAGAATCTCACTTTTGGGTATATTTGGATGGAAGTAGCGCACCGTGCAGACCAAACCGTAAGAAACTTGAGGTTTCCATATTTTTTTTCGTTTTTTTTTCATGCAAACTTCACCTTCGAATATCAATGGGTAAATGATGACCGATTTTGCTCATATTTGGCCCAGAGTCCTAAAATAGGTCAAGGAACAATATTCAGCTTGTGGAGCTAGGTTTTGAAAAAAAAAAAAACAATATTCTGGGCACCCTAATATTCATATTTCATTTTTGTATGAACAACTGCCAAATTTGTATAGAAATTTAGATGGACAAACTAATGATGCAAAATGGTTTCTTTGGACATACCAAAGGCACCAAAAAAGTTTCAGCCGGATTAAAAAATACAAAAAAAATCGAATGACCGAAATCTCAGAGAAGTGCTCTAAATAAGGTCGCCGAACTCATTTTATTTTGTGTGGAATTCGATTTTGCAAAGTCCCATACAAACCTTCGGATAATGGAGGCTTCGGATAATCGAGTCTGAACTGTATTATTTTTCAAATTTCACGGCCATGTTCCATATTTGGGACACCCTAACGTACAATCGATATACAATCGATATACATGTATACAATTTAGATTTGTTCAATGAAAAATGTGTAATATGAAGAAATATAAATAAACCAGAGCAGAGGAACAAAAATGCAACGCAATGTAATAGTTTTCAATTTGCTGATAATACCTGATTTTAAAAAAAATACTAATTTTTTTATTAAATATTTAAAATATAATAAACGAATAAATAATGAAATTCAAAAAAAAAACTATATTTTTTTCTTCTAAAGAAAAACTAATTTCTAACTCAGTCTCATAAGTTACTGCGCCAATTTCACCCTTTGCCTCCTCACTTGAACCCTAAGAAACCGCACCATTCAAGCGTGAATCATTGAAGAAATCCGCGTCCAATAACCATTGACGGCCTCGTCATAGCTGGGCGGGGGCTCCTGGCCCGAATCGTCCGGGCTGAGCTGTACCGGTGGGTCGTGGCCCGGGCTCGGAAATCCATTCATGCCATTCCACTCGTCCCACAGTTCGGAGTAGTTGCCACCGATTGGAATTTCCACCGTGTTCGGATAGTTGAGTGTCGTGAGGGCAATCTCAGGGGCTGAAATGTTTCGAAATAAAAAAAAAAAACATCGAAAAAATATGACGCAATTTTTCGAGGAAACCGTCAACTTACCAGCGGCAGCGGCAGCACCAACACTGGCAAGAACCACTTCCTCCGTTTCCCTGGTTTGGGGCTTGCAGCAAGATTTGCAGCAGCCGCGAAACGCAATCCAGCACACTGCGATTATTGTCAAAATGTCCAGAAACAGATCCCGGCCAAGGTGGTTTACGTCGTTGTCGTCGGCTGATTCAATCAAAGTAGACGGGTAATGTTGTTATGAAGAGAGAGAGAGATGCAAGCAGGAGCACTTACGGTGGTAATTGTATTTATGCATTTTTTTTGTTTTCTTTGAGTTTGAACTATGTTTCGAATAATGTAAAGTTTAAAAGGACGAGATCACTCGCAGATTTAGCACCAATGTTTCGTTCCATCGAAATTTGTAGTATTTTGATAAAATCGTTTCACTTTTGAGCACTTCACTTCAAGCTCTAATGACTACATGGTGAAAAGTGTTCGCAACAAGAGAATGCCACCGATAGCTATGCTTCATGTTTTGATTTCTCTCAGAGCTGTTGTGCTACCAGGATTCTGATGGGTTGCCTTGCTTTCTGCTTTGAGAAAGTGCTTTAAAATCACTCGAAAAATAAATAAATAACATCCTTATCATTTTTACTGATTTTTGCTCCACGAAAAACTTATTTGTTGAAATCATTTTTAGTGAATCTTATCATGATGATTGTAACTCTCAGGAAACCCTGTAAAGCATAATGATGTTGATTTTTCTAAATGCATGCAAATTCACAAAACCTACGGGTGGATTAGGTTTACTCTCTGAGCTTTTATGTTCTGTTATGTCCAGGATTCTGAATCATCCTCAAAACATCTCTGAACATCTCTTTTCAATTTTCCAATCAAACCACAAATGATTTATTTCTCAAGAGCAATTCTCTAATATTTCTGTCATTCGATTTTTTTTTGTATTTTATAATCCTGCTGAAACTTTTCTGGTGCCTTAGGGATGCCCAAAGAAGCCATTTTGCATCATTACTTTGTCCATATAATTTTCCATACAAATTTGGCAGCTGTCCATACAAAAATGATGTATGAAAATTCAAAAACCTGTATCTTTTGAAGAATTTTTTTGATCGATTTGGTGTCTTGGGCAAAGTTGTAGGTATGGATATGGACCACACTGAAAAAAATTATACACGGTAAAAAAAATTGGTGATTTTTTATTTAACTAATTAATTAATTTATTTCTATATTTTTTATTTTTTGATATGTTTTAGAGGACATCAAATGCAAACTTTTCAGAAATTTCCAGGTTGTGGAAAATATCTTTGAATGAGTTATGAATTTTTGAATCAACACTGATTTAAAAAAAACGAAATATTGGTCGCAAACATTTTTCAACTACATTTTTCGATGTAAATCCAAATTTGCAATCACAAAGTACTGTAGTAAAACTTTGATAAAATGCACCGTTTTCAAGTTAAATCCATTTCTTGGTGACTTTTTTTTAAATTCTCGCAGTTTTTCATTTTTTTTTAAATTAGTGCAAATGTTTGCCCACTTTTGAAAAAAATATTTTTGAAACGCTGAGAAAATTCTCTATAGGGGAAATATGCCCATTTTAAGCCTAATAAGCGGTCGTGTTTGAATGATGCTGGATAATCTAGATTGTTCTTTGGTACAAGTACCAAGTACACCAAAGAGTATAGGTGTTTGATTAGAAAGGGTATGTTTCCCCTATTTTGCTTTTTTAACTTTGTTGATAAGACCCTTAGTTGCTGAGATATTGCCATGCAAGTGTTTAAAAACAGGAAAATTGATGTTTTTTAAGTCTCACCGAAACAACCCACCATTTTCTAACTTCGATATCACAGTAACTAATGGTCCGATTTACAATGTTAAAATATGAAACATTCGTGAAATTCTTTTCAAAAAAAAAATTCGATGTTTTTAAAACAAGACACACATTTTAAAAGGGCGTAACATTGAATGTTTTGCTTTTTTAAATGTTAGTCTTGATTTAATTTTTTTGAAAATATTGTTTTCGAAAAGCTCACGAATGTTTCATATTTTAACATTGTAAATCGGACAATTAGTTGCTGAGATATCGACATTAGAAAATGGTGAGTTGTTTGGGTGAGACTTAAAAAACATCAATTTTCCTATTTTTAAACACTTGCATAGCTATAATTCAGCAACTGAGGGTCTTATCAACAAAGTTTAAAAAAAAGTAAAATATAGAGAATTTTCTCAGCTTTTCAAACATATTTTTTTTTTCAAAACTGGTGCAATAATTTAAAAAAAATGAAAAACTGCGAGAATTTAAAAAAAAGTTACTTAAAAATGGATTTCACTTGAAAGCGGTGCATTTTATCAAAATTACACTAAAGTACTTTTTGATTGCAAATTTGATTTTACATAAAAAAATGAATTTGAAATTTTTTGCAAAGTTTCAGTCGGATTAAAAAATACAAAAAAATATTGAATGACCGAAATCTGCGAGAACTGCATATGAAATGCAAATGACATATGAAAATTCAAAAATCTGTATCTTTTGAAGGAATGTTTTGATCGATTTGGTGTGTGCCCACTTTTGATAAAAATATTTTGGAAGTGCTGAGAAAATTCTCTTTATATATAAATCTTTATGAACTTGGTTGATACGACCCTTAGTTAATGAGATATTGCCATACAAAGATTTACAAAAAGGAAAATTGTTTTTTTTAGTCTCACCCAAACAACCCACCATTTTCTAATTTCGATATCTCAGTAACTAATGGTCCGATTTACAATGTTAGAAAATGGAACATTCGGGAAATTTTTCTGATCTTTTCGAAATCTTTTTTCATTTCGTTTAATCAAGACTAACATTTCAAAAGGATTTAATATTATATGTTTGGCCCTTTTCAAATGATAATCTTGATTTAAAAAACCAGTTTTGGAAATTTTTGAAAAAATATTTTGATTTTTTTATCAAGACTAACATTTTAAAAGGGCCAAACATTGAAAACTGTCAGTTTTGTTTTGGTTTTGAAAAGATCGGAAAATTTTACGATTATTTCACTTTTAAACCCTCTACTGTACATTTTTTTGGAATATTTTTTTATTTTTGCCGTGTTCGAGAGGTCATTTAAAGCAACTTTTGTTCTAAGAAAATGTGACTTCTTTTGTTTTATGTTTTTCTTGTTTTATTTTAAATATTTTAATTTGCATTTATCTTGTTTAGTTTATCTATGGTTTTGTAAGTATTTGGCCTATTCTACCACCTCCATTTTTTCATGTTTTTACAATCACTTTTTTAATTTACCATTTCACCATTATCTTTTAAATTGTAATAAAATGCGTAACGGAATTGTCTTGGAAACTAAAAAAAATGCTGCATACTTCTTTTTGCTTGAAATATAGGAACCTTGAAATGTTACAGACTGCCGAATATTTTCATGCCATTTTTATATGAACAGCTGCCAATAATGTATGGAGACGCAAAGTAACTCAAAATACATTTGAAAAAATATGTTTTTTTTTCACAAATAAAAGATTCCTCAAGATTTTCCATGAAGCTTAGACATTTATTCAAATGCTACGATATTACATATCGATAAGGGTGACGAGAAAAATAAAAATTTTTGGTAAATCTTAAGAGATTCTCCCTGGCTCGATTCTTCAGTTAAACATAAAAAAATGTGCCAATTTTTGAGGCAAATCTGTTAAGATTTAAAGGTTGCTATTGGTCATTGAAGTTTGGATGGGAAAATTTGTAAAAATGCATGGAGAAAAGCAACAATGGTTCATTGTCAAGTGTGAGATTCTTATGTAAAATATTATGACAAACAACTTTTTCGAAAACCGCAAAACGATCCGAGTTAACCCTGACGAGTTGTTAGCGATTACAAAAAGGTGTTTTTGCAAGAAAAGATGTTTTTTCGCCAGCTTTAACGACCTAAGCTACCCTTAAACCTTAACCGATTCCGCTCAAAATTTAAAATTAATTTTTGCCTAAGGAATCGAATCATGGGGTATTCCCGAGGTCGATCTCTTTTAACTGTCACCCTAATATTGATAGAGATCACTGAAAATCAAAACTTGCATACAATCCACTTAAGTTTGATGCGCATCGACTAAGCGAAGCGTAAGGGTTAAGCAAGAAGGAAGAATCAAAACAAAACGAAATAAACGCTTTGATTAGAAGTGTACATAAAGCCAAACCCACCTCACTGATAAGTTACACATACTGCAGACGGCGACTAGGTGTGGATGAACCTACTTTTTTTTTTATCCACTCTGTCCAAATTTAAAATTCGATCCATGGGGCAAATGGTATCTCTAGATAATACTTAATCGTGATTCGCCCGTGAACGAGGTTGGATAATCAAACAAGTTGGTTGAAATGAGTCATACTTGGATATTACATCAACTTTATTAAGTTATTTAAAATGTCCTAACTTCAATAGACTTCATTAACTATAACTACCTGAAACTTACAGAAATTACCAAAAAAAAACATGGGCTACTTCGATTACGTTCTGCCGGCCATTTTCGTCTCGCTTGGAATCGCCCTGTTCCTCTTCATTTTATTCGGTGGCATCAGATGTTGCAAACGAAAACGCAACCGAGACCCGGACTCAGAGGAAACGTCCTCAATCAGCCATCAGCAGCAGAACGATCAAGAAGTTGAGCTGACACAAATCATCATTCCGCTGCGGGCCAACAGACCAAACCGGCCGGAACTGCCCACCGTCCTGGAAGAGGAACGTCCCGAGTCGGTGCTGCAGATTAGGGAGCCGGTTTCGCCGGGGACGCCACCACCCCGATTTACAAGCGTTGTAGCCGATCCACCCAGCTACGAGCAGGTCGTGACTGGTGCGCAGAATAATGCTAGTGTTGAAAGTAGCGCGAATGGACGGTAGCTGGATTGTGTGAATGTAAATTGTTGAGTTTGTTAATTCCATATTGTTAAGAAGAGGCATTTTAACAACATATTTACTAATGTGTAGTGACTTAATCAAGGTGCTTGATGAAAAATGACTTAAGCTTCGAAATATGAGCATTTATAACAAAGACTAAATATTTTACTAATAAATAAACAAACAGTCAGATAAATAACTTATGATGAAGATACTTCCATCATATTTTTGCTCTATATCCTTACGATCATTGCAGGTTAAAAAAACTAAATTTGGAGCTGGCCAAAATCTGCAGGAATAAACTGTTTTTGTCCACGAATTTATGCGTAGTATTAAGTGGAAAAATGTATTAAAGGAAAATTTAATTTTTGCATTAATTTTTGCATGAAAGAAAAAACATTGTCACCCGCGACGGACACGAACGACGAAACAAAGAGAAACAAAAAAAATCTTTTTTTTTCTGTAAAATCGCGATTGTGACAAGCAAACCACTTATGTTTATACAGTCCAGACTCAATTATCTGAAGGTTTCTATGGGCCAACAAATAATCAATTAATATCAAATTTGGAGCCTAAATAAATAAAGACAGTTATAAAAAACATCAAATTTGAGTTCTGCTATCCCATTTTAGTCAAATTTGAATGGTTGGCTGCGTATTAAATTGAAAATGGCATTTATTTCAATACACTCAACCCCCGGTGGTTGGTCACTTTTTCGTTTGACACTTTTTTAGTTTGTACCCCGTTGGTTGGTCAAAGTCAAACTAAAAAGTGACGAACTGTCACTTTTTACATGGCACTCACACACACTATCAAAACAAACGTTTGGTAGTGTGTGTGAACTCCGTGTAAAAGGGGTGTCAAACTAAAACGAGACCCCGTTCGTTTGACAACAGTTGGTGTCAAACCATCGGGGTTTGAGTGTATTTCATCAACGCCATTTTGGTCACCATTTAGGATTTTAAAATTTTAAATCATCTTAAAGAAGTTTAGAGGTCATCCAAAAATGAGACAACAAAACATTTTTTTTGATTCGATTATCCGAAGTTTTGATTATTCGAAGTGAAATTTTGCCAAGGTCTTCGGATAATCGAGTCTGGACTGTATATCAACATTTTTGTTATTGTCTGCTCTTCAGCTTGGTAGAATATTGTTACACTCTAAAAAGTACCACTGCAAATTTTGAATGATTATTTTTTATTTTAATCGAAAAATTACCCTTATGGGTTACTGTGAATTAAAAAAATAATCCTATAATAAGACGCGTCCCAAACGAAATTATCGGTGAGTAACGAAGATAACAGAATTTTTGAAACTATTGTGTATTTTTTAATGAAGAATGCGTTTTTAGAAATTCTGAGTACGCCATCAAATCAGGCGTCCCAAAAAAAGGCGTTCACGAAAAAATTCCAATTTTGTTATTTAATTTTTTATTACCAGAAATTTAATTCCCAAGATAAGTTTTTTTTTTTCTAAAAAATATGCATCTTTTGAGCCATAGTGAAATCGATTATTTTTTTTATTTCGAAAAAACTCCTTTTAATAGACAAATCGAATTTGCAATTAAAAGTATTTTACAAATTTTGATAAAACTTACCGATCTCAATCTATATTTATTCGATTTTATTTGTTTTTTGCATTTTGAAATTCTACTTGAAATAAAGAGTTAAACCAGCCGCCGACTGAAAAACTCTATGATAAAGAATAAAAATTTATAGATTAAAAAAACTTCTTGAAATTATAACATATTAAAAAAAATGTTTGAAAAGATCAGAAAATTTCCTAGAAATTTCCTCTGGTTTCTGAGATACAGCCTCACGAAGATCTCGAAAACTTTTGATTCGATTTTCAATGTTAAAAATATTGACTATTGTAAAATTTCTAATCTCTTTAATTGAAAAAAAATCAGACTTCAAGCATGACTTTCAAAAAGGTCAACAAATAGATAAATTTCCTCATTTTACATTTAAGACCATTAAGGGGTTATACATGTAGAAAACCTAAATTTTTCATGTTTCCGAATATTTATTAAATCCTTTAAAAAGATGAATTACAATCACTCCTGAAAGTTTCAAGAAGATATGTCATGTTCTAAGTATGTAGAAGATCATTTTTAGTTTAAAGTTCTGCCATGCGCAAAGCGGACTGTCAAACTTTGTGAGCGTTTTTCTCGGAACACCGAGTTGATTTACGGGTGCCACGATAGCTCGAGATTGGATGGACCAAATTGGCTGAAATTTGGGGTGAAGACTCTCAAGACATATCCCGTGTGCATGACGACGCCCGATTTTGAAATTTAGGTTTTTAAAAAAATAAAAAAAATCAAAAACGGGCGATTTTGCCTTTCTTACTAAAGAAAGGTATAGTGTTTGCTTTTGGCTCCGACGCCAAATCAAGCTTCGTTCCCAAATCGTTTCTCGAGAAATATTCATTCGAAAAATCTGCAAAAAATCATGGACGATCGATTTTTGACGCCCGATCGATTGACAATGACAGAATTCGTCTACCTCCAATATCCGAATTTTGGCGCTTAATTTACTGTAGAGCACGCGTGACGTCCGTGTGTGGTAAAAAAAGTGCTCAATTTTGTGGTAGGGGTTTCTCAGAGCCCACATTATGGATTTAAGCTCTCTTGGGCGCATTTGAAAGGGGATGTGCTGAACCTGAACCAGTTCCATACCAAATTTGAATTTATCCATTTTTATGGGGACTCGGAGTGTGTTTTCACCAAATCAGGCGGTTTTCAAATGAAAATTCGGTCGAAAATTGAAGTATTGAAATCGTTTATTTGTCCAAAAATTGCATTTTTCCAGCCCTACATCCTCCCAAATTTTCATCCATGTCGGTAATGTGGTTTTGATTTACAGCTTGTGGACTAATTCACTGTGAGGGGGAAACCCTAAAAAGGTAAAAGCCAATTTTCACCAAATGCCAAAACTATTCCTTTGGCATTTTATCTAATTTTTTTTCTCCACATCATAATCTAGACCATACTCGATGTTCTGAAACAATTTTGACCTCATTTGGATTTACCGTTCAGATTTTAGAAAATTTCCATTTTGCCTTTCTTACTAAAGAAAGGTATAGTGTTTGCTTTTGGCTCCGACGCCAAATCAAGCTTCGTTCCCAAATCATTTCTCGAGAAATATTCATTCGAAAAATCTGCAAAAAATCATGGACGATCGATTTTCGTCGCCTCGTCGACAAGTTGCCAAGTTGAGCTTCACATGCAGACGCGAGCAATGCTGGCGCGTGATGCTGGCGCGTATAGAGTTTTGATACTAGATTACCCCCTTTTAGTGCAAGTTGCTTTATCGATTGCTCGTTCATCACACATCGCCTAGCATTATTTTCTATGCTAAGCTTCAGTTAACGCAAACTAGACGCAAGCAGCTATCTGTTCTGAAGCCGCATGCTCTTTCTTTTGCCTTTCTTTTTTGTTTTGCTCATTCTCTGATCGAACTCTGAGCGAACGAATTTCTGGGAAGCGTTCAAGCTTCCCATGTGCCAGTGACAACGCACATCGCGGGTTTGGTTTTCTAGCTTCGGTACTAGCCTTTTTGTGTATTAGTATTTTTGTTCATCGTACCAGCGCACCACGGTGGTTTATTCGGTACGTTTGCGTTTGTCGTAGTGAAGTCCCACCGAGCGCTCAGTCGTTGTATGCTTTCCAATCCCAAAAACGCCTAAATGCTTGCTTATTGAAAGCTCTCAATTTTTCCTAACGCCTAAATGACAGTTTAGTGAATTACAGTAGGCGTTTCAAAGCTTTCAAGAATATTTATGCGGCTTTACCGTTACATCGTTGTTTACAACACGGCAAATTCTCGGGTGTTGAAACACTTTCTGCCAGTTATTTTGTAACCACTTTAACGCATTGGAGCAAGACGGAATTATTTTGTTTTCTCGTTAATTTTTAATATTTTGAAAAGTGCAAAAAAACACTCAGAGAATACGAACAATTTAGCGATATGCAGAAAACATTACGAACATCGCAAATTGTGAGCTAATTCTCTGTCTCAAAAACAATGTGTTCTGAATTAAAAAATCGAAAATGCTTGTGTGCGAGCACAGTTTACAATCGGCCATGGCAAATGGGGCAAAAACCAGCGCTTTTCAGTTATATGAAAAAATATGGTTGAGTTTCGAATTGTATTATGAATGGACCATTTATATATTGCTATTTCTTTGAAAAAAAATAAAAAAAAATCAACTGCCGTTAACTTCCTTTTGTAAGAAAGGCTCTATCTCACCCCAGGTGGGATTAAATCGGGTTTTTAATATTAAAAACACAAAAATATTTTTATCTTTTTTTTTCAAATAAACATTTAAAAAATCGGCTTTGGCCATGCACACGGGACCGGTATAATGAGTCTTCACAAAAATTTTGAGCCGATTTGGTGGAAGCAGTGTTGAGATATCGTGGCACCCGTTTTTTGCAACTGCTAACTTCAAATAGCTATATCTCGGCAATGATGCAACCAAATGTCTTCAAATTTATGTTGATAATAGTTAAAAATGTTTATGTTAATGTCTTGAAAACAAATTTAAAAAAAGTTTGAGTGTGTGCTCAAACCAGCCTCTGAAATGTTTGTCGATTTACATGTATGTAACCCCTTAAGGTCGTTGAAAATATTCTTCAATGTTTATGTCCCTTGCCTCTGGCCAAAGGCGTGTTAAGAAATGAAATAAATTGCCATGGTTTCATCATTCAATGAAAAAAGTTTTTTAAAAAGCATTTCTCATCAGTACCGTCATCAGAGGTGACATTGGGTCTTGGGCGAAATTGGAAAATTTATTTTCAGTTAATTGCACGTCTTATTTCATTAAAGTCTTGAGAATATAAAAAAAATTGCGTAATAATGTATTAATACGAAGAAAATTCGCATTGCCTCATTTTTTTTTAACAAATTTGCAATATAAATGACAATCAAGCCCTTTTTTGCAAGGATACAAAATTTAAAAAAAGGTTTAATGAACTGTGTTTTTAATTATTTTTTTTTATTTAAATACAAAACATTTGATTTTACAATTCTCGAAAGCTTCATTGTGAAATGTGAATGTTTCTTGCCATTTAATAAAATACTTTTTTTAAATGCTTTTATTTTCAAAACTTTTAATAAGTTGTCAAACAATGCCAACTGCGATTTAAGAAGAAAAAAAAAACAAATTTTATGCAAAAATAAACCTTTAAACGTTACTTTTTTATATATAATCGAAATTGCATCACACATTTTTTGGAAAAGTGCAGACTTTTCATTATCTGTAAATTTTGTACAACGAAAAATTAAGTGATTATTTGATTTAATCCAGATAATACTTCTTTCCCTGTTCATTCTGTGCAATGTGATCTGTTCACGAATCCAAATATCAGCAAGTCCAGGGAACAATAAAATAAATTGAATGAAATAAAATTGTGCAGTAGAAGGCAAAGGAGGTGATATCTTAAGATTCATCTAAAACTGTTACCCAATATATAATGTTTCGTGTATATACATCTAATATCTTTTTTTTATTCATTTTTTTCTCTCACTTTCATGCCATGTTACGTTGATACATGTATATGCGCGGGAATATACATGAGGGTTGTTGTTTTTTGTTTGTTCTGTACTTTTTTTTTGTTAGTTTTTTTTTGTTTCCAGGGGAAATAGCAAACAGAGATTGACAAATTGTATTTTTTTCACCTCACATCCTCCACCCTTCTCAAGCACGTGATGATGACCAATTTAGGGTTTTTTTACCGTAACACTCAACACTTTTTTATTTTGGTTTCTTTTTTCGCCTTCGTCTTCTTTTCAATTTCTCATGTTTGTTCTCCCTTATCACAGGGTTTTATTTGTTTTTTTGTTTTGTTTTGTGTAGTTGTCTTTAATTACTCTTTTTGTGAGTATTTCTTCACTATCTGCTTTAAGTAAAATAAATATTGACGATTTTTAACAGTGTGGCATTTGGTTTGTTTAGTATCATCTCTGTGTTTGAGTTTGTCACTCTTGTTTTATATGTTTACACTTTATCATAAGGATTTTTTCTTCTCTTCCACTTTGTTTTGTTTAGCATTACTTTACACGTTAGGAAAAACAGAAACATAACGACTCTCTCTGAATTATACCTCTTTCCTTACCATTTGCTCTACACTTGGCTATCAATAGTCGCGCATTAATTACAAGGTACAAGTTTGTTTTATTTTGTGTGTTTTCTTTTTGCAAGTTTTACTTTTTCTCTAACCGATTTTTGTGTGGGTGTGGCATTTGTCTATCATACTCGCTTGTTTTTTTTTCGCTCTAAACTACGTTTCTTTCTTCATCGCTCTAGTATATATATAATATTTATTTCTTCTTGTTTTTTTTCAGTATAGATAACCATCTACGGAAAAGGATTCCACTCTATAGAAAAATAAAAAAAAACTCAACGAGACAACGGGAAACGAAAACGACATCTCTTTCAAGGATCACAATTAGCATAAAGTTTTATGTGTTTTTTTTTTTTTTTAATATTTAGGATGCTGCGGCTTTTCTCCCCACACCGCGCACTCACATTAAACAGATTGTATTTTCTAAGTATCAATTATCAAGTTTCCACTTCTTGATTCATTCCATTACGGCGAGAGTTGGTTGAGATTTTATTTAGCGCGGGGAGTCTTGACATTATAAGCTCATGATTTTTTTCAGTGTTTTTCCCAACTCTCTCCTAACATTCTCTACTAACACTGCGCAATCCTAGGAAAAAAGGGAATTTTTCTACTGCTTCATTTCGTTCTGCGGGAAAAGTGGTCTCGTTCTGCTAGCGATACAATATTCGTCGCCCATTTCTTTCAGGCACATTTTGTCCAAAACCTATTTCGAGGAAAGTGTCACTTTCTTTAGTAATTGTTTTGCGGCTGCTGCTGCTGCCACCACCACACCTTCTGCTGGAATAAATGGCTAGGAGTTTGTTTGTCTGTTTTTTTTTCTCAAATGCTCTAAAAATGTACCTCTAAAGATGTGCACTCTTTCAAACCTCGCTACAAATATTTCGGAGTACGTGTGCAATTGTATAGTGTGCCTGATTAATCTGCGGTAAACATTTCCCTCCGTGTGTACTGACTCTTCTCTGTTTTGCTTGCTATGTGTGTGAGTTTGTTTGTTGTGTTTGTTTTATCGTGTGGGTGACTAGATTAATGGTAACTTTCGATTTGCTTTTAGCAAATATCTTTTCTTGTAACTTTGCTAAATCTGTGATGGTCCCGATTAACTTCTCTGCCTTTGTCATCAAATTTCCTTTATTTTTCAATGGACTGTTACAGATGAATATCGTACAAAATAATGGTTTTCTCTTTGCTTTAACATGATTTATTTAGGTTTTTATTTTGGTATTTAATCAGGAAGATGGGGAAGAAACAGTTTTCATTTATTTTGTATTTGTTTGTAATTCAATTTGTATCGATGAGTTTTTCAACAGCGTGATGCACTCGCTCACTACTAAGGAGCGCCTTTTGGGTGTTGGTTGAATTTTGCAGGAATTGTTGTTTGCTTGCTTTTAATATCTATTTATAAATGCCTTCAAATTATGGGATCAGATTTTTTCCTGTTGTGAACGCGTTGCAGTTTGAGAAAAGATGGACATTATTCAAACTATAGGATAAGTCAAAAAAAAAATGAAATATATTTAGTAAGATTACTAAATCAAACTCTAAAGATATGTGATTTTGGAAGATTATTGTTTTAAATGATTTCAAAAACATTTCAGTTAATTTCTGAAAAAATCACTTCAGTTGAATTCGAAATCATTGAATTAAGATCATCTCTACCACAAGTAGCAAATCTTGTTTGTTGCCGTAATAAAGGGCACCTAGAGCACTCTAGAGCATCTCCATGACTCGTGTAAAAGCGTAGCAACTGATTTCTGAAAATCAACTAGATTTAGGGCATCTTTACTGCATGATGCAAAATGCAATACAAATTAAAAAAAACAAGTTATATATTTAATGAAAAGAGAGGGAGACAAACACTTCAAATAAAATTTGCAATGTAGCAAAGCCCTAAAAAAAAAACACCTATCAATTTAACAAATAAATCTTCAAGTAACTTATTCTTTTGCTTTTCAAAATATTTTTAAAAGATGTAACGAATTCATCTTATTCATGTTAATGTAGAATGGAATGGAAATAGAAATTAAAAAAAAAAAAAAACAAAAAAATTAACATAAATCTCGATTGTAATCATGATTTCAGGAATCCACATTGATAGCATTTCCCCATTAAAATCAATAAAATTTAAAAGCATCTCTACCGTGTGAGTCTAATAGCGGAGCAATTCATTTCATGAAATCTACCAACTTTATGAGCATGTTGACCGCGTATGCAAATCGCAATTGAAATTATAAAATTCACCTTAAATTTTAATCAAAGTTTGTGAATCACTTTGAATTGGGTCCTAAAATGAAGCTTAGATTGCTGATATTATTGTTCACAGCGATAAAGCTTATTTTTCTGAGTACAATGACCCTTACGTACGACCATCAAGAGCTTAAAATGGATTTTTAAATCAATTTTGAAAAATTAACCTCGCGGTCCTTCTTGACAGAAAAGCTCCTACTTGACAGGTCGTTCCAAGGGGACCATAGTTGATCCATCGAAAAAATGTTGTCTTTTCAAAAAAAAATTGCAATAAAATGAAAAAAGTGATCAGAAATGGTTTTTTAATCGTGTTTTTTGCCGTTGTACACAAAAATTGGCATAGGGCTTTAGTACCCAATTCTAGAGTTTTCTTTCCTTGGAATTACAAAAAACAGGGTACATGCTCCAAACGAAAACAACATTATGAAACCTCAATTTTGAAAAAAAAAATATTTCCTGGTTTTTTATTCATCACATCTTTTTTAATGATTATTAAAATCAAAAAAAAAATTGTCAAAACAACATTTTACGACGGATCAACTGTGGTTCCTTTGGAACGAGCTGTCAAATAGTATGCTTTTTGTCAAGAAAGACCGCGAAGTATTTTTTTTTGTAATTTTTGTCATTGCACTCGGAAAAATTAGCTTTATCGTTGTGAACAATAATAACACCATTATAAGCTTAATCTTAGGACACCATTCCGGTCAAGTTGGAATATTCCAGAAACAGTGAAATCTACTACCTAGATATTTTCAAAAACTACAACCCGTCACCCTCCAACGCCCTTCCTCAATTCTTTCTCAAATCTTTTTCATATGAAACGTGGATAGTCGCCAAATAATTTTATTTTTTTTATCTTATGCTACCCAAATGCTTTAAGGTGCCAACTTTTCCGTTCTGATTCTATTTAATAGCATGTCTACTGCAGGATACAAATCACGTCACAATTCAACCAAACAATCATGGGTTTTAAAATGAGTTAAAATAAGAGCATTTCTATTGCAGGACTCTATTACACTCAACCCCCGGTGGTTGGTCACTTTTTCGTTTGACACTTTTTTAGTTTGTACCCCGTTGGTTGGTCAAAGTCAAACTAAAAAGTGACGAACTGTCACTTTTTACAAGGCGCTCACGCAAACTATCAAAACAAACGTTTGATAGTGTGTGTGAACGCCGTGTAAAAGGGGTGTCAAACTAAAAAGTGACCCCGTCCGTTTGACAACAGTTGGTGTCAAACCATCGGGGTTTGAGTGTATAAAAATATTATAGAAATTCCAGCAAAAAAAAAATCACATGCGTCGAAGAATAAGGGCAAACAAACAGTACATCCTACTCACTTCTAATGTAAATTTCAACTAACTTGGGCTGAAAACAATGCTTATTAGAACGCTTCTTGCGTTCGAAAAATTATTTTTTTCAGTTAACATCATCTCAACCGCAAAAACAAAATTAAGTAACAATAAAACAAAATTTGGATCATAAAACAGCAAAAACTAGCATGGTCTAAATCAAAGGTTTTTCCCTAAAACGGAGTTTTTTTCGGTTTGGTGATTAGGGTGGCCCAAAACCTGGGATTTTTAGCGGCGGTTAAATTAATTGTTGTTCGCAAAAGAAAGGTGATTAGCGCCTATCGCTAGAAAAAAAAATCACATTTTTTCAGCCGTCAACTGGGACGAATCGGGACTACAGCCTGAATAGGGTCAACCGTTTTTAAAGCATTCAAAAGCTTCCAATTAGGAAATCGATGCACAAATTTAGTTGATCTGTATATATTTTAACCGAAATCGATTAAAAATATCAAAATGTAGTGCAAGAACCTGACTAAAACAGCTTTCCCAATTCGCCCCATGTGTCCCGTTTCGTCCCAGATGATGGTAATACATAACTTTTTCAACAATGGTAAACTTGAAATCTAGATATCATTTAAAAAAATAATTCATCGAATTTACGCAAATAAAAACAGCCATATTTTTTGAACCCTTAAACCAAGTTTGAGCGCAATCGAAGCAAAATTGAATTGGATTCTGCAAGTTTAACGTGAAATTGCTGAATAATCAGAAATCTGCTAACTGAATTTAGCAGTAATTGCACATGAAAGGTAAAAATTCAATTAAAAAAAAGGCCCAACATTGGTCAGGAGGTTCCTTGGCCTAAATATTAGGACGCGTTTTTTTTAATTTGGCTATCAGGGTGATCCAATTTAACGATTCTACAATAAAAAATCCTGACCAAAATAGTCAAAAAAAAATTAAATTCTTCATCATCTCAACCGAGCTCTCTTCAACGCAAATGAAACGTTATCAGTTAAAGTTTTGAGGAAAAATAGCCTTAAAAATAATCCAAAAATTGCTGTAATCGGTTAAAACGAGAAGAAGCTATGATTTTTAAAGATGTGTTTCCGTCATTTTTTCGAAAATTTGAATTTGTAGAAACATCCTCATTTAGCTAAGAAAAAAATACGTGTCTAATTATTCGGGCCATTATTAAGCCACTTTTCATTTTTAGTTCATTTTACAGATGGGTTGCTGTAAATAAGAGCATCTCTACGGCAGATCACCATTCAAGTTTCTTTTCATTAATTTCTTTACCCGAGTCTAGGTGATTTTCACTCAAAATTCCATCGAAATTGAGTGAAACAAAAACCTAAATTTCGATTCTGGATAGGTTCTGTTTTGAAGAAATCCGAATGAAAACAACTTAGGAATTAGTTTTTCGAAATTGTTGCGTAAGAGAGAGGTCCCATTTTATTCAAATGATTAATGAGTTCCAGCAGTTTTTGCTTAAGAAGAAAAGAACTGCCAATTCCACCTCTCGAATACGGTGCTCAAAAGTTTAAAAATCGAGTAATTTTTAAAGCATCTTTACCTTACTTGCTGTAATCTGAATTCTTGCCTTATTTATTGAGAGGCAGTAGGTTCCAAACGGTGGAGATGCTCTAAATCAGAGTTTAGTAAAATTTTCAACTTTCCCAAACCTGCAACGCTGTCATATTTCCTGTATATGTGTGATTGTGTTTTTATGTTTGTGATTTCTGTGTTCCTCCGGATGCTGTCTGTTCGCTTCTCCTTGCTCATCTTTTTTGTTTTTGTTTTTCTTTTTCTGTATTTTTTTTTTTCATCTTGAATACGTACATAGGCACTGTGTTTAAGGCATCTACAAAGTGGAGGTAATAATTAACATTCATATTTTTTTCTTGTTTAATTTTTTTTTTCTGTTTGTGTTTGTTCTGTGTTCTGGCAATTACCGGGGTTGAGCGTTTTTCACGCTACATAAAGGACTTTTTTTTCTTTCTTTCTATCTGGTTGATTAGTTTAGAGTTCAGTTGATTTCCCCCATTTTTTTTTTCTTGCAACAGGGGCTAGTATTGTGTTGGTTTCTCTCTGCAGTTGTTAGTTTAGATGAGTTAATCGTTAGTTATTTTTTGTTATTTTTGTTTTTTTTTTATAGGCATCCAAGTGGTATCATTTCATTTTTTTGAGTGTGTTTGTATTTGTCCGAAAGTCAAGGAAGTTTAGCCGATTTTGAAGCGTTTTCTCTAAAGGTCCGAGGAGTGTTGACTGGTTCTGTTTGTGTGTGTGTGTGTGTGTGTGTTTGTGTTAGTAACGCATGCTACACTTACAGCTTACACTTACGGTTGTGTGAGTGTGCTCTCCTCACGCTTGTTGGATGGACTTTTCACTACTACAGCTATTTTAGTTATTTATTTTTGTGGTTTGTCATTTTGTTGCAATCTTGTTTCAATCGCAAGTAATTGGCTACACTAACTACAAGTACGGTTTTTTGCATGCTCCAAATTAAAACCTAGAAAAAAAAGTTGCGAACAAAGGGCTGTGAAAACGAAAAGACCAAATGAAAAATCAACCCCGAAACTTTCATTTGTAAAAGTCATTTTTCTTTTTATTTTTCAAAGTAATGTCCATAAACCTATGACTGGAAAAAGAAAATATTTAAACTAAAAGACAACTAATCGACTAACAGAAAGTGATAATCTAAACCGTCTCCGCTTTAAACTGAATTCAATAGTTTTTTTTTTGCAAATATTTCTTTTTAGCTCACAACTTGCGCAACTTATTTGGCCTGTTTTTGTTCTAAAACGCGGGCGCGCACATTTCTTTTATAAATAATTTACAGTGTTGATGCGCTAGGTTTAGCGTCAGAAATTTCACCCTGGTTTTTTTAAGCAGAAACTTCCAAACAAATAGAAAGAAAACCAAACAAACCAAAGTAAAGAAGATCTTGCTGAAATAAATATCATGTGTGTATTTTTTCCAGTGTTTCGCGCGCGCTCTCTCTCTCTCTCTATAAGTCTGCCTAGAATAGGAATTTACTACACGAAACTCTCTTGTTTTTTTCTTCTCTCGCTCTTACTTGCACTACACTATCAAAAAAAAAAAACTAGAAACAAAGGACGAAAAGAACAAAAATCAATAATCATATGGGTTTTGTTTACTGTTTGATTGAACCGGGTCGGGGCATCAAATCATTCCTCAACGTTCTAGAGTATAATAGTTGTAGTAGTAGATTATAGTAGTAGTAGATCATCAGAAACAAAGGAAAACGAAAATCCTCTAAAACTAGTGTGTTTTTGCATCTTCTCATATTTTCCATTTAAAATATACATTTTTTCTGTAAGTAATCCTATTAATGGCACACAAACTATGTTTTACTTAGTTTTTTCTTGTTTTTTTTTTTACTGTTTTGTTGTGATTATTTCATTTGCAATCCTCCCTTTGCGCTACGCTCAATCTCATTCTTGCAGCAGCATAAAATTCGGTATTTCTATTGTTCTCTCTCGCGCACGACTCACCTCAAATTCTCTCTCACACACTCGCAAATCGCACTCTTTTGATGATGATGTTGTGTTGTCAGAAATCGCATTTTTTCCGCTTCCGATGTTGATATGTTTTTTGCTTAATTTTTTCACGCACCGAGAGAAATTTGCATCCTAATCTCGTCGTCTTTCGCTAACGTTATGAGTATCATGACTTTTCAAGCCGGATCGATTGGGATCTTTGTTTTGTTAGGGGTACGTACGTATTTTAAAGAAAAGTTCGGTCCGGATGTTGTTTGCAACGAATTTAATCGTTAAAAAATAAATCAACTCGAAAAAGACTCCCATGCCAGTTACCTTTTTTTTTCTCAGGGGGGGTCCACTTAACTCGCAACATTGAACACATTTCAAACATGTAAACAGATACACAATTGAGTTTTTGCCTTAAAACACGAATAATAATCCACGCATTTTTCGCCGACCTTATCATCAAACCGTAATTGGTGGCTATTGGAACGTAAATCCGGAGGGGTTGCAAACATTTACACGTGAGACACACATTCCACCACGTTTAAAACGTCAAATTGTACAGGGGTGGGACTGGGTTTTTTTGTGATTTCAAGTTTGGCGTTTCTTCGCACGATCCGGTTTTGTCTGATGTATAATGTTCTTTTTTTCAGTGCTTCATACGCTCACAAAAAATGATAATTCAAGTTTGAAATATTCCAGCATTCCTCCAAACAAAAATATTAGAAAAATAAAATAAAATAATTTGAATCTTTATCAACTTACGCAAAAGGTATTTCTCGGAAATTAAACCCGAGAAAAACTCATATAGCAGGCAAAGAGTGCGACTGAAAATTAAAGGAGGGCGAAATAATAGGTCGAAAGAACGAAAAGTCCTAAGATATCAAAACCTAAATTGCCCATAATTGCATAGATGGCCCATAGATGGCATTTTGATCATTGTTGAGTTATTCGGACCATAATGCTTCTTTCACCATGTAGATTAGAGGAATCCGAACTTAATCAACTTTCTATTTTGTAAATTTTCAGATTTTTTTTAAAATTTAATTAAATTATCACAAAAATGTCCCATATTATGCATTTATACGCGAATTATTAGGAAAAAATAAAGTTCTAGAATGCACAAAAATCATATCATGTACGGAAATAAACGAAAAAATCTAAAATTCAAGTGAAAAACAGAATGTTTATGCATAAAAAATAAGGATCAGAAGATTTTTAAAACACAGTGAACTCTCTCGATGTCGATATTGAAGGGACCGTCGAGAGAGGGAGTAATCAAATTATAGAATGGAAAATCAAAGCAATCTTCTTGAAGGGACTGAAAATTTTATTGACAGCTGGAGCAATATTGATATCGAGATGATCGACAGCCAGAGAGTCCACTGTACTATCGATTTAAAAAATGAGTCCAAATCTATTATTTGAAGAAATGAAAGTTAAAAATTAAATAAAAATTAATTTTGTTTTTAATCAATATAATCAAAAGAATCCTATTTTTTAAACCGAAAGGTTTGAAATTTCGTTTGAAAAAAAAAAAGAATTTCAAAACATTCAACATTCCAAAATTCAAAAAAATAAGGTTCATAAATCAAAATATTAAAAAAAAATCCCAAAAATATTATAAAACTAAAAATTTTGAAAATAAAATGTTCAGAAATCTAACATTCAAATAAATTTTGAAAAATAAATTTAAAAAAACTAGGATCAGTCAATTTGAAAAATAACATCGTTGTAAAAAAGTCCAAATCTATAAATTAAAGAAATAAAATTAAAATTGATTTTGTTTTAAATAAGGCTGGTACAAATATTTTTTAAAGTTTTTGTCACCCCCCCCCCCCCCCCCCCCCTTCAAAATTGGCCCGAAAAATCAGGGGGCAAAAAAATATTTTTACAATAAACTTCAAAATTTCAATGAAAATTTAAGTGCAACCAGCTGAAATCAAATTAAAATACATTCTTCTGCGTTTAAAATCATTTTTAGCATGTTTGGGTTTATTAAAAAATCTTAAATTTTTTTGAAAATTTTCGATGCGAAATCTTTTTTTTTCGATACAATTTTTGTTTTTGTCAGATCTTAAATTTTTTGAAACTGATGATTGCAAAACAACTGAACTAGTGTAAAATGCATTTTAAAACACTTTTTTCATTTAAATGTGAAGACTATGGCTTGTTATTTAAATTTTTATATTTTTTTTATTTTTTTGCCCCCACCCCCCCCTTGACCTCGGCCAGGGCCGAGGGACAAAACTTTTTAAATATTTGCATTGGCCTAAACAAAACAAAGGATTCCTATTGTATTAATCCGAATGGTTTGAAATTTTGTATGAAAAAAAAAACAAAAAAATCAAAAGCTTCAAAAAATTTCAAAATTGAAAAAATAATAGTTCAAATTTCAAAAAAATTAAAAATTGAAAAAATAATAGTTCAAAAATTAAAACATTAAAAAAAACCAAAAATTCAGATAATTAAATAAAAAAAATATTAAGAAAATCTAAATTCATTTGAAGAAGAGATTGACAAATTTAAACAATTCAAAAATCTAACAATTGATATATTGAATGAAAAGAAATTTAAAAAATTAATAGATTCCGGGAATTAAAAAAAAATGAAAAAGTTTAAAAAAATTCAAATAACATAAAAAAATCAAGATTTTTTTTTACAAAATTCCAGACATTTGAGAAATAATCAAAGGATTTTAAAGAAATTGACGAATTAAAACAATTAAAAAAATCTAAAAATTGATACATTTAATAAAAAAAAGAAAAACAAAAGATGCCGCAAATTAAAAAAAAAAACAAATAAAATTAAGAAACTAAAAAAAAATTTTTTTAAGGTTTTAAAATTAAAAAATAACATTCAATAATCTAAACTTATTCAATAAAATTTTGCAAAAATCAAGACATTTGAAAAATAATTAAAGAAATAAATGATTTAATGAATTTAATGCCTAAATCTTAGAACATTTTATAATTTTAAGCATGAACTCACCATTTTGTTTCTTTTAAAAAATCTTAATGATTAAAGAAGTATTTTAAGCCAATTTGAAAAAGACAAAATTTGCATCGGACATGTTCGCATTTTATGAAGTACGATCTAAAAAAAAGTTCAAATGACAAAAAATCGATTTTATTAAAAAAAGCAGAGGGATGAGAAAGGCAAAAGGTAAAAAGACATTAGGTCGAAAGGTTCAAAAAATTAAACACGAAACAGAAATTCTTTAAATAATTTCAAATTGAATATTTTGATCTCGCATTTCCTAAAATATTAGCCAATCTATTTGAAAGAGAATAACAATATTCATAAATGCATAGTTGTCCCACCCGAAATTTTTGGACACTTTTGAGATAATTCGGAATATTCAGCAAACAAAATAGAACTTCTAAAAAAATTGATGACTCTTTTTTCAAAAGAATCAGATTTTAAAATTAATCATATATTTTTTTTATTTCTTTGTTGTTTTAATTTATGAAAAATTTAACTGTCATAATTAAAAAGGCCAGATTCAAGAATGCTCAAGAATTATGTCAAACTTAAATTATTAATTTTTAAGATCCCCACATTTTAACCGAAATTGTCATATTTTGTGGAGCGAATGATGCACACAATAATCTTACCATTTGAACGTTTTGTTTTATGTTTGCAATGAAATTGACTGATCTGTGATCTTTCATTCATCCAAGTCCTTTCCCCACACATTTCTTTAAGAACTGGCTCTCATTTTGTTGTATTTTTTGCTTGCTAGCTTGTATGAACAGTAAATAGTACATGCATTTAAAACAAATTATTGCACTTATCTTGAAAACAAAAAAAAAGAGTAAAGTAAACATGCCGGATTCGCCCTCTGGAGGAAGAACTCGCTTCCTTCGGCCTTTCCGGTTGATTTTTACCTGTTGCTGTTCTATGTACAATAGTCTGTCTGTCTGTGTTGTTGTGTTTTTTTTTGTAATAAGTTAGGATGATGTCACATTGGCTGCGCAAACCTGTCGCACTCACCCCATCGTTTGCCCTCTCTCTTTCACTCCCTCCTCAAAAAAACAAAATCCGACTTAGCTACGATGAATGTTTGATTCTACCAACTACCTTTCTCTACCTTTGCCGCAGCTCAGTAGTGCTGTTGCTGCTGCTGTTGATGCTGCTGCTGCTGCTGCTGGGGATGCACGCCGCCAACTCCAACCCCGACCCCGGGCGACGGCGAGTGGTGGCCGTGGCCGTTGTTGCCACCGTACGGGGACGTACACTGGCTCGGGTAGCCGCCGACGCTGCTGTGGTTGCTGTTACTATTACTATTCATGCTCGCACTCTGATAAAACGGGTGCAAATGCTGCGATGACGCGGCTATCCGTTGCTGCTGCTGGTGGTGCTGTTGAACCTTCCGGACAAAGTCACTGTCGCAGCCGGCGCCGCCGTGGCCATTCCCGTCGCTACTGCTGCCGCCCAGGTGGATCTGGTTGGAGTTGTCGTCGAGGAAACACTGCTGCTGCTGTTGATGCTGGCCGCCGCCCTTTGAGGGCTATGTGGCCCAACCCTCGGATATTCTGGGTCTTTTATGCGCGTTCGAGGAAACCGGCGAGTCGTAGTCGGGCAGGTGGCTCGAGTTGCCGCCGCCGCCGCCGCCGACGTTTATGTGTCTGATGTCGACCGGGGAGGGCGCGTTCGTGGGTGTCACCGAGCCTGCAAACAGAGGAGAACCTAGAGGGTTACTTTCGCTTGGTCTGTTCGCTGGGGCGGGTTGGGTGGGACGGGACTGCGGAATTAGTGGCACACACACATAAACAAGCATAGAATCGTGTTTTTGCGGCTTATAAATTGTTAATTCTCATTATATTCCGAACTTGTTTCAATTTAATTTATTTTATTTGTTTGAAAGCTTTGTGAATTTCTACAGAATACAAAAGAAATCAAAATTTGAATTAAACTAAAAAATGGTTTAAATTAAATATTAATGTTCGATACAAGACAGAGAGCAAGAAAGCAACTCTCTATTTTCGAGATTCCTTTCCTACTCTCTTTTCTCGCCCGATTCTTCTGCTTTGCATCAGTTGACTCTTGTTCCAGACTGGGAGAGGGAAAGAGAGCTTCTTTTTTTTTGTAAATACAGTACTTGTTTGGTAACTGGACTGAGAACGTAGTCCAGTCACCGAATGCTGCTCGCTAACTGGGCTGAACGAAAAATAACGAGGGGATCACCGATGCATAACATTTTCCTGATGAAATATAAAAATAAAAGTTAATCAAATTTATTTACAATGCTTACTTTTCATATTTCTTTTATTGTGACTTGAAGTAATTTAAAAGTTTGATTTTTTTTATTTATTGAACATGATTATTACATCCATTAACCCCTCGGTCATTTCGATTTTTTGACGTTTGTCAGCTTTTTAACTGGGCTACGGCCCAGTTATCGAGCGCCCAATTAAAAGGCAGCCCATTTAAACAACGCCCAGTTACCCAACAACTACTGTATTTGATTTTTTGAATTTTTAAGATTTGAATTTTAGAGATCATTTTTAAATATTTTAATTTTTTGTTTTTGAATTCCTTAATTCCTTTGCATTAAAAAAAATGTAGAGATCCAGATTTTGCTGTTTTAAATTTTCAAATTATTTAAAATATTTCAATTTTTAAGTTCAAAAATGTTTGAAATTCTAAATTTTTGATCGCTTTGATCTTTGAATTCTTGTCATATTAGGTATATTTCTGAACTTTAAAAATTTTGAATTTTAACACTTAGGATTTTACAAATTAAATGAAAAATCGAACTCTAAAGTTTTAGAATTTTTTAGTTTATTTTTAAATTTATAAGTTTTAATTTTTAAAGTTTCATTTTAAATTTTTATGCTCTTGAACTTTTTTTTTGATTTTTTAACATTTAAGTTGTGAAGTTTGAACATTTTGAAATTTTTGAATAAGAATTTAAACTGATAAATTTTTATTTTTAAAACATGTTAGAATTCAAGAGTTTTTTCAATTGAAACAATTTTAATCTTTGATTTAATCTTCATGATTTTGGATTTTTCCATTTAAGGTCTTTTAAACTATTGAATTTAAACATTGTATGTATTTTTGAATTTTAATTGTTTGAATTTTATTAAGGCTGGTACAAATATTTTTAAAAGTTTTTGTCAACCCCCTTCAAAATTGGCCCAAAAAATCAGGGGGCAAAAAAAAAAATTTACAACAAACATCAAAATTTCAATGAAAATTCAAGTGCAACCAACTGAAATCAAATTAAAATACATTCTCCTGCGTTTAAAATAATTTTTAGCATGTTTGGGTTTATTAAAAAATCTTAAGATTTTTTGAAAATTTTCGATGCAAAATCTTTTTTTTTCGATTCAATTTTTGTTTTTGTCAGATCTTAGATTTTTTGAAAACTAATGATTGCAAAACAACTGAACTAGTGTAAAATGCATTTTAAAACACTTTTTTCATTTAAATGTGAAGACTATGGCTTGTTATTTAAATTTTTATATTTTTTTATTTTTTGCCCCCCCCCCCCCCCTTGACCTCGGCTAAAGCCGAGGGACAAAAACTTTTTTAAATATTTGCATCGGCCTAATTTTTTTTATGAAGTAATTTTTCTTTTTTTTTTGAATATTTGAACTTTTTTAATTTATGGTTGTTTTTAATTTTTGAATTTGAAAATCTTGGATTTTTTTACTTTTGACATTTGAATTCTTGACATTATCTATGAATTTATCATTTTTAGAATTCCTGAATTTTTAAACCCTTGAATTTTTCATTTTTTTGAATTGTAGTGATTGTAGATTTTTGCTGTTTTGAATTTTGAAATTAATTAAAATATTTTAATTTTCAAGTTCGAAAATGTTTGAAATTTTAAATTTTTGTTCGGTTTGATTTTCAATTTTCTAATTTTTGAATTAAAACATTATGGATTTTATAATTTTAATATATGTAATTCAAATTTGCTTCTCAAGTTTCAGATTTTTCGAGTTTGTTTTTAATTTTTTTTATCTCTGTTTTTTTTTTTCTCATCTCAGAGATTGTAGATTTTTAATTGAAATTTGTTTTTTTTTTGTGATTTTCTATTTTTGAATTACCGAATTTTGGAATTATTGAATTTTAGCATTTTTTGAATTCCTCAATTTTAAATGTTTGAATTTTTCAATTTTATGAATTTCGGAATTTTTAAATATTTGATCATAAAAATTTTGGATTATTGAAATTCATAATGTTAAGTGTTTTTGAATTTAGCATTTTTTGAGTTCCTGAATTTTTGAGATTAAGTTTTTTTTTCTAAAATGTTTGATTGGTATTTGATTTTTAAATTTTTGATCAATTAATTTTAAAATTTCAGAACTTTTGCCATTGTGGATTATAGAATTTTAAAATTGTTGTTTTTTTTTTTTATTTTCGTCGTTCAGAAATTTTAGAATATCATATTTTAATTTTTTTTTTAACTTTTGAATCTATAAATTTTCAGATTTTTCAATTTTGACATTTTGGCTTTATAAATTTTTAAACTTCAATTATTTCTAAATGTTTTGAATTTTCTGCAGAAAAATCTAGCTTATTTAGTTTATTTTGGCGAAAATCCAAATCCGGCCATTTGAAAATGAATTTTTTAAACCGGAATTCAAATAAGAAACATTTTTTTCTTCGAATGTCAATATTTTTCTGAGAAATCCTAAGCAAAGCTTCCAAATTTGCTGAATACATCGATCAGGTAAATCCAATCTCAGTTACAGATTTTAGAATATTTTTATATAATTTTGTATGGATAGCTGATATTTATCTAGACTTTCGCCAATCAACTTTTCATTGTATTTTTTATTTGTATGAAAGTTTGAAAGTTTGAAAAAATAAACTAATGTAAAATTTTAATAAAGTACCTTCTCCGATTTTGAGTTAGGATAAATTATTCAACAAAATTGGTCAGCATAATTTTAAGTCTGCTGGCCAGCGGCTTTTGAAAATATATATATATTTTTTTTTTCAAAACTTATTTATCATTTCTTTTTTAACATTTAAAAATCAAATAAGGTACTTTCAGCTCCTTTTGTTCATTTTCAGCGTTTCAGCGTTTGTAGATTCCTGCATAAATTTTGATTTTTTTATTCGTAAATTTAACAGCATTTTTATTATTGAAATAATCAACGATTTTTTTTTTGCGTTTTCAAATCCTTAAATGTAGGTTTAGTTCTCCACAAGCAACGTTACTGCCTTCAAACCCACCTGGCGTCGGCGTGAGATGTCCCGTCGACGATGGCCGCGAATGTATCAGATGCGAATGGTTCAAACTGTTGCCCATCGACGAATTGCTACTGTGGCCTCCTCCTCCGATCACGGACGCCATCGACGTCACTGTCAGCTGATTGTTGTGCTGCTGCTGCCCATTGCTTCCTCCGCCGCCACTAAGATTACTGTGATGGTGGTGTTGCTGCTGCTGCTGCTGCTGCTGCTGCTGTTGCTGCTGGTGCTGGTGCTGGTGGTGGGACGAGGACGAGTGATGTTCCCGCGGGGGTGAAATCGGTTCCGCCTTGATCTTTACGGACGACAGGGGGGAGGTTGAGGGAGGCGGGGTGCTGTTGGACACGGCCAGGTGGGGCAGACCGCTACTGAAAAAGATTCTGAGTAAGTTTGAGCGGGTTTTAATTGCGACATCAACTACCGGAAATGAAAGTTTTGTTGTACAGTAAGAATAAAAGAAAAAAGAAAAGAAAGGAAAATACAGTGCAGAACGAACTAAACCAAGAAGAGTTTAAAAAGCCACTTAAACTACGAACCGAAACCTACCTCGAGTGTTGGCCGAGCGAGTTCATGGCGTTCTGGGCGGCGTGGGCGTTGTTGGCGGCGGCCGCGCCCCACGACGCGATCATGCTCAGGTCGGAATTGATGGAAAAGTCCTGCGCCCCGAACGAGCCCAGCGTCGTGGTGTAGTTGGACAGGCCCGGGATCGGCGTCTGGAGGGCCACCACCGGCGTGTTAAGGTTCGTCTGTTGCCGCGAGTGCTGAAGGAAATTGAAAGGAATTAGTAAGAGTTTCCTGTAGTCACTTCGATTTGGAACCCACCTCCACGTAGGACATGTCGTCGTTGCCCATGGACGGGTTCATCGGCGTCGGTATCACGACTCGCAGGTTGGACGACCTCGCACTCGAACTTCCCGGTGAGTTTTGCTTCAACGATTGATGTTGCACTAGAAAATACAAAAAAAAAACAAAAAGTTTAAAATTCGATTAACATTTCAACCGCCGCCGTCAATCTCTGCTTCAATTCCGCACGAGCGCCTCTCTCGGGCGGTCTGAACTTTGTGTGTGGGAGTTGCGTTAATTAGGAACCAAACAAACACACGTACGAACGCACGCACCAGAAGCACGTGTGTGCGCGCGGTCCATTAGGCAAATTAAACCATGCAGTTTTAAAGTTGGTTATGCGTTGGTGGTTTGACGGTGGTGGCACGTTCGAATCCTGGGGCCACCGCGAACAGCACCCACCCTGAGGAAACGCAATTTTATGGGCGGGACACAGTGGGGCTAGCGCAGAAGAAAATGTTTATAATCCAAAAATTTAAAGGATAAGTTTAATAAGAAGTTTAATTGAATCATAGGATTTTGAATTTATCAGTACAGTCCAGACTCAATCTTGGGAAGGCCTTGGAATAATTTCGAACTAACAGTTCACAGAAAAGATCCCTTTCTTATATTTGATTGTCGAGCTTAATTATGACCCCTAATCCACTTTTCAGAATTGAATAAAGAGGTGAATATTCAGCATTGTTTTGTTCTTGATTCCATTATCCTAAGTTCCATACAAACCAAAGTTATGCTATCAAAATTGTAATGTCGATATCTAATGGCAGTGCTGCCAAATCTTAAATGTTCATACGTCACCCGAAAAAAAAGTTTTTCAAACTGCGCTTACTATATTTAAACGAGGGTTGCAAGGGGCAATTTCTTTTTTTCAAAAATTTCATTAAATTTTATTAAGTGCCGACATGTCATGGGAGAGTTGCCAGATTTGCAATATTTTGACTCATCAGAAAAATAATGTATTTTCCTAAAGTAAGATGTGAAAGAACGTTGCCAAATCATTTATTTTTTTTTAATAAGTACGTATTTCTACTCAATAAAACTCAATGAAATGTCAACTATGCTCCTTTTTGTATCAAAAGTTTTTCTATACAACTCTTCCTTTACTTTAGAAAAAATAGCGTTCGTTAATCATAAAAGTGACTTTAAATATTTGTATCTCTTGTCTCTCTTTTGCTTCAAATTTATGTCTATCGTCTAAAGTAACTTCTTGAAATTAACTTCTTTTCTTATTCTTTCTAACTCTTCTCATAATTTAAAAGTATTCACAAGTTTTTTTTTTTTGTTGAAAATGTTGCAAGTTTTAAAGTATAAGTACAGCAGTTGTTCGGTAACTGGGCTGAAAACGTAGCCCAGTCACCGAATGTTGCTCGTTAACTGGGCTGAATAAAAAATAACGAGGGGGCCACCGATGCATAATATTTTCCAGATGAAATATAAAAATAAAAGTTACTCAAATTTATTTACAATGCTTACTTTTCATATTTCATTAATTGTAACTTGAAATTAAACAAAAGTCTGATTTTTTTTTTATTTATTGAATATGATTTTTGCATCCATTAACCCCTCAGTCATTTTGGTTTGTTTTGGTTATTTGACGTTTGTCTGCTTTTTAACTGAACTACGGCGCAGTTATCGAGCGCCCAGTTAAAAAACAGCCCAGTTAAACAACGCCCAGTTACCGAACAACTACTGTACCGTAAACCGGGGTGACTTTGATCGGATTTCAATTTGTTTTTGGAATAATTTTCAACAGGTAAGGGTTTTCTCAAGATTATTATTTTTAAAACATGTACTGGGGTAGGCCACACAAAGTCCATGCACTATTTTGGAAAAAAAAAAGTTTTTTCAATAGTGTTTTGAAAAATAGTTACATTAAAATTTCTTAGTTTAAATTCCGGGGTGAATGTTTATATTTAGTTAACTAAGCTTTATAACAAAATACATATAAATTTTAGATTTAAATTTTAAAAAGATGGAATTTGGCGTGAAATTTGTTAAAACTGGTTTTGTTTATTAAATTATTGATTTATATTGTATTTTATACTGAATTCGAAGCACGAATCAAAAGTTTTCACACTTTACATGAAATTTGTTCAACTGAAATTGCCTATAAATTTGGAGATGTTTTATTAATTGTGTTTGAAAACACATATTATTTCTTATTTAAAAGTTTATTTACCCTTCTCCAAGCGTAAAATTGTCGAAAGAATCCGAAAATGAATTCCGTTTTCCGATTCAAAATCATGTTCATTGGGAAAATCATGACACTTTGAGAAGTTTAAAATAACGACTTTCATCAACAATTTCTTAACAATAGTTAACTAACTAATTTTATGAAAAGTTCTTTTTGAGGTACTTTGAACACTTCTCTGCCACGGTCAGTATGATTCTAAACAATTCCGTACGTATTTTAATTGTACTTTTCATTTTGCGGAAAAATCGCAAACCTTTCAAAGTCACCCCGTTTTACGGTACTCAAAAAATCTCAAATTACCGTTTTTTTTACGAAAAAACTCAAAATTTACATTTTGAATGATGCGAAATTTTGAAAAGATGTTCACTATGTTAAAGTCTTTAGTAAAAATATTTAAATCCTATTTTTTTAAATGCTCAAATAAAAAAAAATGAGTTTGAAATCATAAACACCTACATATTGTAACAACACAATTTTTATCGATTACAAAATTTATTGATTTCAAAAACACTCAAATTTTTTTTTTTGGGTTTTAGTATTTTCAGAAAGAGAGATATTGACGAAAGATTTTAGTATTTTGCACTTAAAACTCTAATTGCAGTAATCTATACAACATTTCGTCTCATTTGATTGCATTTTTGATTACACAATTTTGCGTTATTTGAAACCCATTTTGCAAATTATGAAAACTTTGGAATTAAAAAAAGGGGCATTTTTGAAGATTTTAGTAATTAAAAAAACATAAACGCAGTGAAAATTCTAATAACATATTGCGTTATTTGATACCAATCTATAAATATATTTATTAGCAATATTGTTTTACAGCAATAAAGTAAAACTTTGTTTATTTTTATCAATTTAAAAAAACTAGTAAAGTTAACCAGAGCTAATTTCAATTAAAGTTTTTGGACACCCCAACATAAGAGGGCAAAATTAATTATTAGGCAGATGCAAATATTTTTAAAAGTTTTTGTCCCTCGGCTCTGGACGAAGTCGAAAGGGGGCAAAAATATAAATATTAAAATAACAAGCCATAGTTTCAACATTTGCATAGAAAAAGTGTTTTAAAATGTATTTTACACTAGTTCAGTTGTTTTGCAATAAAAGTTTTCAAAAAATGTAAAATTTGACGAAAACAAAAATTTTAGCGATAGTGATGGAGCAGCCGTGACTGACTGGTTACGGTGTTCGCTTTGTAAGCGAATGATCCTGGGTTCGATTCCCATCTGCTCCAAACGAGAAAGACCAGGAAATATGAATTTTTGAAACTCTTAACATGAACGAAACATTAAAGTCACTCGAACCGGGGTTCGATCCCCCGTCCTTTGGATTGGTAGAATTAGGAATACTACTACTACAAACTATATACGTGCTGGGTCTTTGTCCATTTGACAAGGACTCGGAAGTGCTAAATAACGTTTGAATCCGATTGATGCAAACGTTCTTTAGGGCGGGGCTTGTCGATTCAAGCTGAAGTACCTCGCGCACGGCTAGCCTGCGTAGAAATGGGTCACCGAAGCTCGGCAGAGCTAACACCTTCCTATGCGAGTTATTTGCATGTATAGAATTTAAAATCTAAAATACATGGAAACAACTCAATTTGTAAGAAGCGACCGCGTGGTCCCGTTTGGTTGGTTGCACACACACACGCACACACAACAAAAATTTTAGCGATAGTAGACATCGAAAATTTTCAAAAATTCAGAATATTTTTAAATCAACCCAAACATGCTAAAAATGATTATAAACGCAGGGGAATTCATTTTAAATTGATTGCTATTAATTGCACTTAAATTTTCATAAAAATATTGAAGTTTTTTGAAAAAATATTTTTTGCCCCCTGAATTTTCAGTCCAACATTGAAGGGGGGGGGGGGGGACAAAAACTTTAAATAAAATTTGTACCAGCCTTATTGCTGAAAATAACAATTTCGTTGAAAAAACTTGAACTTGTACATTGTATAACTTTTATTTTTTTTATTTTCAATCAAATGGGACAGGTTTAGACTTTTTGCTTATTTTGAATTTTAAGATCACAGATCGTAAAAAGGCCATTTAAAATTTTATTTCAAGTTTTACAATATTCTTTAAAAAACTTGTTAAATCGATTAAATATAAGCCATTCCAGGTCCACTGGATACACTTTTGGACTCGACCTTCACCGATTTGGACCAAACTTGGAGGGAACGTTCATAAATCGATTGTTAACAGAAATCCCAAGTTTGGTGCTGATTGGACCATCCCTCTATTTTTGGCACCGTCCTCTTTTTTGACGATTTCCAAAAAAAAAGCTTTTTTTTTCTTTTAATCATAACTTTGCAAGTATTTGAGCAAAAGACTTTCTCCAGGTTGCATTTTTTTAGGAAATTGTCCAAGGAATTCGATGAAAATAAAATCTAAATCCTCAAATGCCTCCTAACGTTATATTTTTTACGTTTTAGATTTTAATATTCACTTTTGACCATTTCCTTATATTTTATATTTTTATTTTATCGCCATCGTTTTCCCCGGACAATTTTACACTTTATTGGAGTGTAACAGCGATTTTGCTGAAAAAAGTTTGATTTTGCTAAATTTAAATCCGAAATAAGTTTCCCACATGTTAAAATCGAACTATGCGGGATTCCCCCCTTTTTGTTGAAAAGTACACCAAGTACTTCCGAGTGCTTTATTTCACCAAATCAAACTTTGATCAGTAATATCGCTGTTTCTCGCCAATAGTTCATTTTAGTTTGAGGTTTGCATTGATTTTTATGTAAAATTTTCCGAGGAACACGATGGTAATAAAATAAAAAAAAATAAAAAATTGGTCAAAACTGAATTTTAAAACTTAAAAAGTCAATATTAGGCATTTGACGGTTAAAATTTAATTTATATCAAATTTCTTGAACAATGTTCTACAAAATGCAACCTGGAGAAAGTCTTTTGCTCAAATAGTTGCAAAGTTATGATCAAAAGAATTTTTTTTTAGAAAATCGCTAAAAAAGAGGGCGTTGCCAAAAATAGAGGGATGGTCCAATCAGCACCAAACTTGATATTTCTGATAACTATCGATAGATGAACGTTCCCTCCAAGTTTGGTCCAAATCGGTGAAGGCCCAGTTGACCCGGAATGACCCATATATATTTCAATAATTGAGAGGAAGGTACCAGCCACCTAAAGGAAGATTAAGTAACGTTTTTTTAGGTTCTAAAATAATTTTTGTATTTTATTTTAAAGAAAAACTTTTACTCAGAATTTTGAGTACGCCATAAAATCAAATTTTGCGTCATTTGGTAATCGTATATTGTGAAAATCTAAGTATTTCAAACTGAATTTGGATATTATGAAAATTAACGAATTTAAAAAATACGGCATTTTGAGAAAATCATAGTACAGTGCAGACTTGACTACCTGAAGGCCTTGGCAACATTTCACTTCGCATAAGGCCGATGCAAATATTTAAAAAAAGTTTTTGTCCCTCGGCCCAGGCCGAGGTAAAGGGGGGGGGGCAAAAAAAAATATAAAAAATTAAATAACAAGCCATAGTCTTTACATTTAAATGAAAAAAGTGTTTTAAAATGCATTTTACACTAGTTCAGTTGTTTTGCAATCATTAGTTTTCAAAAAATCTAAGATCTGACAAAAACAAAAATTGAATCGAAAAAAAAGATTTTGCATCGAAAATTTTCAAAAAATCTTAAGATTTTTTAATAAACCCAAACATGCTAAAAATTATTTTAAACGCAGGAGAATGTATTTTAATTTGATTTCAGCTGGTTGCACTTGAATTTTCCTTGAAATTTTGAAGTTTATTGTAAAAATATTTTTTTTGCCCCCTGATTTTTCGGGCCTATTTTGAAAGGGGGTGACAAAAACTTTTAAAAATATTTGTACCAGCCTAATAGAATCACGAAAAAATATTTTTTTTGTCTTATTTACGATTGTTGAGCTTTAGTATGACCCCTGAAAATCTTTAAATTCCAAGATGGCGGTCAAAATGGCGGTGACAAAATATTGAGAAAAAGAAAATGATTCAGCCATTCAAATTTGACTAAAATGGGGACACAGAACTCGAAATTAATGTTAAAAGCAAGAAAATAAAAAAAATACGATTTTATTGAATTTATAATTCGTTTATCCGAAGTCCCATACCAATTTTCGGATAATCCAGGCTTCGGATAATCGAGCCTGGAATGCACTTTTAACCAAAAATAATTCTAATGCAGTGAAAAAACAGTTTTTCAATCATTTACGATTTTGATTATTTGTATTATGTTGATTAAAAAAGTCACTTGTAAGAATTTCCGCCATTGACAGAATAATTACGAGCTTAAAAGCATAAAACGCGCCATAAACCACACCGTTTAGAGACCTTTCCAAACAACAACACACACACACACAAAAAAACACAAACAACAACAAGCTCCGCCATCACTATCGCGATTGCCAGGGAAAACCACATTAATGCTTTTCCCGGGAAATATCGATGATGTTGTTACCACCGTTCATTTCGGTTCGGTCGGCTTATTGGCTCGGGGTTGCCCCAGGCGGCGCGTCGCGACGTCGAGCACACTCTGGCCCTGTGACGCAAATCACGAACTCCTGTCACCTTGGAGAGCTCTAGCGCGCGCTTTTCATTTCATTTCATTGCCAACGGGGGGGGGGGACGGATTTGTTCAAATTTCCTGCCCTTCCACTTCGGAACCACCGGCTCTGACTTTGAAAGCTTTGGCCGACCGACGTCAACCGACGCTGAAGTCCAGGTCCAGGTACTCGCACTCACTGATGGGCCGAGTTGCTATATTTAATTATTATTATTTATTCATACTTTGTGCCGGGCACGGGAATGGTAACAATTCCCGTTAACGGAAGTGACCTCGCGCCGCGCCGAGTGGATTATGTTGTTAACGTTCACTCGCACACAAAGTCACACGGTAAAGTATAAAATCAAGCAAAAAAAAAAAACTCACGCGGAATTGAAGGAGGATTATTGGTTTTAGAGAAAGAGTGAAGAAGAGAAAACAACTCACGCGGGCCATGCTTACTTTTGTTATGGTTATGGTTATTGTTATTATTACTGTTATGCTGTTGGTGCTGGTGCTGATGCTGGTGGTTATGCGTGCCAATACCTGGGCTCGGTCCGGGGCTGGGAGATCCGCCGAGGGGCGACGCCGAGTGGGGGTATCCGTTGGACATTTCCAGCAGACCGCCGGAGGGATACACTGGAAGCAGGATGAAAAGAGTTAATTATTTATTCGATGGTACTAAGTGCTGCTTCAGCTTTAAAGTTTGTTTTTGAATAACTGGAATCGGAAGTAACCCGCTGAACTCATATTCATTTCAAGTTTACAAGTTTTACCACAACGACATTAAACTTAAACAACCGATTGCACACGTTTCAATGTGAGTATCACATTTTAATCAAATATTTTTAGAAAAGTGTAATAAAACGTTGAAAATTGGCTAAAAAAGAAAATTGAGATAATAGCAAAAATAAAAGCATTCCTTAATAACTTAAAAGTCATAATGACCTTTATTATGGACTGGGTGGCTACCATCTGACTCAGGCAGACCAAAATTTATTAAAAAATTTAAAAAGAAATCGAAGGGATAATTATTGAAAAATATGTGGTAACGATTTTTAAATTATTGACACTGAATAATTTTGTTTATGTTTCCCTTAAAATATTAAAAAAGCTCGAAAATATCAATGAAACCACAAATGCATTAAAAACCGAACTATTATTTTAAAAACATGAAACTTTAAAATGAACAAAACTTTTGGCAAACTGTCATCTTCTGATTCTGATGTGAATGAATAAAATACCCAAACATAACTGATATAAAAAAAAAAAACATATTTCACTATTGGCCCGCTAGGTTTGTTACTTTCAAATTTGGTCCACCATTCAACAACTTTAAGCACCCCAGATTTAGAATGTTTTCATTTTTATAATATCTTATAATGATATTTTATTGTAGTTTCAATTAATTTTAAGGATAAGGATAATTGAAAGACTGACTAGAGACGAAGGACAAAAAATTTAAATAAAATTCCTATCAGCTTGAATTGAAATTACCAAAAAGTTTTTTTTAATATTCAAAATTTTTGTTATGTTTTGCCATCAGCACTTAGAGCTTTTTTTAAATTGGTCTAAAGTTATCTATTTTAGCATCTTTTCAAAAGATATAATTATTTAACTAAGTGCCCGATTTTGAAGTTCCAGAGAGAAATTTGTAGGAAAATTTCTCAGCTCTTCAGCAAAAAAATCTGATTTTTCAAACTTAAAAATATCGAAACTTTATTTAAAAAAAGTAAATTCGGCACTTTTTGACTGTGTCCAGAAAAAGTGTCCTCCTGCTCCACAAGCGGAAAACGGGTGTTTAGGTTATTTTAAGCATCTGTGCAAATTTTGAGCAAAATTGGTTGAGATTAACCCATTGATACTCGAACCTAAAGTCGGTGAAAACAAAGTTTTTCATACAAAAATGACTTTTTCAAATCGCTAATAACTTTTCAGGATCGGGTTTTACAGTTTTGGTATGTTCTACAAAGTTGTAGAGCATTAAATTTCCAATGAAGAATCTCACTTTGGAGAATATTTGGATGGAAGTAGCGCAGCGTGCAGACCAAACCGTAGAAAAATTGGATTTTTCATACATTTTTTCGATTTTTCCCATACAAACTTCACCTTCGAGTATCATCGGGTAAATGTTGACCGATTTTGCTCATATTTGGCCCAGAGGGGAGATCGAAGTAGCCATGTACGAGTTCGGACGTGAAATTTTTTCGGTGCCAAAAATTTGACGTTTTTCTTCAGTTTAGAGTTATTTTTCATTGGCAAATTCCAAGAAGGTTTCTGATAAGTTTTTCTAATTTATTTGTGCTGTAAGTGAATTCTACATGATAAAGACAAAAGTGAAGCTCTGCGTGATGTTTTTCGTGTGGCGTAACGGAAAGTATTTCCGTTTGGTTCCAGCCGTTCCGGCAAGGCCAGAAGCTGTTCATAACCTGCGGATGCCTAGATTCGATGATGTTCTAGTGAGACAACAGCATCGCATTCGATGTATATTCAGTTTGTCGAATGCTTTGAAGAACCTTGGTGAGATCTTTCCATACATTTTTTGGCCATATAATTTATATTATATTTTATACATCGAATGAAATATCCTTCCTACCCCACCCCATCTTCCATGTTTTTAATCCAAATTCTACACCCTCCTCCCTTTTCCCCCTCCTAAAAAATAATAATTTCTTGCCAAATTTACACTTACACAACCAACCACAACTCATTCGGAGCGTTTGGTACGGTATGTCCACGCTTCCTTCCTCCCCTGTTGATTCTGTGAAATGTGATCCGTTCTCAGAATCCGTCTCTGCGGTTAATGCAACGCAGTAGGCCTGGCCGCTTTAATTTTTGTAATACATATTCGGGGTTACTCGGATGTAATGCAATCATTAATATTGACAAGAAAGGACTTGGGGCGTAATCTAACCACAAGTTCTTCCAGGATGCTTTCTTCGGACTGGCTGCGCTTGTGTTCGATTAGATTAGATTAGATTAGATTTTGCTCATATTTGGCCCAGAGACCTAAAATAGCTCAAGGAACAATATTCAGCTTGTGGAGCGAGGTTTTGAAAAAAACTCCCATATTCTGGGCACCCTACTGTAGATTCAATTTTTCTTTTAAAAATGATTCCAAATACTCTTGTTTGACCAATTTTTCGTATTTTTTTTTAAATACACTGTTCTTTAAAAAAATATATCTCTTAAACCAGATTTTGTTTTTTTTTTGTTATTTTTATTGTTGTTATTTTTTTGTAATTTTGCTGTAATATTGTTATTATTTTGTTATAATTTTGTTGTAATTTTGTTATAATTTTGCTATAATTTTGTTATAATTTTGCTGTAATTTTATTGAAATTTTGCTGTAGTTTTGTTGTTATTTTGTTGCAATTTTGTTTTAATTTTGTTGTTATTTTGTTGTAATTTTGATGTTATTTTGTTGTAATTCTGGTATAATTTTGTTATAATTTTGCTGTAATTTTATTGACATTATGTTCTAATCTTGTTGAAATTTTGTTATACTTTTGTTATAATTTTGTTGTGATTTTGTTATAATTTTGTTGTAATTTGTGTGTTTTTTTTTGCAATTGTGTTGTAATTTTGTTGTTATTTTGCTGTAATTTTGTTGTAATTTTGTTGTTATATTGTTTGAAATTTTGTTGTAATTTTTTTATAATTATATTACAATTTTGCTGTAATTTTATTGAAATTTTGTTATAATTTTGTTATAATTTTGCTGTAATTTCATTGAAATTATGTTGTAATGTTGTTGTTATTTTTTGTAATTATCTTGTAATTTTGTTTTTATTTTATTATAATTTTGCTGCAATTTTGTTGTTATTTTTTGGAATTTGGTTATAATTTTGATGTAATTTTGTTGTTATTTTGTTATAATTTTGCAGTAATTTCATTGAAATTATGTTGTAATTTTTTTATAATTTTGTTGTAGTTTTGTTGTTATTTTGTTGAAATTTGGTTGTAGTTTTGTTGTTATTTTGTTGATTTTTTTTTTTGTAGTTTTGTTGTAGTTTTGTTGTTATTTTGTTGTATTTTTTGTAATTTTGTTGTAATTTAATTATCATTTTGTTATTATTTTGCTGTAATTTTATTAAAATGATGTTGTAATTTGGTTGTGATTTTGTTATAATTTTGCTGTAATTTTATTGAAATTATGTTGTAATTTTGTTATAATGTTGTTATTTTTTTGTAATTTTCTTTTAATTTTGTTATTATTTTGTTATAATTTTGCTGCAATTTTGTTGTTAATTTTTTGTTAATTTGTTGTTATTTTATTGCCATTTTGTTTTAGTTTTGTTGATATTTCATTAAAATTATGTTGCAATTTTGTTATTATTTTGTTGTAATTTTGTTGTAGTTTTGTTGTTATTTTGTTGTAATTTTGTTATATTGTTGTTATAATTTGGCTGTAATTTTATTTAAAATTATGTTGTAATTTAGTTGTATTTTTGTATTTTTGTATTTTTCTATTTTTGTATTTTTGTATTTTTGTATTTTTGTATTTTTGTATTTTTGTATTTTTGTATTTTTGTATTTTTGTATTTTTGTATTTTTGTATTTTTGTATTTTTGTATTTTTGTATTTTTGTATTTTTGTATTTTTGTATTTTTGTATTTTTGTATTTTTGTATTTTTGTATTTTTGTATTTTTGTATTTTTGTATTTTTGTATTTTTGTATTTTTGTACATCATCGAAAGAGAGCAACTTTCATGGAGCAGCTTGGTACTCCACTTCTTAGGCCCCACCAGCAAGAATCGACCAAGCAGCTCCATCAGAAAGTTCGATATTAGATGTATAAACAAGGTAAGTAGAAAAATCCTCACCTGAGTCCGTTTCTGAGCTGGACGGCCGCGGGCTAATACTATTGTGTGCCATCTGTGGACTGCTCTGCAGCATGCTGGAATCGTTGTACGTCCCAATGACCGGCACCGACACCGGCAGCGAGTAACTGTTGCCGGACATTCCGACTCCCCCACCTCCTCGACCTCCGCCTCCACCTCCTCCACCACCTCCAGCGGCCGCCGCCGCCGCCGACAGTTGCTGATTTCGCTGCATCATGATTTGAAAGTCCTCGTCGATCTTGTTGTACTTGGCCTCGGTGCGGGGCGTCAGGGTGTAGCTGTCCTCCGGTTCCGGCGAGTCCGGCGACATCGTGCCGTTTTTGTTCTCCTTCTGCGCGTTTACCTGCAACTGTGAGCAGACAGAACTTACAGGAATACGGGGCTGCCGGGGGGGCATGTGTCTGAGGTGTGTTTGAGGCTTTTTTTGGGCAACTTTTTGCAGTTTTTTTTTTTCGAAAAAAATATTACCACGCGCACACTTGTGAAGCAATTCTTAAGACGTTTTTAATTTTCCAGAAAGAAGCTTAAGGTGAGTGGAAGCGATAATTGGATAATTGGTTAAATGCAAGGAATTGGGATAAACACAGCACACAATAAAAGGTTATTACAATTGAACAACAACACAATTGAAAGTTATGAGTAAAATGTGGTAACTATTCTTTTCTAATTTATAGAAAGTGTGAAAGTTGATTCTAAAATTGAAAGCAGTTAAATTGCTTCAAGTTAATACGTTTGCATCTTTCCTAGTTTAATTGTGCACATTGTTAGGTAATAAGTTTTCCTCTCTCTTTAATGTATAAAACAAAATTCTTCAGCCATTTTGAAAATTTGCAACACAACACAACACAGCACACTCTCTCCGGTGGTTTTCACGTAGTGGGTCGGGCGGTACGTACCTCGATGATGTTCTTGTTCGTGAGCGACTCGTGCGGCTCGTTGTACTCGGTGTACTTGAGCAGCACCTTGTCCATGTCCGTGCTGGCGTACTGGTACAGCTTGTTACTGCTGCTGAAGATGATTAAGGCGATTTCGCAGTCGCACAGCACCGACAGCTCGTACGCCTTCTTCATGACGCCGAACTTGCGCTTGTTGAACGTCACCTGTTGCGTTGAAAAAAAAAGGAGAAGGAAATCGTATTAGTGAATAGGTTTTCTTACATCTGGAACGTCGGGCAAAAGTTCCCATCGATTGAGTCCTTGCGTTGGACGCAAGCAATCCTATCATATTAACGCACAAAGGCAAGTAATTGAATTCTTATTACTGAACAATTTTCGAATGAATTTATGCTTGCTAAAGCATTGTAAAGAACTGTACCAGCGGCAACAAATGCATATCAATAACGTTCAATTACGACACAGAAAAGGGGTTTAACAACTTGATTGATGATAAATGTATACAAATTTTGCCAGCCAATTTAGAGCTACCGACAGCAGCTAGAGTTGTAAGATGCTTAATTACTTAGAAATCACTTAAAACAAACTTCATCATCCCGGTATTGATCAATCCCTCAAATATGGTACATGATCTAGGTTTGTTATGAAGTCCAAACAAATATGAGCAAGCCCAAGTATGCTAAATATGATTTTTAACGAAAGAAGATGAACTTCAAATAGTTTTCAGTACATGAAACTTCTATTTCCATTTTAATTTTAATGTTTTTATGAACCCCGTAATTTTTGGGCCGAATTTGAAAGGCGAACATAAACTTTGAAAAACATTTGCAACGGCCTTATGACAAACACAGTAAAAAATTGTGTAAATTTGGAAGGTTTAATTTTGGAAGGTTGAATATTAACTCTTTTATGATGTAATTTTACCTCAACTAAGACTGAAAAAGCGACATTACACCAGAAAAGTGGTAAAATTACACATTTTCAGAGGTAATATTACACTTTTTTTCCAGATGGAATTTTACCATGATTTTTTTTCTGTGAAAACTCCAAATTTTATCAAAACTACGTATCGGGAAAAAAGTTAAATTTCATATTTTCGTAATATGGGAATCAAATAATCGGAAATTTATCAAAAAATTTAAAAAGTGAAAGTTTTTTTGAATTGTAATTTTTTAACAAGCTTAGATTTAAATAGTAGAGCAGTTGTCTAGGAAATCGGAATTTTTTTTTAATTTTAATATTTGTATTTTTTCCCGGGATTTACAGGAAAAAATATTTCCCGTTTCCCGGGAAATTTGTAAATTTCCCGAGAATTCCCGAAGTACAAGCGGAAGTGTACATTTTCCTACCTTTTTGGCACCAATGATTTGAAATTATACAAAAAATAATAATTAGAGCACCTGATTTAATTTTATGCATTTCAATCTACTGTTCATAACTAAAGATTTTTTTAAGAGGTCCTATAAGCTACTTTCTTCCATATGTTTATAGGAACTTATCAAAAAAAAAAAATCTGGATTTTGAAGAAATCAGCTTGTCTGTTAATTTCATTTCAAGGTTTAATTCAGATAATATTTCTTTCTGAAGCATACCCTACTAGGAATATTGTTGGCTTATATGTTGGGCAATAAAAATTACGCTATTATGGAATGAATATTAACTATTTTATTTTCGACAACCTATTTTAAAGATTTTTTTTGTTATATCATTTGAAAATAAGATATTCAAATATCGTTTAATTACAACCACTTTTACACTATGAAAATTATTTTAATCTAATTTATTTATTAAGCCACATAATCATATAACTAAAATCATACCAAAAATGGAACCACGAAAAATCATTAAAACAAATTCGTTTCAAAAACTCGCTTCAAAAATTTTAAAACTTTAAGTTGTGATTTCATGAAATAGTGTTTCAAGTTAACCCGGGCATGGTCTTCGGGTCTATAGGACCCAGTAGCACTATAAAAGTAATTGTAACTTTTGACCAAAAACACCTAGAGATCTGAAATTTTGTGACTTTGTGTATCTTACTAAGACACACATTCTGGCCAAAAATGAACTTCCGGTGGCCACCGGAAGTGCCCACCAAAAAAAAACTGACACCAATGGTATTCCGGGTCTATAGGACCCAGAAATGTTTTCAGCTGCCAAAATTCGAGATTGTAACCGATTTTGGATGTCTTGACCGCAAATGAAAGGCTAGGATGTCTACTTTCTGAACCCAACCGGCAGAACCGGTTTTGGACACCGTGGCCACCGGGAACCTGCTACAACCGAAAAAGTTCTTTTGAGGCCCCTACTTTGAGGACCTGTATCTCCGAAACGATTGCACATAGCAGGTTGCTTCCGGTTGCATTCGACAGATAATAACCTGAATTTTAAGCCCCAGAAAAATAATTGGTCCATAGTGGCCACCGGTTCCGGTAACCCGGAACTTCCGGAAAACTTGATTTTTGCAGTTTTTGACATAAAACCGTCACACAGACCAGTATTTTGAAACGGATTATTTTCCAAATCATTGCAGAAGGATACTACATACTACCCCTGACTGTTTGGTATCGGTTCTGGCCAACTCTGGCCAATCCGGAACCGGTTCCAGGGTACCACTAAAACGGTTCCAATAATTGTCACGCTAGAAACCCGTCATGTTGCATATAAAACTTCATGAAATTGCATGTTATGACCATCTGAGGTCATGCCGATGTCCTCTGACCCATCCTGGTCACTCCGGAACCGGTTACCGGTGGCCACTGGGGGACACTATCGGAATATGCAATGAACCCTATCATCCGACGTATCAAACTTCATGAAATTGAAAGTTATGACTATCTGAGGTCATGCCGATGTCCTCTGACCCATCCTGGTCACTCCGGAACCAGTTACCGGTGGCCACTGGGGGACATTATCGGAATATGCAATGAACCCTATCATCCGACATATCAAACTTCATGAAATTGAAAGTTATGACCATCTGAGGTCATGCCGATGTCCTCTGACCCATCCTGGTCACTCCGGAACCGGTTACCGGTGGCCACTGAGGGACACTATCGGAATATGCAATGAACCCTATCATCCGACGTATCAAACTTCATGAAATTGAAGTTATGACCATCTGAGGTCATGCCGATGTCCTCTGACCCATCCTGGTCACTCCGGAACCGGTTACCGGTGGCCACTGGGGGACACTATCGGAATATGCAATGAACCCTATCATCCGACGTATCAAATTTCCAGAAATTGAAAGTTATGACCATCTGAGGTCATGCCGATGTCCTCTGACCCATCCTGATCAATCCGGAACCGGATACCGGTGGCCACTGGGGGATCATATCGGAATATGCATAAACCCTATCATCCGACGTATCAAACTTCATGAAATTGAAAGTTATGACCATCTGAGGTCATGCCGATGTCTTCTGACCCATCCTGGTCACTCCGGAACCGGATACCGGTGGCCACTGGGGGACACTATCGGAATATGCATAAACCCTATCATCCGACGTATCAAACGTCATGAAATTGAAAGTTATGACCATCTGAGGTCATGCCGATGTCCCATGACACAACCTGGTTACTCCGGAACCGGTTACCGCTGGCCACTGAGGGACACTATCGAAATATGCAATGAACCCTATCATCCGACGTATCAAACTTCATGAAATTGCAAGTTATGACCATCTGAGGTCATGCCGATGTCTTATTACCTAACCTGATCACTCCGGAACCGGTCGCCGGTGGCCACTTGGGGGCACTATCGAAATATGCAATGAACCCTGTCATCCGACGTATCAAACTTCATGAAATTGAACATTCTTACCATCTGAGGTCATGCTAACGTCCTTTGAACTTATCTGGTCACTCCAGAATCGGTTACCGTTGGCCACTTGGTGACACTCTCTGAGTATGTAGTAAACCCTATCATCCGACGTATCAAACTTCATGAAATTGAAAGTTATGACCATCTGAGGTCATGCTAACGTTCTTTGAACTTATCTGGTCACTTCGGAGTCGGTTTCCAATGGCCACTTGGGGAAACTTGTGGAATATGCTAGAAACCCTATCATCCGAAATATCAAACTTCATAGAATTGAAAAATTATTTCTATCCAAGGTTATGCCGACCTAAACTAACCTTACCTGATCAATCTGGAACCGGTTACCTATGGCCACTGAGGGCCACTCCGGGACCGGTTACCAGTGGCTTTTGGGGAACATTATCGTAATATGCAATGACGGCATATCGAACAACATGAAATTGAACAATATTATATCTAAGGTCCCCTAACTCTATCTGGCTTTTGGAATCGGTTACCGGTGGCAACTGGTGTACACTTGTGGAATATGCGGAATAGAAACCCTATCGTCCCACATATCAAACTTCATGAGGCCGTCTTTCTCTCAAACCGAGTGTTGCCGAGATTTGGGTGCAGAAACTCTTTCATCTAACCTTTGATTTTGATATTTTAGAAATTATAGACACGCAAAAATCGGTATTTTCTCGGATAGCTAAGCTGCACTATTGGCGTTAAAATCCTCTAAATGCGAATCCAAACATGTTTGGAACTTGCTACTCGGCATGTTGTTTTGGGTACCAGGATACTGCGGTATTGAAGGCATTGAAATGGCTGATGAACTTGCCAGACTAGGCCTATCAAACATATTCGTGGATCCCGAGCCGTTCCTTGGAATCTCAAAACGTGCCGTGAAGCAAGAAATTACGAATTCGTCGCTTGTGTGCTATCTATCTCCTATCTTTTTACAGCAGACGTGTTACAAGATAACACAAGTGACGAATTGAGGACAATCGCAGTGGCCATCGTAAACCGATTCCGAAGTGACCAGATAAGTTCAAAGGACGTTAGCATGACCTCAAATGGTAATAATGTTCAATTTCATGAAGTTTGATACGTCGGATGATAGGGTTTATTACATAATCAGAGAGTGTCACCAAGTGGCCACAGGTAACCGGTTCCGGAGTGATCAGGTTGGGTCAGAGGACATCGTCTTGATCCCAGATGATCATAACTTTCAATTTCATGAAGTTTGACACGTCGGATGATAGGGTTCATTGCATATTCCGATAGTGTCCCCAAGTGGCCACCGGTAACCAGTTCCATCGAAAACCGGTTCCGGGCCAGGTTAGGTCAGAAGACATCGGCAGGATCTCAGATGGTCATAACTTTCAATTTCATGAAGTTTGATACGTCGGATGATAGGGTTCATTGCATATTCCGATAGTGTCCCCCAGTGGCCACCGGTAACCGGTTCCGGAGTGACCAGGATGGGTCAGAGGACATCGGCATGACCTCAGATGGTCATAACTTTCAATTTCTGGAAATTTGATACGTCGGATGATAGGGTTCATTGGATATTCCGATAGTGTCCCCAGTGGCCTCCGGTAACCGATTCCGGAGTGACCAGGTTGGGTCAGGGACATCGGCATGACATCAGATGGTCATAACTTTCAATTTCATGAAGTTTGATACGTCGGATGATAGGGTTCATTGCATATTCCGATAGTGTCCCCCAGTGGCCACCGGTAACCGGTTCCGGAGTGACCAGGATGGGTCAGAGGACATCGGCATGGCCTCAAATGGTCATAACTTTCAATTTCATGAAGTTTGATACGTCGGATGATAGGGTTCATTGCATATTCCGATAGTGTCCCCAGTGGCCACCGGTAACCGGTTCCGGAGTGACCAGGATGGGTCAGAGGACATCGGCATGGCCTCAGATGGTCATAACTTTCAATTTCATGAAGTTTGATACGTCGGATGATAGGGTTCATTGCATATTCCGATAGTGTCCCCCAGTGGCCACCGGTAACCGGTTCCGGAGTGACCAGGATGGGTCAGAGGACATCGGCATGACCTCAGATGGTCATAACATGCAATTTCATGAAGTTTTATATGCAACATGACGGGTTTCTAGCGTGACAATTATTGGAACCGTTTTAGTGGTACCCTGGAACCGGTTCCGGATTGGCCAGAGTTGGCCAGAACCGATACCAAACAGTCAGGGGTAGTATGTAGTATCCTTCTGCAATGATTTGGAAAATAATCCGTTTCAAAATACTGGTCTGTGTGACGGTTTTATGTCAAAACTGCAAAAATCAAGTTGTCCGGAAGTTCCGGGTTACCGGAACCGGTGGCCACTATGGACCAATTATTTTTTCTGGGGCTTAAAATTCAGGTTATTATCTGTCGAATGCAACCGGAAGCAACCTGCTATGTGCAATCGTTTCGGAGATACAGGTCCTCAAAGTAGGGGCCTCAAAAAGAACTTTTTTCGGTTGTAGCAGGTTCCCGGTGGCCACGGTGTCCAAAACCGGTTCTGCCGGTTGGGTTCAGAAAGTAGACATCCTAGCCTTTCATTTGCGGTCAAGACATCCAAAATCGGTTACAATCTCGAATTTTGGCAGCTGAAAACATTTCTGGGTCCTATAGACCCGGAATACCATTCGTGTATGTAGAAAACGAAGACCATGGCCAGGTTAAATAGCGCTATAAATAAGATTGTTGAGGAAAATTTAAAGAATTTCTTTTTATAATGATTTCTGAGACAAATTTAAAGGCTATTTAATTATTGTGGGGCTTAGATTTTCATTGTCCAAACATTCTGATTAAAAAAATACTTCTCAACAAAAAATACTAATAATAAAAGTTTTTCATTTGGTACGATTTGAAAGACAGCATTGAAAGTTAGAAAATTCATATATTAACTCAAAGGTGCATGATTTTTTACAAGCAGTCAAGCCATTAAAGTTGATGTTCTATACAATTCTGTTGCAAAATATTAATAGGAAACAGGTCAGAATGATTTTCGTTAAATTCCAAATTTCCCGGGAATTTTGTAACCCCGGGAAATTGGACGATCTCCATGCAAATTTGGCATCTGTCCATACAAAAATGATACATGAAAATTCAAAAATCTTTTGAAGGAAGCTTTGATCGATTTGGTGTCTTCGGCAAAGTTGTAGGTATGGTTATGGACTACACTGAAAAAAAATGATACATGGTAAATTTTTTTTGGTGATTTTTAATTTCACTTTTTGTCACTAAAACTTAATTTGCAAAAAAAAAAAAACATAACATAACTTGAAAATGGTGAACTTTATCAAAATTTCACTAAGAACTTTTTGATTGCAAATTCTATTTTACAACGAAAAATTAAGTTGAAATATATTTGCGACCAATATTTAGATTTTTTGAAAAAATCTGTATTAATTCTAAAATTCATAACATGGTCAAAGATTTTTTGCACATTCTGGACATTTCTGAAAAGTTGGCATAATATATCCTCTAAAACATATCAGAAAATAATAAAAAAATAAGTGTTTTATTGCAAATCAAGTTTTAGTGAAATTAAAAACAGGAAAATTGATGTTTTTTTACTCTCACCCAAACAACCCACATTAGAAAATGTCGATACATCAGCAACTAATGGTCGGATTTTCAAAATAAGAAACATTTTTGTTTTTTTTTTATTTTGATTTTTTAGGAAACGATTTTTTTATTTGAATTTATATCTATTCAGATTTTATTTTCCACTCATTCAGTTAAAAATAATATTGAGTTTCCAATCACAATCGCTGATTTTTCACCTCAAATTTGAAAACTATGAATTTTCATCAAACAACGTACTTCCGAGGAAAAAAAAATCTATTTTCATGTATTTATAATATGCATCACATGTAAGGAATTTATAATAGATGTTTAAAGTAACACAATTTTTATTTTTTTAAAGATTTGCACAAAACAAGTTTTTTATTAAAGAACTCAAGCTTGATGATGATCACGAGATGATCAATTCATAATAATTCAAAAAATTCATAGAAATCGACAGCTACACAACAAAAATGATTTTTGGAAGGTCGAAAATTTGGTTGTTTGAATGTTACCTCTACCTCTGGTACCTAAAAATGTTTAAAAATGTGAATCTGATGAAAATTCACAAAAAACTGATGAAAATTCACAAAAAACTGATGAAAATTAACCAGAATAACAATAGTTGGTCATAATTACTTCCAGAACTGCAGAATATAATGCACATTAAAACAACTTGAAATTTAGGTATTTTCTCGAAAATATGTCTAGAATTTTCAGAAAAGTGTTCATAGAGGTTATGGATGGTCTCTAAGCTGTATAAGCATAGCCGAAGCCCGATACACTGAAATAAAACCAATTCTCGAAATCGTGAGTTAAATTCACGAATGCGAGAACCACGAAGGAATATATTCACGTTTATGGTGCAAATGCACCATACTCATGAATAAATTCCTTCGTGGTTCTCACATTCGTGAACTTAATTCACGATTACGAGAATTGATTTTTTTCTGTGTACAAATTATACATTCCCATTATTTCGTTACCGGTAAGCAGATATTAAATTGCAAAACACACACAATTCAACCTTTGGTCTTTTCAATTATTGATAATGATGAATGTCTAAAAATTGCTTTTAATCAATGCTTTCAATGCTCACCTGTCGGTTCCGTTCGTCCGTTATCCGTGAGATCTGAATCTTTTTCCTGCCCATCCTTGGTGCTTTTTGCTGCTGCTTCTGTTGCTGCCTCCGAGTGCGCTAATCAACGGTGCTAATTTAGGTGCTCCAGTTTTACTGGCTTAACTCCTTCCTGCCTGCTAAGTACGGTTGCTCTCGGTTGGCTGGGTTCGTGTCTCCGCTAGAACACGGATCACACACGTCACGAAACCAACTACGGCAAGAAAAAATAAACGACAATCCTTTGGTTTGTCGCACTTCCTCTTTCTGCTGTGGTAGAAAATAGCACTTTCTTCAATCTTCCTTACTCTTCACTTAAACACTACCGGAACATCCACTCACAGCCCCTCGCAGACATGCTCACCCACACACACACACACCAACAGACGCCACACTACCACGCAGTCACGAATGACTTGTTTTTTATTTGAGCTGTGTGATTTGTTGACCACTTCCGGTCTTTCTATTCCCAGAATTGCTGCCTTTTTTATTATTTTCCTTCCCGGACAAACGACAAAGTTTCCTCAACTGCCGCCAGCAATAACACGGTCACTTTTTCCGGCCCGGAGTCCGGATTTCCACTCTGCCACGGGCAGGAACAACACCAACACAAAACAATTGCAACTTCGTCGTTTATTTTATTTTTTTGCTTCGCCGGGAAAACTCACAAAGTCTTGCTGCACGTGGTCTGCAAATAGAGAACAGAAAAAAATGATTTAAAATAAATCCTTAAATACCAATTAGAATGTATTATTGGAACCAATAATTATACGAAGAAATATTATTAACAATTATTCCATCTGCCAACGTCAAGGTTCTTTTCCAAACAAGACCTTTCCGCAATCAACAACAACTTCCCACCACGACTTCCAAACAATTATTCTAATCTAAATGGTGCGTGCATTGCGTCAAAAGCCCTCGCCCTATAGCATTGCATGCACTGATGCATTTTTCATCAAGCTTTTCCGCGTGCACGTGTAACCTATTGTGTGCTGACTGAGTGACCAACCAGTTGTATGAATGGGTCCTGGAAAGCCAGCCCACACCATGCAAAAGGCAAAAAACAGACGACTATGAAAGTTTTAATAGTGCTGCATATTCATACGTTTAAAGTATGCAACCATCCATCCATCATGAGTGGGGTTTCCCCCCTGAACGCCAACTCGATTTTTATAGAAGGGCAAGTTGGATTGAAGTAGAAAAAATCAAATTTAAATTGGAGAAATCATCTGTTATAAATTAAAACACAAATAAACGAAAGATTTTATTTCAAAGTCAGTTCCTTAACAAGAAAAATTATTTCAGCAATACCCAAGGAAGATGTTCTGTTGAATATCTTAAAATTAAATTTATAACCTGCCTTTTAATAAAACAAAAACAAAACCCAAATAAAAAAATCTTTAAAATGAAGAATTTAAAATACTCTAATGATATAAATAAATTTACAAAATGTGAACCAAAAAAACAAAAATTCTTAAAATACTACCATCCCAATTGAAAAAATAATTGTTAGCACAGCCACCTTTTAAAACATTATCCTATGACAAGGTTGCCACTTCTTCAAACTTTATGATTCATCAGAGACAAACGTTATGTATCAATCTAACGGTGTAGATTATTTTTAGTCTGTACGAAATTTTCGTTCAAAATTCAGGCCTCGGACTTTTTTTAAGCACTACAACTATGTTTTGAAATCTTGTGACAGGCTTGCCAGATTACCAAAGTTACCAGTAACAAATTCAAATTCTAGACTATCATTTGAAAGAGACTTGAGATGTAAAAAAGCCCAATTTAAAGCTTAGTCAAGATTTTTTAATTTTTTTTCAAATATTTTTATTTAAATGGAAAAAAATATTTTTGAAATTCTGAAATCAACTCTAACATTTCAAAACGCATTACATTGAATATTTGACCTTTTTGAAATGTTAGTCCATTGAGTCATTATTTTCTTTTTATTATATTTTCATCGAAAAATCATACAATTTCACCAATGTTTAATTTTTTAACAATGAAAATAGAACCACTAGTTTCTGAGAGATTGGTACTAGACAATAAAAGGCTGTTTGGATGAGACCAAAACCACTTAAATTATTTGTTTCTTTTTTTTTATTTGCTGTATTTCAGCAAGCAGAGGTCTAATCTTCAATGTCACTTAGGCAATTTCATTGGAAATTTTCTCAAATTTTCTAAAAAAAAATACTTTTAGGAATGAACTATCATGGACACTATTTTAAAAATCGAAAAAGTGGAATTTTTCAGTTAAAACAAAATATTAGGTTGCAAAATTTTGAAAACGGTTAACTTTATAGAAAATAAAATTTGCATTATTTTTCGATTGCAAATTTGATTTTACATTAAAACTGAATTAAAACAAAATGTTAGTGGAATTTCTGTATTTCGAAAAAAAAACATGTTTTTTTTTAATCATAATTTTTGTCAGTATTTTCCTATGGCTCAAAGGTTGAAATTGTGTGTCCTCTAAAACAAATGAAAACATCTCAAAAATTTAAAAAAAATACGGATTTTGGAAAATTGACTTTTTGTGATAGTTAAAAATTCGGATTTTTTTCTGAATATTCCTCTTCAATACCAACTTTGCCCAAGACATCAAACCGATCCGAAATTTTCTTCAAAAATTACAGGTTTTCGAATATTTAAGTACCATTTTTGTATGGACAGATGCCAAAATTGTATGGATGAATCAATGTCACAGGGAAGGCCCCTACAAAGTTTGATCAAAATTTAAAAAAATATAAATAAAATCAATTTCCGGTTTTGGTGGAGAAATGCTCCTATACCAAGAAATTTTGCATCAATAGTATCTCTATACACTTTTTGCGTGTTGGTCATATAAAAGAAAACGGCTAAAAATAAAATTAAAACAGAACCAATTTCATGTCTTCGGCAATGTTGTAGGTTAGGACTGTTTAAAAAAAATGCACATAAAATTAATTTGGGAGTAATACTTTTGTTAAAAAAAGATTTTTTATAGAAAATATTGAAAAGAAGATGGAACTTACAGAAGAAAATTTATTTTATGTTAAAATTTCCGATTGTTTTTGCATTCAAAGGATACTTCATGAATGATTAACATCCCTGAAAAATAAATCAGAGAATTGGTTGTTGAGACACAGTCTATTTTGAAAGAAAATAAACTATTGCAAACATCATATCACTGCTCGTTTTTTTTTAAATAATGAATTTATTGCTTTAAATTTAGATGACAAAGAATAAAACTTTTTTGAAATATTTTAATCATTTTAATAAAATATTAAAAAAAAAAACAAAACAACAAAAAAATTAAAAGTATCATCTTGAAATTATTTTAACATTCGTATGAATAAATAATGACAAAGAGAATATATGAACAAAGCCTTAAGCTTATGAGAAAATTAAATAACGTGAAATGTTTGCGAATTTCATGATTTATTTTTAAATAAATTTCAAGATGAACTGTTAGTTTTTAAATTATTTTAAACCAATAATTATTTCAATTAAAGTCTCAATTTCAAATGACAAGTTGCAAATAAATATTGCACCCCATCGTCCCCAAACCCACTGCACACGAGTTTTCCAACTTTTCCAAGAGTCCACACAGTGCTCACACTCACACAAAGCGCTCCGCAATGCACTTTTTCCCCGGGACGAATTTTCCCTCGTGCTTGCATATTTTTTTTCCTTTCGTGTCTACGCGCGGGTGCAAGCAAACGTGTGCTGCTCTCTCTCTCTTCAAGCTGGACGAGGAGGGCGGGCAGCAAAGAAAGAGAGTAAAAAAAAAACAACCAAACGACTAATCGATATATTAATGTCGTCTTCAAGGATGTGCTGCAGCACTGGAATTTCCACGGTCACCTGGAAAAGTCACGGCCAGAGTCTCGGAAGGGCCTCCAAAAGAAAGCACTTTTGGAGGTTGCCCCAAGCCAGGTTTGCGTGTCAAACAAAATAGTGTGAGGTGTTGATAAATGGCCGTTTTGGGCATTATTACAGTGGAAGGCACAACAAAAAACGAAATTTCCACTAAACACAAAACATTAAATTTCAACGGCCAGTCAATTTGCCGGCAGCTGTTCATTAGTGTGTAGGGCCACAATGTACGTTGTGTTAGCAGCCAGACGACAGCTGAAGACATCCTCCCGCGATCTTGTTTGCTTCTGAAGAAGCAGAGAGAGTGCACAAGTCGGGAAGCATATAAATTTTCCTGGAACAGTTGCTGCTCGGAATGACTCAAGGGAAACTGAGACAATTTTTTAAGAAGAAAATAAAAAGTCGATCAAAATTCGTCCCCATACCCCATAACTAAATCGTGATGAGTAGTTCCAACTGACGTCACACTATCGAGCGTCGTGTCGGGATTGAGGCGGGTGTGAGAGTGAAATGGTCTATAATTTAAGCACCGCTGATTGTGGACATTTCGTCAAGGGCTTTCAACAGCTGATTTATGTGGACATCAGCAACTCTAAATGAATCGGAGAGAAAACGCGTGGGACGTAGACAGGCTGACAGCTGCGCGGGGGAAATCACCTCTCAATTAAAGGGGAAATTTTTGGAGAATAATTGGTAAATTGAGGGTTTTACAAAACTAACAAATAAAAATTCTTCAGAGTTAAATTACTAAAATAAAGCAATTTGACTTAGGATCAATTCTCTGAGTTTTCGGTCATTCGGTTTTTTTTTGTATTTTTTAATCCGGCTGAAACTTTTTTGGTGCCTTCGGTATGCCCAAAGAAGCCATTTTGCATCATTAGTTTGTCCATATAATTTTGCATACAAATTTGGCAGCTGTCCATACAAAAATGATACGTGAAAATTCAAAAATCTGTATCTTTTGAAGGAATTTTTTGATCGAGTTGGTGTCTTCGACAAAGTTGTAGGTATGGATATGGACTACACTGTAAAAAAATGATACACGGTAAAAAAAATTTTGGTGATTTTTTATTTAACTTTTTGTCACTAAAACTTGATTTGCAAAAAAAACACTATTTTTAATTTTTTTTTATTTTTTGATATGTTTTAGAGGACATAAAATGCCATTTTTTCAGAAATTTCCAGAATGGGCAAAAAATCTTTGACTGAGTTATGATTTTTTGAATCAATACTGATTTTTTTTAAAAAATCGAAATATCGGTCGCAAAATTTTTTCAACTTCATTTTTCGATGTAAAATCGAATTTGCAATCAAAAAGTACTTTAGTGAATTTTTGATAATGTGCACAGTTTTCAAGTTATAGCCATTTTAAGGTAACTTTTTTGAAAATAGTCGCAGTTTTTCATTTTTTAAAATTAGTGCCCATGTTTGCCCACCTTTGAAAAAAATATTTTTGAAAAGCTGAGAAAATTCTCTATATTTTGCTTTATTGAACTTTGTTGATGCGACCCACAGTTGCTGAGATATTGCTATGCAAAGGCTAAAAAACAGGAAAATTGATGTTTTCTAAGTCTCACCCAAACAACCCAACATTTTCTAATGTCGATATCTCAGCAACTATAGGTCCGATTTACAATGTTAAAATATGAAACATTCGTGAAATTTTCCGATCTTTTCGAAAAAAATATTTTCAAAAATTTAAAATCAAGACTAACATTTTAAACGGGCCAATCATTCAATATTACGCCCATTTAAAATGTTAGTCTTGATTTTAAATTTTTGAAAATATTTTTTTCGAAAAGATCGGAAAATTTCACGAATGTTTCATGTTTTAACATTGTAAATCGGACCTATAGTTGCTGAGATATCGACATTAGAAAATGTTGGGTTGTTTGGGTGAGACTTAGAAAACATCAATTTTCCTGTTTTTTAGCCTTTGCATAGCAATATCTCAGCAACTGTGGGTCGCATCAACAAAGTTCAATAAAGCAAAATATAGAGAATTTTCTCAGCTTTTCAAAAATATTTTTTTCAAAGGTGGGCAAACATGGGCACTAATTATAAAAAATGAAAAACTGCGACTATTTTCAAAAAAGTTACCTAAAAATGGTTATAACTTGAAAACGGTGCACTTTATCAAAAATTCACTAATAGTAGTTTATGCAACAAGTTGCAAAAAGAGGATTTTTTCAGCACGAGTCGTACATTTATCCAACGAGGTTCACCGAGTTGGATAAATACGAAGAGTGCTCAAAAAATAAAGTTTTGCAACGAGTTCCATACAACATTTTTTGCAATTCCAAAAAACACACACTGAGTGAAATTTTAAGCCAATTTTTCATGTATTTTGTCAATAAATCGTTTAAATAAAAAAATGTTGAAAAGTGTTACTTTTCGAAACAAGTGCTAAAAAGTTCAACTTTTCAGCACCCATTTGAGTGCTGAAAAGTAGAACTTTTCCTTCAAAAGATAGAGATTTTTGAATTTTCACATATCATTTTTGTATGGACAGCTGCCAAATTTGTATGGAAAATTATATGGACAAACTAATGATGCAAAATGGCTTCTTTGGGCATACCGAAGGCACCAAAAAAGTTTCAGCCAGATTAAAAAATACAAAAATTAAAATTAAAGAAAAAAGACCGATTCCTTAGAGAACTGCTCTTAGGTTAATTAAGTTTACTACGACATGACTTTTTTTCATTATGAATAATCGAAATAAAGGTCATACATATATCCCAGAGCGCAGCGAGCTGATCCGCCAAGAAGTCACTCAAGCGAAAGTCAAAAGGAAGAAAAAAAAACTACATTTCCAGAAATTGAGAGTGACATTAGAGCTGAGGAGGGTTAGCTTTTCCTTCCGTCGTGTCTAACTCGTCCTTTCTTCGCACAATTCCCAAAGCTGAGGAATACCTTCTCTACTTTGGAGGCTGAATGTTAGGATGTTCGCACAGGGGAAAACAAGCTCGATTTTTTTTTAATTATTCACTGCAAATTCTCAACCAAACATTCATCAATCTAATCAGATAACTGTGGCTTGTTCGTTGAATAATATTCTTCAGGAAAACCACATCCTGTCTGGTGTGCGTATTTTTCCTATGAAATGATTTCTTATCGAAACTTTTCTGTAGTCTATTGCGCGAAACACTTTTTTTTCTAGAGAAAACAACGCATTCTTGACGTTGATAAATGCATTCGAGTGAGGGGCGCAGCACATTTGGCAACAAAATATTGTAGGTTAGGTAAGCGAGACTTGGCGCGGTTGTTGAGTGTTCTTGTATGCATGTAGTGCTGCCGGGTTTACTGGTATGTGGCAACGAGTTGATGGGTTTGGTGGTATATAACTTCCTGACTTGACTCGGCTCGTCAGGAGGTACATAATCACAACCTCGGATCATCTCACCGCCATCAACAGTAGCTGCAGCAGCAGAAACAACAACTAAAACGGCAACAATTTTAGGGTGTTAGAACCTATTATTAACCACTTAAAATAGATTGAAAATTTTGATTCTTGCACATAAGATTCCAAGAACTTCTTAAAATGGAAAATAAATGTTTATTCTAAGCAAACATTTCTTATCCTTTTTGTGATTCGCAATTATTCTGAATTTTCTCGTATCAACATTTTTAGCTTAAATCCACACTATTCCTTCGATTTAATTTGTTTTAGATTTTTCTGGTAACTTTTCAAACATTTTGGACTGAAAATTTAAAATTCTGAGATGCAAAAAAAATGTTTTTTTTTAATTCTATATCCATTGACATGTAATAAAAGTTTTGTAAATTTGGGAGGTGTAACTTTGCAAGTGTGAATCTAATCTCTTTTGTGATTGAAAAAGTGACGTTACACAATTTTCAAAGGGGACCATCGATAAACCACGTGGACACCTTCTTGAGAATCAGTTCTCTCAGATTTCGGTCATTCGATTTTTTTTTGTATTTTATAATCCGACTGAAACTTTTTTGGTGCCTTCGGTATGCCCAAAGAAGCCATTTTGCATCATTAGTTTGTCCATATAATTTTCCATACAAATTTGGCAGCTGTCCATACAAAAACGATGTATGAAAATTCAAAAATCTGTATCTTTTGAAGAATTTTTTTTATCGATTTGGTGTCTTGGGCAAAGTTGTAGGTATAGTTATGGACTACACTGAAAAAAATGATACACGGTAAAAAAAAATTTGGTGATTTTTTATTTAACTTTTTGTCACTAAAACTTGATTGGCAAAAAAACACTATTTTTATTTTTATTTTTTCATTATTTTAATATGTTTTAAAGAACATCAAATGCCAACTTTTCAGAAATTTCCAGGTTGTGCAAAAAATCTTTGACCGAGTTATAAATTTTTGAATCAATACTGATTTTTTCAAAAATCGAAATATTGGTCGCAAAAATTTTTCAACTTCATTTTTTGATGCAAAATCAAATTTGCAATCAAAAAGTACTTTAGTGAAATTTTAATAAAGTGCACCGTTTTCAAGTAAAGGCAATTTTTCGGCAACTTTTTTGTAAATAGTCGCAGTTTTTCATTTTTTAAAAATAGTGCACATGTTTGCCGATTTAAAAAAAAAATTGAAAAGCTTAGAAAATTCTCTACATTTTGCACTTTTGAACTTTGTTGATATCACCATAACAAATGGTCCGATTTACAGAGTTAAAATATGAAACATTCGTGAAATTTTCCGATCGTTTCGAAAAAAAAAACATTTTTAAAATTTTTAAACCTAGACTAACATTTTGAAAGGGCGTAATATTGAATATTTGGCCCTCTTGAAATGTTAGTCTTGATTCAAAAATTTTGAAAATATTTTTTTCAAAGAGATCGGAAAATTTCACGAATGTTTCATATTTTAAAATTGTAAATCGGACATATTAGTTGCTGAGATATCGACGTTAGAAAATGGTGGGTTGTTTGGATGAAACTCAATTTTCATGTTTTTAAACATTTGCATAGCAATATCTCAGCAACTAAGGGTCGTATCAACAAAGTTCAAAAATGCAAAATATAGAGAATTTTCTCAGCTTTTCAACATATTTTTTTCAAAGGTGGGCAATTATGTGGACTAATTTTTAAAAAAATGAAAAACTGCGACTATCTTCAAAAAAGTTACCTAAATATGGCTTTAACTTGAAAAATTTTTTATTAAAAATTTCACTGAAGTACTTTTTGATTGCAAATTTTATTTTACATCGAAAAATGAGGTTGAAAAAGTTTTGCGACCAATATTTCGATTTTTTGAAAAAATCTGTATTGATTCAAAAATTCATAACTCGGTCAAAAATTTTTTGCACAACCCGGAAATTTCTGAAAAGTTGGCATTTGAAATCCTCTAAAACATATCAAAAAATGAAAAAATAGTGTTTTTTTGCAAATTAAATTTTAGTGACAAAACGATAAATCACAAAAAAAAATTACCGTGCATAATTCTTTTTCAGTGTAGTCCATATCCATTAGGGTGCCCAGAATATGGGACTTTTTTTCAAAACCTCGCTCCACAAGCTGAATATTGTTCCTTGACCTATTTCAGGACTCTGGGTCATATACGAGGAAAATCGGTCATCGTTTACCCATTGATACTCGGAGGTGAAGTTTGTATGTGAAAACCCGAAAAAATGTATGGAAAACCCAAGTTTCTTACGGTTTGGTCTGCATGGTGCGCTACTTGCATCCAAATATTCCCAAAAGTGAGATTCTTATTGAAATTTAATGATCTACAAAACTGTAAAACTCGATCCTGAAAAGTTATTAGCGATTTAAAAAAGTCATTTTTGTATGAAAAACATTTTTTTTTTCACCAGCTTTAGGCTCGGGTATCAATGGGTTAATCTCATCCAATTTCGCTCAAAATTTACGCAGATGCTTAAAATAACCCAAAAAAACGTTTTCCGCTTGTGGAGCAGAGGGTCATTTTTTCTGGGCACACTAATATCCATACCTACAACTTTGCCGAAGACACCAAATCGATCAAAAAAATCCTTTAAAAGATACAGATTTTTGAATTTTCATACATCGTTTTTGTATGGACAGCTGCCAAATCTGTATGGAAAATTATAATGACAAACTAATGATGCAAAATGGCAAAAAAGAAAAAAAAGACCGATTTCGTAGAGAATTGCTCAGTTCCGATTCAAAAACGTATTTAAAAAAAAACGCATTTCAAATTTAAACAATAATATAATTTAACCTGCGATGAACTATTTATTTTTTTGTTATTATGGCAACTGCCAACGAAAACCCACACATATTTAATTTAACGAACTGATATTACCAAAAATGAACCTAAATTGTTTTCCAAATTAGGCTAAAACGAATAATTCAAAAAAAAGGAGGTAGTGTAAAATGCATTTTTCATTTCATTTCATTTATTGGATTGTTTTGGCAAAAACATCAGTGCAGTAATTAACCTAAGCTGCGATATGAGGTACCTTTCAACAGCTGACTAATTCAAACGGTGTTAGAGTTTACTGGTACACGGGAGAACAAATTGAGCAGGGGAAGGAAAAAAGTTACAAAATAATTTTCGAAATTACTAGTAAAATGGATTTCAAAACACTTTTTTCATTCAAACGTTGAAATAATGGCTTGCTGAGAAAATTTTGTTTTTTTTTTGCCTTCCTCCCCTCGACCGAGGGAGCCGAGGGACGAAAACTTTGACATTTTTTTATTTGCATCGGCCTTAAAAACAACAAATTATTAATATATATTGTTAACTTATTTGTAAATATATCAAAGGCATTTTCAGTTCATAAAACTTATTAGCATAAAAAAAAACGTTCTCATATCAAGCTTGAAGTAAAAGAAACGTGCAAAATATTTAAAGAGAAAATGTAAAAAAGTGAAAAGAAAATAAAAACAAATCTAAAAAAATACAAATAAAAGATACGTTAGAACAAAAATAATTGCCGAATTAAAATTCTGATAAAGAAAAAAATTAAAAAAATGCAGCGCAGATGAGGAAAAAAAATATGTCATGTTATTCCATGATCAATTGATCATGAAACTTTGTATCATGATGTGTTGTCTATAAAAAGTGATGGGTGGGAATTCCAGGGAATTTTACCTTTTGTGTGTTTATCCCTTTCGTATCAATTATATTATAAATCGAAATTTGAAATGGATTTCAAATTAAACCATAATGTGATACACAGAAAAAAAATGTAAATTTACTCGACACGGAAAAAATGCATCGAATGTAAACTCAGTTGATGTAAACTTGAGATTCGACGTAAACGGTTGAATCACACGTAAAATCGGGTCTTGTTGCAAATTTACATCAAATTTCACTTAAATTTAAATGTTTAACGACGTGCAAAAATGTTACATCATAAATGATGTAACATTCGGAAATATTTTTTGTGTGTATAACAATAGTTTTTTTCCTTCAGAAGATTTGATTCTTTAAACACTCGCTTACTCTTTTCACAATTTTGAATTAATAACCTGTTGAAAGGTGATCTACATCTCAGCTTAGGGTATTATCTTCACACAAGTAATGAGAAAACAACGAAATAAATGAAATGAAAATAATTTGGAAAGGTTCTAAATTCGCAATTCGCAATTCGCAATTCGCAATTTTCAGTGTAAGAACGGGCCTTGACCGATCGTATGCACTAGGTTCCCGACGAACACGCACTGCCCTTACACCTACATCTCACCCTTGCTCTGAGTCAGTACGAGCAGCACGCTAGAACACGCTTTGAGTGTTCGTGCCAGGCATGCACACCTTCTTTTCCGGTTACGCATTTTAACTCGGCCGGGGGTGGTACATTACGTAGGGTTTGATGTAAGTATAAGCGCCTAACCATTTTTAGTGTGCCTATCAACTTTCATTAAAGCAAAAAACTGTTTTATTTTTAGTTTGAATTCAAAAATTTATTGTTATTTACTGTGTATTGTTTTCTCCTGAAATCTTCCCTATTGTTGAGTCTGTTTATCTGTTGCTATTTCTTTTGTCGCGGTGTTTTGTTACAATTTTTGGTCCTAAGCATGTTTTAAAAGTTTACCAAAAATACAATAGTAATATTTGTGTTAATCCTTTAACCATTCCATAAATTGAGAAAGGGCTCAAACCTCACTTGTTTGAAAAAAGGGTGAAGATTGAAAACAATTGACAGTAAAAGAGAATTTATTTTATAAAAATCAAGTATCAATAGTAAGAGAATGATGAGCGTATTTTGAAGAATAGAAATGAGAAGCTAGATGTATTAGATGTAAAATTAGACAATAGTTAATACAAAACAAGCTTAGATTTATATTTATAGGACAGATAAAGAATTATTCAAATAAATAAATTCGCAATAAAATTAAAAAAGATTAGGCGAATGATGAATAGACTTGATATTACTAGTACATTAAGAAAAAGTATATTTTTAAGGAAAAAAAAAAAAACAAAACAAAGTTTGTTACAGCAGTATCAATTGATAGAAAAGAGTGGAAAAGCTTTGAGAGATAAGAGAATCAAAAGTTAGTAAAATTAAAATCAAATGTTGGATATTAAATAGAAGAATCAGTGAAGAATTGGGAATCAGAAGAGCAAAATAAAAATAGGAGATAGGTGGTAGCTGAGAATGAAGAGAAGAGAAACCCCGTTGTGCGATGTTTCAGGTACATCCACAGCAGTTGACTCAACATACTGCGAATCAAAACAATACCGTCTACAATCACAAATTACTTTCCTTTCCCACATTGTTGCGCCCCTTTCTTTTAGCCGTCTCGACCCTGACCCGCGGTGGTCAAAGGTTTACGATCCGTTTCCACAGGCCACCAGCTAGGTCAGCATGAAAACCAAGCCAACGTGGAGGTAAGAAAATAGGACACTCGCAAGGAACCAGAGCTATACTGTTCTGATCAAGAAAATTCGGATGATCTAACAGAACTACGGATGTAGTTAGTTACGCTCCTTCCAGGATGTTCCTTACGTGGACGTCAACCGAAGAGCACGCAACGAGGTCAGTGCCAATCCTTGACCTGCAATTTGGAAAGGTTCTAAAAAAAAAAAAAAAAAAAAAAAACTATCAAACTATTTTAACACGTTTTGCAAACAGATCATATCGTATCATAAACATATTTTGATAGAAAATCCGGCAAAATAGTCCAAACAATAAACCTTCCTCCCTTAGCATACTGTTATTGCATTTGCTGTTGGTGAAAGAACTTTACCATCCTCGGAAAAACTCTCCCCTTCACCGTTTGGCGCACACGACTCAGCCAGGCTTAGCCAGACGACGACTACAACGATAAAACCGCTAGCTGTTTTTCACAAACAAACCCCACTCTGCTGCCCGGGCGCCCACACTGCCGAGAAGTCGGAGGAAAATCGGATTGTTTTGCCTATGTGTTTCTGTTTGTGTGTTGAATGGTTTCAGTTTTTCGGAAAAGTCGATGTTTTCATTTCTCGACTCGACTCAGCTCAGCTCAGCTTATGTACTTTTCGCACGACGACACACGTTTCATGTATCGACACAGAAAATGTATCACATATAAGTAGGTGAGTGTGTTTGTGTTTTATGTACAACTGGGGAAAACAGCAGAGGGAAAAACATACACACACACAAACAGCCGAGTTGGAAAAGTCGCACATAAAAGTTGTGTCGGCTGCTGGCGGCTGGCTCAGCTTCCCCGGATTTCCCCGATTTCCCTCCGGCCGGTGTTCCTTCCTCTCACCCTCTCGAAACAAACCCAGCTTAAAACCACGACGAAGGTAAAAGAAGGGCATTTTCAGCTGTTAATGCCTGTTGCGAGCGACTCGAACGACGACCATCATCTGTGTAACGTTACGACTTTTTTTTTGTACTCCGACGTTCTCATTCTCTGTGAGTCAACGCGTTTTCAACGCCGTTTCTCTACCTTTGCACATACCTTGAACATCTTCTTGCAATGCTCCTCGTGCAATTACCGACAGTGCCGGTGGTGACTAATGGTTTTGCGGCTGAATAATGTAATACGCGGAAAAACGACACTTTTTGTGTCCTTAGAACATCCGAGAGCATCACACACAAATTTTCATTCGACAATTTCCCAAGGCAACGCGCGCGCACTTTTTTTTCATTTTTCAATGGCCTTTTAATGATGATTCGTGGCTGGGAGGAAGGATGCCTGCCACCGCCCAAATTGTGACTCTTTTTTTTCGACATTTTTTTTCTGGTAGCATTACATCTCAACTCTCGGAAAAGGTATTCAATTTCAATTTCGCTGAACCTACCCACCACCAAAAAACCAGATGAGGAAAAGTGAAAACCGCAAAATTAAGCGAAGGACGAAAGAGGAGAAAGATCAACATTTTGCTCGTTTCGTTGCGTTCCGTTGCGGTGGTGGGATTTTGAAGAAATTTTCCGTCAAGAAAAACACGACTTGACAAAGTAAACTGTGTGACTTTTCAATCGTGCTCAGAAGAAAAGGACGTCGCACATATTTTTTTCAAGCATTAATTTATATTAACTAAAACTTTATATATTTACAAAAAAAAAAACGCTTCTAATCTGCAAAATTGATAACGCAAGTACAAATATTATTTAATTCCTAACCCAAAGTTAAAAAAAAAAAAACAGAATGTACCAAAAAATGCTTTAAACATTATACTTTTTTGGTGCCATTTTGCCATTTGCATCATTAGTTCGTTCATATATTTTTCCATACAAATTTGGCAGCTGTCCATACAAAAATGATATGTGAAAATTCAAAAATCTGTATCTTTTGAAGGAATTTTTTGATTTGATTTTTTTTGTGATTTTTATTTCACTTTTTGTCATTAAAACTTGATTTGCAAAAAACACTATTTTTTTATATGCTTTAGAGGACATCAAATGGCAACTTTTCAGAATTTTTCAGAATGGGCAAAAAATCTTGGACAGAGTTATGATTTTTTGAATCTTGATTAGAAATTCCTGAAAATATTTTTTTTGAAAAGAAAATTTCACAAAGGTTTCATATTTTAACATTGTAAATCGGACTATTAGTTGCTGAAAAAAAAAAGAAAATAGTGGGTTGTTTGGGTGAGACTTAGAAAACATCAATTTTCTTGTTTTTAAACCTTTGCATGGCAATATCTCAGCAACTATGGACCGTATAAACAAAGTCCGAAAAAGCAAAAAAAAGATAATTTTCTAAGCTTTTCAAAAATATTTTTTTCAAAGGTGGGCAAACATGGGCACTTATTTTTAAAAATGAAAAACTGAGACTATTTTCAAAAAAGTTACCTAAAAATGGTTATAACTTGAAAACTGTGCACTTTATCAAAAATTCAATAAAGTACTTTTTGATTGCAAATTCGATTTTACATCGAAAAATGAAGTTGAAAAGTTTTGCGTCCAATATTTCGATTTTTTGAAAAAATCTGTATTGATTCAAAAAATCATAACTCGGTCAAAGATTTTTTGCCCATTCTGGAAATTTCTGAAAAAATGTCATTTGATGTCCTCTAAAACATATCAAATAATAAAAAAAAATAAAATAGTGTTTTTGCAAATCAAGTTTTACTGACAAAAAGTGAAATTAAAAATCACCATTTTTTTACCTTGTATCATTTTTTTTAAGTGTAGTCCATATCCATACCTACAACTTTGCCGAAGACACCAAATCGATCAAAAAATTCCTTCAAAAAATACAGATTTTTGATGTTTTCACATATCGTTTTTGTATGGACAGCTGCCAAATTTGTATGTAAAATTATATGAACAAACTAATGATAAAAAATGGCTTCTTTGGGCATACCGAAGGCACCAAAAAAGTTTCAGCCGGATTAAAAAATACAAAAATTAAAGAAAAAAGACCGATTCCGTAGAGAACTGCTCAATAGTTAGTTTTACAAAATTTTCCGATGCTAAAATAAGTGAGGTAATATTCAACCATAGATTTTTCCAACCTTCCAAAACTAAACTTTGCTATCGACTTAACGATTACATAAATTACGATTTTTTAATACAGCGTCATGTTCTTTAAAAACTACACAGCAAACAATTAATTGAATTTTGGAAAGTTGAAAATTTGGTTGGTTGAATATTACATCATTTTTCAGTAATTTTCCTACACAGTAAAAATATATCTGTAAATATGGAATGTGTAAAATTGGATGAAGCAAAATTACCTCTTTTATGATGTAATATTACATAAATTTAGACTAAAAAGTGGCAGAACACAGAAAAGTGGCAAATTTAATATATTTAAGAGGTAAAATTACACTTTTTTTTTCTGGCATAGATTTACCTATTCTCACGTATGATATTACCGTGATTTTTTACTATGTGAATTATGAAATTCTACAGAAAGTAATGAAAATTTTACTAGTTCTTTATGTAAAATTACACAATTTTCAATTACAAAATCGGTCACCAATTCCAGATGTAATATTACCATCCCTTGTATTCTGTGTAGAAAACAGATTAGATTTTTATGTTTTCCTTTATTTTACAAAAAAATATTATTGATTTTCAAGTGATGTCATTAATTATTTCATGTTTTCCATATGCCGTTGCAAATATTTTATTATGTTAAGTCCATCGACTCTGTTTAAAGTAAAGGGGGGGCACGGTGTCAACATTTTAATGAAAAAAATGTTTTAAAATGCATCATACACCTGTCCAGTTGTTTTGCAATCATTGATTTCCAAAATTTCTAAATACTGACGAAAATTTTATTTTTGCGGAAAAAAAGTTTTTGCGGTGCTGTACATTGTAATTTAATAAAAGTTTAAAATATTTTTAAACGAGTCCAAACATGTTAAATGTGATTATCAATGCAGAAAAGGGCATTTAAGATTATTCTCAGTTGATTAGAATTCTATTTCCATTGAAAATTTGATATTTTTTTGAAAATATATTTTTTGCCCCCTGATTTTTCGGACCAATTTTGAAGGGGGAGGGGGGGATATAAACTTTGAAAAATATTTGCAACGGCATTATTTAGTAGGTTATGTTCAGCTATTTTGAATCTACAAACAACTAGAATTGGTAGTTTCTGACCAATATTCTTAACCTTTTTTCATTATTATTTGCTTAACTAGGGGAAATATACCCATTTTCAGCACACTAAGCTATGCAATATTTTCAAATCAATTTTGCAGTTTCTACTGTTGTTTTTTATGATCAACAAAGGGAGATTGCTTGCTAACTTCATGTGCGCTATATGAACCACCTTGAGATTGTTGTAAACTTCAAAAATAAAAGCTGTAATTTGCGGTCTAAGAACCGAAATGTGATTAGAATAGGCATATTTCTCCTATAAGAAAAAAGTTATTATAAAAAATTGAACAATAAAAAAACGAGCTCAGGGATACCCATGGTTGATCCTAGGTTAAGAAGCGCTTTTTATCGTTAAAGTTGGTGAAATAAAAAAAAATCACATATAAAAACGTCTTCTTCAAATCGCTAACAACACGCCAGGGTTAACTCGGATCGTTTTGCCGTCTTCGACAAAGTTGTTTGTCATAAAAGTTTACTCAAGAATCTCACACTTGACAATGATCCGACACATTTAACGCCACCCTTTAGTGGAATTTTGAACCTTAAACCTTAACCGATTTGGCTCAAGCGTTGGTAGTTTCTTCTTTTTACCTAAAGAATCAAACCAGGAATTTTCTTTTTTTCATGTCACCCTAGTGGACATAATTTTTTTTTTCTGAAATAAATCAAAACGATACATACATTTTTTGAAAAAGGTTTTTTGCTGCCGATACGATGAAGTATATTTTTTAATAAAAAAAAACTATCAAAAACTGACTTTTCTGTAAATTAAATGATTGTTTTCTTCATGCATGTAGAAAAAAAGCATTTTAAAATTTTATTTAAACTGGACTGAAACATCAGCAATAACCACAGCTAACAGCATTTTTTTTAATATTGCGGCGGCATCAAACAATAATAAATTAAATTAAATAAATGAAACTCAGTCCTTTAAATGTAAAAAGCACATTATCTAACGTTGACCGGTTAAACAATAACGTTTTCTTTATGAAATATTATATAATATAAATGATACAATAACATATTTTAATTTAATATCTCTTAAATTAAATGATTGTTTTTAGGTTATCCCTCTCATTCCTTTAGTATATGCCCATTTCGATATCTCACAAGTTCCCTTTCCAACAAAACACTATCCTAATCCAAATCAATTTTTCCAGCCAGCTTCCAGACCCCCCGAGACAGCCAGACACTCACCGTCTATCTAGCGAGACCAACAGGGAGAAAAAAAAACTCCCCAAAAAACAAAACCTTCTATACATTCTCTTCCTTCTCCTCCAACGAAATACCAAAGTGCCCACCGTACGGCCGGAAAAATTGGGTCAACAAACAGCGTGCTCCAGCCAGGTGTGGGACACGAGTTTTCCCTCCCCCGATCCCAACAACAGAAAATCGTTGCGGGGTTGATATCCGTGACTTTCAAACCAAAAGACCCCCAGCGGCAGCCAAAGTTTCGTGGCGTTGAAGAGAGAAAGAACCGATGCGAAGGTCACAAACAATTGATTATTTATACGCGCAGGGGTCAGGACCAATTGTTTCCAAACCAGAAGGAAGGGGGGGTTGGCAGTTGAAGGATAACGATTTTTTTTTGTTTTCTCTGTGTGTTGTGTACCTGTTCAAGTCGACGACGACGACGACGACGATAATGGGTTGACAAGGTTATTCCAGGTCCAGGGAGCGGACGTGTACGTGTGTTATGCAATTAGGCACTTCTCCGCTGCTGTTTCAACACACTTGATCCGAGACTTGGCTCCCACCACGAAACCACTCTCGAAAACGTTGTGAATGGAGCCAGAAGGTGGAAATCTTTAGTGCTTTTATCAAACTGCTGCTCCTCCAAGCTAGCAGCTTATGTATTCGCTGTGTGAGTGTGTGTTTTACAGCGTAGCAGCAGCACCAGGAGGGGGAGGTTAAAGGATAATTCAATATTTCCACCGACGGTTTTCCGACTTTTCCACCTTGCCTCGCAGCAGCACAAGGAGCTCTTTATTTTTTCATGAAAATCACATTTCATTGAGATTCGATTTTTCCGGCCACCACCAACGCCATTCACTTATCTTATTTGTTTCCTTTTTCCACGATTCCACACACTTTTCCTTCCACGGAAACTCTCACTCTCGTTGGGCAAAGCTTGAATTTTCCGCTAGCTTCCCTGTAACCTTTAAAGAGCTTCCGATTTCGGGGTTGATTGGAATTTACACACACCTTTTTCCGCTTGAATGTTTTCAAAACAATTCTGAACTTGGCTCTATTAATATCACAAACACTTGGCCCGCGCCGCGCGCGGTGTTATTATTTATTCTTCACTTGGGTTATTATTATCGCGTGGGGGCAGGTACTTCCCCGTCGCGGCTTATTTTTGAAAAATTATAAATATTTCACGGCGCACTCTATTTATTCTCCACGATGACGAACCTGGCGATCCTGTCGGAAGTACCGCACCGAAAATAAATCCAGTCTCGATCCCCACTAGTAGCGCGATTGACTGTTTGAGAAAATTCCGTGTGTTTGTATGTGTGTCTGTAAGTGTGTGTTGGTACGTAAGGACCCGAGGAGCGCCGCGGTTTTGTGACCTTACGTTATCGGACGCGAACGACGAATTGAGCCTGGCCTGGCGCGGTTGTCTGACTAGCGAACGACAGTCGTCGTCGACAGCATGCGAGAGAGAAAGAGAGAGAGCGAGTTGAAAATCAAAGAGAATAGAGCGAACGAGAGTGGAAAAGCCGAAGCGGAAGAATTTTTCCGACAGTTTTCATTCGCTCTTCTTAGTATTGCGTAGTACTAATACTAGGGAACGGTTCGGCTGCTGTGGGAGCAGCTGATGATGATGATGGTGATGATGCTGGGGAGAATCGTAGCAATATGAGGGAGATCAGAGCCAAAACAGTGTGATGTCTCCTGTGTATCTTGCGATGAAAAGATCACTATCGGTGTTTTATTAATTTTTTATAAACTTTTTCGGATAGGTTTGAAAAGAACATAATTATAATTTTTTATTTTTTTTTAATATAGTTTGCAAAGCTTGTAATAGGCGTTTTAAAATTGCAAACAAAAAAAATCCACCAAATTTCAAGGTACGATTGAAAGAATTTGTAATTCTACTTAGTTCACAGTTTCATGAACATTCCTACGCGTGTTGGCGAACAGATTTTTAAACATATTAAGAGTTTTTTTTAAGATCCCATTAACAAAATTTATTATTTTTGCTATTTGGGTTCGGTGGCGCGGTGGTATGCGGCTTCGTCTGCCGATCCTTAAGTTGCTATGGGGCGCGGATTCGATTCCCGACTTATCCTCCTGGAGCAACTCTCTACAAAATCGGCCGATTTCGACCATTTCTATTTTTTGTATTTTTTATTTGGCTCAAACTTTGTGGGGACCTTCCCTATGACCATAGAAGCTATTTTGTGTCATTGGTTCACCCATACAATCTCCATACAATTTTGGCAGCTGTCCATACAAAAATGGTACGTAAATATTCAAACAGCTGTAACTTTTGAGTGAATTTTCTGATCATTTTAATGTTTTCGGCAAAGTTGTAGGTATTGTTTAGAACTATTGAGAAAAAATAGGATTTTTTAATCAATTTTTTTTTTCATAAAACTCAATTTCCCAAAATACGTAATTTTTTATTTTCGAGATTTTTTGATATGTTTTAGGGGACAAAACCCCGCAACTTTTGCCATAGAGAAACTTAGTCAAAAAAATCTGCCGCCGAGTTTGGATATTTTCAAAAAATAGTGATTTTTGGAAAAAATCGAAATTTCATGCAAAAACAAATTTGACGTAATTTTTAAATGTAAAATTGAATTTTCAATCGAAAAGTACTCTACAGATTTTTTGAAAAAGGGCTCTGTTTTCAAAGTATAGCCACCGAAAGTTTGATTTAGCGAAAGATTTGCAGTTTTTCACTTCTAAAAAAATAATTTACAGTTCAGAAAATTTTCTATGAAGTTGTCTAAAAGACATTGCAGATTGGACCTCTGGTTGCTGAGATACAGCTGCTTAAAAGAAAAAGAAACATGAAAATTGAAGTTTTCTAAGTCTCACCCAAATAACCCACCATTTTCTAATGTCGATATCTCCCCAACTAATTCCGATTTTCAATGTTAAAACATGACACATTCGTTAAATTTTCCGATCTTTTCAAAACAAAGTTAAAAAAAAGTTATATTCAGACTAACATTTTTAAAGGGTCAAACATTAAATATTACGGCCATTTAAAATGCTAGTCTTGATTTATTTTTTTCAAAATATTTTTTTTCGAAAAGATCGGAAAATTTCACGAATGTTTTTTGCGAGAACCACGAAGAAATATATTCAAGTTTAAAGTGCAAATGCACCATACTCATGAATAAATTCCTTCGTGGTTCTCACATTCGTGAACTTAATTCACGATTACGAGAATTGATTTTTATTTTCTGTGCAGTATGTGAAACCTGGCCAAGTGGGCTAATGCACCAGTCCTTACTGTTGGAGCTGGGTTTAAATCCCATCGGTTGCAACTTTTTTTTTGTGTTTGCAAAAAATCTACACGCAGTGTGTAATATTAAACGGTTATTTTGACGAAGGTGATGTGCATGCTTTTGCATGCGATTTTACCATCGGATTTTTTGCTGTGATGTAACAACAACATTTTCCATTTGCTTGATTTTCATCTCATAAAATGGCTTAAAATATAGCTGACCGGCACTTAAATTCAAAATATTTATCGAGGAAATTTAAAGTTCCGTCGAATTGTGCATAATGCGAATTCTGAAGGATACAAGTTTCTATAATATTTAATTTTTTCATCTATATTTGTTCTTTTTTTTGCATTTTTTCTAACTTTTTTTTCAAAGATAATATTTTTTGTGAGTTTAATGCATTCGCTCTAACACGAAAAGTTAATTGAAAAAATGTTTTTTTTTTATATAAATCAATTTCTGTGAATTTTATCATAGTTTGAAACAAAAGCAGTTATGGAACAGTTTTGTTCTAGTATTCAAAAATGAGCTGTTGTTAATTTTTGTTAAAGAAAGTTCATGTCTGTTTTTAATTCTTTCAAAATGAGCAGTTCTCGAAAATATTATAAAAATGAAGATTTCGAGTTTTTGGATTCTTGCAGTCATTAACATTTATTTATTTTTCTTCTGATTTTTGTTTGCTTATTGAAACATTAACAATTCTTCAAAAAATAGCTGAGCATTTTTTCAAGTATCTATTTTTATGAGGTTTTGCATTCATTCGTGTTTTTTAGTAAATACTGTACCAAAGTTTTTCTAGGAGTTTTGACCTCTTTTGTAGCATCAATAGAGTTTAAAAAAAAGTTTAGTTTTTTTATAAAACTTGTGTGCGTTTTTTTAATTCCAATGATTTTAAGGTAAACTAGAACATGCTAAAAATGGTTCTAAACGCAGAGGAATGCATTTTAAATTGTTTTCAGCTGTATGTACCAAATTTCCATTGCAATTTGCATTTTTTTTTCTTTTTGATTTTTTGAGCTTTGACAAAAACTGTGAAGCATACAGCCTAAAAGGCATTATTTAAAATTTCAATATTTTTTACTAGTTTTGCGAAACAAATGACGAAAAGATAAACTTTTAGATTCAAAAAATATTAACATTTTCAATTTTTGTCGTTAAGCAGATTTTTGGATAGACAAATTTTGATCAAGCAATCTGCTTTCAAAAATAACTAAGGCTTTTTAATAAAAAAAATGATAAGGCAGTGATGATAACAGATAATTTGGTAGATTAATTTATTTTCAGTTTCTCGAACATTTCAAGCAATTTTTTTTTTAAATAGTGAAATCCAATTCGTCTAGATTTGATTTCAAAAGCCTTCCATGAAAACGCTGTTTTCACTGAGATATCATGGATTTCCCTCAGAGGGTGCAGTTTGCTAATCTTCTCTTATATTAAGTCATGAAGATTTCGCATAGAATATTTTTATCCTGAAAACTGTTTAATAAAGAACAGCAATAAACTGAACTGATGCTGTTTAAAACAATAACTAATTGAGAACAGTTTGGAAAAAATTGCAATTGTGAATTAAATAAGGTGTACTGAGGATATCTCTGAGAAAAAATAATAATTACATATTTCAGTGCGTCTTAAATTATAATCATTCATTTTTGTTTTATTTGAGCCTTTTTTAATGTTTTCAATTTTTATAATAAGTAAAGCAGCAGCACGAAATTTTGTAAGGACCATAGAACAAAATGTTCAAAAATTTAGTCATAAAAAAAAATCCGACATCCGTTCTACACAGAAACAAATGGAAATATTCATCAGGAAATGGTGACAGATTTTGTGTAAAAAAATGTTAAAACATTTTTTAAGATAATACATATTACACAAAACATATGTAATATTCAACAAACCAAATTTTCAACCTTCCAAATACTCTACATGTTCACATTATGTTTTTTAGTTCTTACTTAAATAAAAGTCTACATTTCCCCTACATGTCACACAGCATGAAGGTAAATTGAGAAGAGATGTCAATTTCCCCCATTCCTCACACTCCTTGAGCCTCAGGAAACCGCGCTGATCCTTTTTGTATCATCCTTCCTTCCTTCCTTACTTCCCGACAAACACACTCTCTCTCTCGGAGTATCTCCTTATCCTCACCCGAGTGTCCTCGTTCCAAACCGCCGCGACAACGGGGAGAGATGTATAATTTACCACCACCACATGTGACAAATTATTAAAACATATGCTCGACACAAATCATTCCCAATTGTTGTCGTCGTCGTCGTCGTCGCTGCTCCTGTCGGGGTGTCGTTGTGTGTGGTGGAATTTTCGCGCAGGAGGAGGTCAAAGCCAGCAGGATTCCGCCTGCCCAAGTTGGTGTTCTCATCTGTTGGTCGTCCTGTGACGATACTACGCTGGTATGTGTGCGTGAAAATTCGTGAACGAGTGAGTGAAACAAACCGCAAGAGCGAGAGAAAGTGAGAGATACTCATACACAGTTGCTAGGGGCCGTCCGGAGCTGCCGTGGTGGTGGTCCTTTTTGGTTGGTGTTGGTTGGGTTTTCAACTTTTTCCTGTGGCTGGCACGACGGCGAAAAACGGTTAGGTAATTACGACCATCGTCAGCATCGTCGTCGTCGTGATTTTCGTTGAGCACATGTTGCTGAACAGTGAGCGAGAGATTCCCCGGTGGGTTGAATAACTAGTGAGGCTGTGAATGCTGCTGGCGTTGTTGATGATGATGATGATGGTTTTGTTGAGGTATGTGATACATGGACTTAAAAAGTCAGTGTTGCCAAAATGATCAATTTACATAAAAAAAATGATAAAACCATTATTTTGAAGTGAACTTATGTTTCAAACATTCAGATTGTAATTCCTAAGCCCAACAATCATGTTGAAAAAGTTTAAACCTGAAGGATTCACGAAAGTAACCTCATTAAAAAGTTACGAATAAATGAGTCAACTTCCCATCCCCCTATCAATATCTCTCTATGTAAATACACGCATGAAAGCAACCGGGTTAAAGCTAACAGAAGCGGAAAAATGGATGTTTTGGACCGGTACGACGACGGATCAGCTGGAAGGAAGGAAGGCAGTGCGATGTGACACATGTGAGGCTGAACATTGTCCCGGACACGTCACGTTGCCACGGATCCTCTTTTGGAAAAAAAAGAGTGTGGGGAAAACACGAATCATTTCCATGTTCAAATTGGCGCGTGATCAAAGGAATATTTGAAGAACGATTGATTGCTGGAAGTTAAGCTTTTCAAAAACCTATAAATAACACACATTCAATGCTTTAAGCTATTTTTACACAGAAACCGTATCAATTATGCAATTGCCACGCGTCACAGCTGATAAGTAGCACCTCGAAGATCAAAGATTTCATTCAACCACACACACGCGGGTTTTCCACATACACAAACAACCAGACCAATCATTTCGGTCAATGGTCTCCCCTCTCCGCCTGAAAACTGGCAAAACAAATTAATAAACTTCGTCACTTAGTGTTCGTTTATTGATTGGGCCCTGATAACGAATGGCGGCGGGTTACATTCTCCATGATACGGTATCTGAGCTTCGCAGATAAAGAGTTCAGCGCAGATAAGCCGAGGCGAAAGATAGCGATTTGCGAAATCCAAAGCAAATCTGGTTCTCGACCTTTTCGCAGTGCATGGTAATTTTACGTGCAATTTTATGGGAAATTTGCATGACAAATTGTCAAATAAATATTGTTAAATTTTGCTAAGATAAGCTAAGGAGAAGAATACAAACAGTTACCGGCTTGAAAATTAGTAGAAAATAATTTTACATGCGATATTATGTAAACTCTTAGTCATGAAATTATATACCGGGCAAAATATGACATGCAATAGAAATTCAAAATTTACATTTCATCGAAGAAAGCAAAGTACCATGTAAAAATATTACAGTTTCGCACAGATTGAACGAAAAAAAAAAATGTGAAATCAACAAATCTGTTCCACAACTTAAATCTCGCTAACTGGTTATTTTACACATAATTTCATGTAAAACTTATTTGAAAAGTAAAAGTAAAACTTAAAATCTTAAGACTTTTGCATTGATAAACTGAGGAGAACAACGAAGATTTCTACAGTTTTTTTTAATCTACTGTCTATCATATGTTTATAAGACCTTTGAAAAAAAAACTCTAGATTTGCAACCATGTAAATATGAGTTTAATAAAATTTAAAAAAAAAGCCAGACAGAGATAACAAAGTTCTACCAGAGAAACCTAGGAGGAAAATACCTCCCTTAATTGTTCCCAAAAATTCAGAGGGCAAAACAAATATTAATGAAAATTTAAAATTTTCACATTTTGGTAAAATAATTATTGCAATTATTGCTCAAAAAGAGGTAATATTCTACAAACCGCATCTCCAACCTTCTAATATTCAACTTTTTTGAATGTGCACTTCAAAATTTGTACTACCCTAATGCTAGTTTCAATACAATTTCTATTAATAATATAAATTACCAACCTAAGTTAGAGTTTCGCACAGATAAGACGAGGGAAATAATAAGATTTGTGACGTTAAAAAATCTGGGGTATCGATACTATCACATGCGTTTTCATGTAAAATTTATTTAAATAAAATGAAGACCCGGAGTTTCTACTCAGATAAGTGAAAAAAAAGAAATATATTTTTAACCAATGATTTTTTTTCATCCTGGAAAGCAGCTATTGCTTATTTCACATGTAACTTAATGTAAAATTTCATTGAAAAAATAAAGAAACAAACTAGACTGTTTAAGTTCCGGTAGGTAAAATTTGATTGAATTAAAAAAAAAAAAGATTTTTAAATCAGCAAAAATGTTTTTCCCCTCCTAAACTTCAAAATTTGTACTACCCTAATGCTAGTTTCAATACAATTTCTATTAATAATATAAATTACCAACCTAAGTTAGAGTTTCGCACAGATAAGACGAGGGAAATAATAAGATTTGTGACGTTAAAAAATCTGGGGTATCGATACTATCACATGCGTTTTCATGTAAAATTTATTTAAATAAAATGAAGACCCGGAGTTTCTACTCAGATAAGTGAAAAAAAAGAAATATATTTTTAACCAATGATTTTTTTTCATCCTGGAAAGCAGCTATTGCTTATTTCACATGTAACTTAATGTAAAATTTCATTGAAAAAATAAAGAAACAAACTAGACTGTTTAAGTTCCGGTAGGTAAAATTTGATTGAATTAAAAAAAAAAAAGATTTTTAAATCAGCAAAAATGTTTTTCCCCTCCTAAAACTGGGGTTACGACTTGAAAAGCTATGAGTTATACTTTTACATGCACTTTTATGTAAAATTTTATTGATTGTTATTTAGCACCAGGGTTTCTGCACAGATAAACCAAGAAAAATATTATTTTTAACATTCGAAAACTTTTCCGTCCTGCAGAGCAGCTATTGGTAATTTTACATACTATTTTATATAAAATTTCATTGAAAAAACAGAGAAACAAGCAGAAAAAATATTTCCACTAAGACATTACAGGTAAATTAATTGAATAAAAAGAGAAAAAAAGCAAACAAAGTTGAATCAAGAAAAACTTTATTTGAAACCAGCAAAAATATTGTCTCTGTCCTGAAACGCAGTTGATAATTATTTAACATTCAATTGATTGAAAATTTCATTGAAAAAAATTAGAGAAAAAATCAAAGATATCTGATTCGACACCACAGCGAAAAACTTGTTTCCTACTTGGAAAGTAATTAGAATATTTACATCCGCAAAAATTGGCTGAGGAACCAGCAAAAATCTAGTTTTCTACCTGAAATATAGTTAATGATAATTTTACATAAAATTATATGTAGATTTTTTTCCGAAGAAATAAAGTACAAAAATTTACATCCCCAAAGTTATATCGTGAAAATTGAACTGATCAAGCTACAAAATGCAAAGCAATTCTTTTTACATCTAGTTTTGATTGTGAGTTCAACCGCCCAACCGAAGCAAGTTTGGTTTGGATAAACCAAAGTAAAGCAACATAATTTGCAACCAGCGAAATGATTTGTTTCGATTTAAATGTGATTTTACATACACTTTATTTAAATTTATTTTACATTTCATCTCATATTAAAAGGAAAGCAGTTTATATTCAATGAAATGTTTGATGTTCTGTGAGCTAGTTGATGGTAATTTTACATGAAAATTCATGCAAAACTTGCTTGACGAATAAATAATCTTTTAATAATTAAATTGAACAATTTAAATTTCCCAAATTCGCTCCCCCAAATCACCCCCAAAACTGCTCCACCTCACTCTCTCTTTAATCTACGCATGACCTCCCCCTGTCAGAACCAAATCAGTACCCGTGTCCCCAGTGTGTGCGTGCGGTTGGTCGCTCGGTTGACAGCAAATCTCATCTCTCCGGTGCTTCCCTCGAAACCCACCACCGGGGTTTCCTTTCATCTCCCGGCCTCGGCGATTGTTTGGGTGCGTGTGTCACAACTAATTTGTCCATCCGGGAGAGCGATAAAAAAGCTGTCGAAAAGAGACATTGGAGACAGAAAAAAAAATCATAACGATATGCCACTGCCGAACTGCTACACACTCTGTCACGCCAAGAGACCTCTTGGAAAGTTCTGTTACGGAACGTACAAGATGCGTCGGGGAGAGGTAATTGAGAGCTGCTCACAGCTGGATAGCTTGAGTTGAATCTGGTTAGAATCTTCATCTGAAGATTTAAACTCGATCTCAATCCTCTTCAAATTTTGTCCAAAATCACCCCGGATCGATCCACTGTCCAGCTGTAAAACGCCAGCTCGAAATTGACAGCGGAAAACAAACGGATCAATTCCAGCCGAGGCACACGCAAAGGCAAATTACATTAAATTTATGTCGTCCTCCTTGCTGCCGCAGTCACAGTTGGCCTCCAAGAGGCCCAGTAGGCGCTGCCACTGATTACGAGACTGCTACTGCTAGTTAGCCTGTCCATAATAATAATGCATTGCGTTGTCGACGTCGAGTTGATCCGTCGAGGCCTACTTGGGGACTGCAGCTCGTATTGATCGACTCTGCTACAGCACACTAATGAGGAAAACTTTGTCGACCCGTTGGCCAATACCGGTATAGCGTACAAAATGCAAGGGGGCAGGGACATTTCCAGTGTCCTGCGCCAGGTGCAGCGTATTGTGTGCTGCATACATTCAGGGTGCGGGGGTCGAGTTATGATACCATTATCGGATGAATTGTGCTGCGCAGAAGAAAGGTGGGCGATTGAAAGAATTACCTTGGCAGCGTTCTGCAAGTCACGACGAAATTGAGCCTATTAAAAATTCAAGATGTTTAGTATACCAAATGGCTTTAATGTGCTTACACAGCCAACCGCAGCACATGTTTTGTGGTGAGTTGCGTGTCAAAAATGCGCGAAATTTCCTCCCAAGACTTTGTTGTTTGCAACGCCGCCAACTGCGATCAACAGCCGCCGTCGTTGTCGTCTTGGTCGTCTTCGTCCTGCGAAGATCGCGTTCCGCTGATTCGCCCAGCCTACCGAGACCGAGAACGAGCACGACGATCTAGGTCGGCAGATGCAAAGTAGTGTAGAAGTGAGTCTGCCGATGCTCTCCCGGGCTGCTGCGATTTCAGGTTTTTACAAGAACATGTGCACGGCACAGCATGCACCATGTGCATCTCGGGCCTTCTTGGATCGTGAACAGCGACTTCAAAGTCGTTAACCACGTTTGGCACGTTCCAAATAATGTTGTATTGTGTGTGTTTGAAATTGGAGATTGGCGCGCTGCGGAACATGTGGACAGATGACCGACCGGGCAGAGCTTCTTGCCAGGAAGGAACCTCCAAGCAGATGGTCCTCCGCTGTACGGGTGTGATGTGTTTTGTGTGTGACGCACGCGTTGATTGATTTTGTTTGGTTTGTTGTTTCTGCATTATCGATAACATTCACACACACACACTGATAACTCAACACACACAACCAACCATCCATTATCTGCTTATATACCGGGTTGAAAAAAGGCTACATAGCGCCACATGGAAGTCGCTTTTTTGGGGAGGGTTGTATCGATAATGGCTTCCCCCCATCAAATTGGTGGGCGCAAAAGTCGGTCAAGCTGCGATGTCGGTGGACAGTTTTGGGCAGGGTTCCATCCTCCTCCCTCCCCAGTAAGTGAGGTTATAAACCGGCCGAGGGCCAGTCGGAACCGTGATTCGTTGCGATGATACCAGTTAATTTTCAGTTGACGTAAATTGAAAACTCGTTCACGAACATATTCACAGATTTGAGCGCCGCACATGTGTGTGTAGCTGGTTTGAATGTCGTTGTTTTGGTTGTGGTGGTCAATAGTGGTTCGCCGGAAATGTGGGAAATCATATACAGTCCAGACTCGATTATTTGAAGACCTCAGGAAAATTTCACTTCGGATAATCGAATCACGAATTGTATTGTTTTTATCATATTTTTGATTGTCAAGCTTAAGTATGACTCCTAAACTAATCTAAAAAGAGTTAGCATTTTTAAAATCCAAGATGGCGGTGATGAAACATTAAAAAATACATTTTGTTATTTCATAGGCAATAAACTGTTCAAATGTGACTAAATACAAACCTTCGGATAATCGAGTCTGGACTGTATCCACATTTCTAGGCACAACTTGAGGTGAAATGTTGAGGAAAATCTCTTTTGAAAATGACTAGATTTATTGCTGAGCAATTTTCTTCGAATTCAGGAAATGGATTTAATTTGTAGGAAGAAGCTCTTTTGTGCCATTGCTTTACTGCCGCTCGAAGCTAGTCCGTTCCATATGTAATTTCGTCAATTTTTAGGTAATGATGCAGTTTGGTTCAACATCATGTGAACTATCAGAAAAACCAATTAATTTTGGTACTTTGTTCTAGAAAATCGAAGAAAATACACTCTTTTTGTGAAATTCTAACACGTAGCCTTTTGGGCGGGACAAATTTGACATGCGTTTTTCTCGGCTTACTGTTTTTACATATGGGACGGACCCGATTAGAGCGGCAGTTTACAAGTCTTCATACAATTTTGGCACCTGTTCATACAAAAACAATACGTTAATATTAGACAATTTGATTTTTTTAAAGGAATTTTCTGATTTGATTCAGAAAAAATAGTGAACGGAAAACGACACATTTGAGAAATTTTATGATATTTTCGAAAAATAGATTTCAAAAATGTTGGAATAAAGAGCAACATTTCAAAATGGTCAAATATCAATGTTCATAAAACAAATATAAAATATCTCTGAATGAAACAAATCAAAATGCAAACTCAAAAAGAACTGCTTAGGTTCAAAACAATGGAAAAAAAAAACTGACAAATATACAGTTCAGACTCGATTATCCGAAGTTTCGATGATCCGAAGTTCGACTATCCGAAGGTTTGTATGAGACTTCGGATAATCAAATCATGAACAAAAAAATGTTCTGCGACTCCATTTAAGTCATATTTGGATGGTTGATTGCATATTAAATTAAAAAAAAGCATTTTTTAAATATTGCATCACCAAAATGGCCTCCATCTTGGATTTAAAAATTCTCAATCACTTTATAGAAGCTTAGGGGTCATACAATAACAAGCCATAGTCTTCACATTTGAATGCAAAAACTATTTTAAAATGCATTTTACTCTAGTTCAGTTGTTTTACAATAAAAAGTTTTCAAAAATTGTAAGATTTGACGAAAAAAAAAATTTTTGCAGCAAAAAAAAATCGTAAATTTTCAAAAATTCATGAAATTGTTCAAACATGCTAAAAATGTCATGACACAGGAGAATGCATTTTTAATTGATTTCAGGTAATTGCAAATAAATTTCCATTGAAATTTAGAAAATTTTTGAAAAAAATTCTGCCCCCTTATTGTTCAGACAGGGAGTGGTGACAAAAACTTTAAATAACATTTGTAGCAGCCTAAAAGATTAAAAAAAGCATGAATTAAAAAAAACTGAGCAAACTTGAAAATTAAACAGTTTAAACAGTTTAAACAGTTTAAAGAATGGAAAACCGCACAAAATATTTGTTGATTAAGAAATGTTGATTATCTTTTTTTAACAATTTTCCACAAATACATTTTCAAGAACTTTTCATGTTTGCAAGAACGTAACAAACGTATTGAAAAAAAAAAATTTTTTTTTGCGAAAATCGTCAAAAAATGGATAGGACAAACTTTTTTTTAGAATTGCTAAATATGTTTGGAATTCATTTGTTTTACTAACATGAAAAAATGATCATTTTTAAAGAATTGAAAAGCACAATGCTCAAAAATGAGGTATTTTAATCAATTTCGACCATTCATTTGTCGACTTTTTCTCTCACATCCACATTGTTCAAAAGTAAGCCTGGAAGCGAGTTTAGATTCCGTGAAGAAAATCCATTACTTCCAATGTTTTGAGAATTGCGTTCATTATTTTTAATTTAATTTTATGTACATTGTAACATCATCAAAAAATTACATGTGCCTATCCGTAAGGTGGTAGATGGTGTCCTTCACTTTTGGGACAATGACTGTCAATGATGGTTCTGAATTCAGGCCCAGAAATAGTAAATTGAAATGAAAAAATAATCACTAAATGTAAATGCATCTACAAACAACACAAAAAAAAAACTTTTTTTTATTGAAACATTCTGAATCAAGAGGAGCGCGAGGAGCAGCCGTGGCTGACTGGTTACGGTGTTCGCTTTGTAAGCGAATGGTTCTGGGTTCGATTCCCATCTGCTCCCAACGAGAAAGTTAAGTACACAGAATTTGAAATGATGAATATGAACGAAAAATCAAAGTCGCTCGAGGCGGGGTTCGATCCCCCGTCCTTTTGGTTGGTAAGCAAAAATGCTAACCACTAGGCCATGACGACTTGGTAAGCTTGGACGGGAATTAGGAATACTATTACAGAGAGCGAATTGTGGCGCTATAACCACGGCAAATAGTGTCCAGGGCATTCGTGGAAATACAATGTCCCATCCCAGAGGGTCCCGGAGTACCAAACCTTCTTAGCTCCCAACGAATACAACCAAATCTCGGAGCGTATGGTGGTGTGTCCCCACGCTTCTTCCTCCCCTGTCGATTCAGAATTGTGTTGTTGTTCGAACACGCAGTGCTCAAACTCAACCCAATTACGAGTCATCTCTGCGATACCGCTTTACGCAGTAGGCCTGGCCGCTTTAACGCTTGTGATGTCTCAGTGCATTCTAATGCAATGGCACACTGCAAATGTTAATAAATGACAAGAAGAGTGCTAGGCGTCATCTAACCTAAGGCACTCTCCAGGATCCCTTCGAAAGATTGGCTGCGCTAGGGTCTGATTAGATTAGATTAGATTAGATTAGAAACATTCTGAATCAAGATTTGAATGTTTTTCTAAAACAAACATGGCCGCCAAATGGCCGGTTATGGATGATTCCTTCAAGAGCCTTAAAAATTACTCAAGAATAGACTGATGTTGTCTCTCCACCCTTAAAAGTTTTCCTAACAAATCAGGAGGTAAAAAAATTTAGCTAAAAAAATAATTTTCATTGAAAAAATAACTTTCAAAGCGACTGTTAACTATTTAGAATACATTTATGATGTTTATTTATGATTTTTTGAAATGAAATGAATATTAAGACATTTTAAACTTTTTAACAAATTGGGACTGAAGATCGAAAACAGATGTAAAACTTTAGGAATTGATAGTTCATAAAATGATTGATATTTTGTAAATTTGTGACTGCAGCATAACTGTAATAAATTATAAAGCAAGTTGTGATTCTTTTGCTGGAAAATTAAGAAATAAGCCTGGAATTTTTCACTTCTCAAAATCTAAATGAATTAAATTCAAAATTACTTACAGCCGGCTCATAGAATGTTTTGGGCAATTGGATGACCCCATGAAAAGCTGTCATTCCTCACCTGAAAAAAATGAAAAAAAAGAAAAAAGCACCGTATGTAGCAAGTTCTGTCACTCATTACTGCGATAAATGTCAAGTTCAGCCACAAAGAAAAGTGTCACCGCCGCCTTCGCATTTCAGCTTTCGGGGTACCGCTGTCAGCGTACCACCGAAAATTTTTCCTGTTTTTTTTTTGAGGTTACGAAAACTTGAAATGACCATGACGACCACTACCACCACCACTCGGCGTCATCGCCAGTGACAACAATCCCCCGACAAGAAGAGGGAGGATGAAACGTGTGCTTGTTAACCCACCTTCATCACTGTCGTCGAGGTCTGGTCTCGATTTTCTTAGTCGCAACAGGCTTAGTATCTCTGCTTTAACGGCGAAATTCAGGAAGACAAAACAAACGTCTACTAGTTACTAAAAAGTCAAGAGAGTAGAGGTGAGCGACAGGAGAGAATGATCGTTAACTGTGCCAAACAAACTAATCCAAGTTGGCGGATGCTGCGTCTCCACCAAACTAGATGTTTTAGAGCAAAATGTAGGCGCTAAGAGAAGAGACGGGATGAACTTCAAGTACATAACCTAGCAGCAGCAGCCGCATGGTAGCAGAGTGATGACGATCGAGAGGTGTAGCACATAAGGGTTAGGAGTAGCAGCACCACATGGGTAAGTGACGCTGTGTGTGTTCTCAACTCCGAGTGGAGCACTTTTCATGCCTCAAAAGTCTCAAAAACACAGAAGAAATGGAAACTGTAAAACGTGCACGAAAGCCACGTAAAATTACGTTGTTTTTTTCAACCGTGTAAAACTCGAGCTCTGAATCAATTAGGCTAGGAGGAGGCGCACGGTTTGTTATTTCCCATCTCTCTCTTTCTTCACATGTTTGTGTTTGCGCGTGTGTGCACTCTATGATGTTGTTATTGTTGCTGCTACTGAATGGTATGTGTTGCTCCTCCACCAGCGAACAGCAGTCTTGTGTTTTCCCAGTTGCGTCCGTTCGATTGGTCGATAAACGTGACGTCACGCGAGCTTCACGGCTTCACGGTCGTTCTCGTGCCTTCCGTTTCAACCCGTCCCCCAACTTGGGAAGCTACGGCACTAAACGGCAGAGGATTATTTCGTTCGACTCATAAACAATTAATACCGCGCCGGGCCACGTTTTATGGGCTGCATAGAGAAAAGGGTATAGGGGGGTCTTTCTGGATAAAGAATTTTTTTTAAATGACATTTTTTTAAATCAAGCATATTTTGCAAGATTGAGCGTCCTTCCAAGAAAAAAAAATGTCGATACTTTTGATATAAGTTTTAAACACAAAAGATAGAAAAAAACAAAGCTGTTTATTTTCGAAGATAAATATCACCATCTTTTATGCTAGCCATGAAGTTTAAATATTTTCTGAACATTCAAATCAAAGTTAACATTTCAAGAAATCCAAAACCACAAATCTGCAAATTTCACAAATAAACAGTCTGACTGGTAGTTCCTAAATTATCCTAAATTTGCAGGACACATTCTGAACTATATCTTACAAGCTAAAATACTTTCAGTTTAGAATTTAAAATTGAGGTTGTTGAATAATCTGAACATTTATTTATTGAATATAGAAAATAAATAAATCTTTTTTTAAATTTGTTTAGATATGCATCCAAACGGTAAAATCGAAGATGCTGAATGGGGTAAAACAAATTTCACTTAAAATAAGTAATTTTTCAAACTTTATAGCCCTCGGCCCTGGTCGAGGTCAACAAAGGCTTTTTTCATCTTTTCCGATCTATAGCCAAATTTTTTATTGGACATATAGATTATAACATTTCAACACAAAAATTAACGAATAAAAATCACTAAAGGATTTAAAAAAATACGAAATAAACACATAACCTTCGAATAATATTTGCAACGGCCTGAAATAAAAATTGTTTTTTTTTTTAATCTGAAATTACGCCAAACATGATTCCTATACCTTTCTTTTGTAATAGAGCGTCCAATTTCCCAGGGCTACCAATTTCCCGGGAAACGGGAAATTTTTAACCGATTTCCCAGGAAATCCCGGGAATTCCCGGGAAATTTTAAAATTATTGAAAATTGCTCTAATCTTAGTTCTGAATCATATTTTGCACTAAAATTGAATTGAAAGATCAACTAATAGCTTGACTGCATGTAAAAATTCATACAACTACAAGGAAATGTATATTTTTCTAATTTTTTAAGCTCAAATCGTACAATAAATCAAAAAATGATCTCTTGTTTTTTTATTGAAAAGTATTTTTTCATCAAAGTGTTTGGACAGTAAGTAAAATGTATCCATACCGCAATCTTAAATTTCTTTAAAGTTGCCTCTGTGACCAGTTTGAGAAAGTATGTTTTGACACATTAAGTTGAAACGAATAAAATCATTCAGAAATTATTTTTTTCATAACAAATAACTTCTCTAAACCAAATTATACTGATGTCAGCAGCTCTTGAACAAAATGGTTAAACTTTTAGGTTTTTCCTTAAAAATTTAACTTCTCGTGTTTGTTTTACTTCAAATAACTCAATGTTTTCAAATATTTGGAGCAAGTTTTCAAAACATGTTTGCATTTTTCGTGCACCTCTTAAACAATTTAACATGATTTAAATTATACGATAAATTGTCATCATACCACTACCACTCTTCGATTTTTTTTTTTTTTTTTTCAGGTTAAACCTTCTAACACCCATTGTTGCACCAGTGCTATATTTTTTTAATAAACAATTTAACATGATTTAAATTATACGATAAATTGTCATCATACCACTACCACTCTTCGATTTTATTTTCTTTTTTCAGGTTAAACCTTCTAACACCCATTGTTGCACCAGTGCTATATTTTTTTAATAAACAATTTAACATGATTTAAATTATACGATAAATTGTCATCATACCACTACCACTCTTCGATTTTATTTTTTTTTTCAGGTTAAACCTTCTAACACCCATTGTTGCACCAGTGCTATATTTTTTTGATAGAAATTTTTGAACGAATTGAAGTAATTCTTCTTGCAAAAACCTATTTGAAATATTTAATGATACCCATTAAATTTTCATCTAATTTAATCATGGTAAACAAAAACGTAAACTATTCGTATTGTTTATTTTCATTAATCTAGGTCCAGTTGCTTCAGAAACCAATATTATCAGAAATAAATCATGATATTAAATTTAGTTTCTCCATTTTCTAGAGCATTTAAAAAAAATGAATCCAAAAATATTGAGAAAATGTTAACTTCCGCTTGAATTTCGGGAATTCCCGGGAAATTTCTAAATTTCCCGGGAAACGGGAAATATTTTTTAACGGAAAATCCCGGGAATTCCCGGGAATTTTTTCCCGGGACGGGAAATTGGACGCTCTATTTTGTAATAAAGCCAAACAATATTCAATTATAGATTTGAGGGATTGACTTTTTCATTTAATCCAAATCTTATTCTAATCACATCTGTTGTTGGAGCCTGTAAGCTCTTTAACATTAAATTACTGTTTTTAATGAAGGCTATGAAGTAACTTCCCTTCAAAATTTACCGAAATTCATAGTAATATAATATTACTAATATTATAACATCTGGGAATGGTTACAAAATTTGGTGTTAAAAAAAATGTGTTACACTACCTTAAAATAAATTGTTATTTTCCATCTTTTTGCCTTTCTCAAACAAAGCAGGTTTTTTAAATCTAAATTTTAAATCATTAACTAAGCAAATGTTTAAAAATATAAGGAAATATTTTTTCCTGCAAACTCTTAAACTTTGGTGCCAAGGAACTGCTTATGATTGAAACAAAAGAAGCCTCACAAAATAATCTAAAATTATTAGTGCGTCCATTTCGGGAAATCTCGGGATTTTTTCCAAAACCAAAATTGAAAAAAAAAATTGTCTGGAAATTCAGAATTGGTGGTGGAAATTCAGATTAGGTCGTGGTTATTTTCCACATAACACCGCCATCTGGGGCTAATCAGGACAAATATAATAAATTAAACCAGTTGTTAAAGCCATTTTTTTTTGCATGTTGTTTTGCCAAACAACAAATCAATTAGTACCGTAAAACGGGGTGACTTTGATAGCTGGGTTGACTTTCATAGTTTTGCGATTTTTCCGCAAAATGAAGAGTGCCATAAAAATACGTAAGGAATGGTTTTGAAACATACTGACCGTGGTAGAGAAGTGTTCAAAGTACCTCAAGAAGAACTTTTCATAAAATTTTGACAAGTTTAAAAAGCTAGTTAACTATAGTTAAGAAAATGTTGATGAATGTAATTATTTAAAACTTCTCAAAGTGTCATGATTTTCTCAATGAACATGATTTTCAATCGGAAAACGAACTGCATTTTCGGATTCTTTGGACAATTTTTACTAGGAGAAGGTCAAAAAAGTTTGTAAGTAATAATATGATGTGTTTTTGAAACACAATTAAAAAAAATCTTCAAATTTATAGGCAATTTCAGTTGAACAAAACTCATGTAAAATGTGAAAACTTGTGATTCATGCTTCGGTTTCAGTATAAAATGCAATATAATTCGATAATTATATAAACAAAACTAGTTTTAATAAAATTCAGGCAAAATTCCGAGTTTTTAACAATTTTAAATAAAATTTATATGCATTTTGCTAAAAAGCTTATACATTTAGTTAACTTAACATAAACATTGATTTTTTTTTTCTTAAAAACTATATCAGCTACTTTAGTGATGGTACATTTAGCGCACAAATAAAGTTTGAACAACCTAAATATGATTTTCGACAAGAAAAACTATGACTATTAAAGTCACCCCGGAATTGAAACTAAGAATTTTTAACGTAACAATTTTTCTAAACATTATTGAAAAAACTTTTTTTCCGAAATAGTGCATGGACTTTGTGTGGTCTACCCCAGTACATGTTTTAAAAATAATAATCTCGAGAAAAACCTTACCTTCTAAAACAAATTGAAATCCTATCAAAGTCACCCCGGTTTACGGTATACTGATTTGTAAAATACTTTGAATCACACTGGACTAAAAATTGTGGTTAATTTAGAATACAAAGCTTAACAAAGAACAAAGAACATTTTTTAATTTATTTTAAGTTATCTAAAAATTGCTGCCCTTGTTTGGATTTAGTGTAGATTATCACCAATTAACAGTATTGAACAAATTCTATGAATTTTAGCTTGAAAATAAAAAAAAAATTACAACAAAAAATGTAGTACTGTTTCAAAAATTTAACGGAAAATTCAAAACCCGGAAAAATTACTCTTTAAACAATGAGGGCAGCAATGTTCAAAAAAAGTCATAAGAAAAAATTAGATTCAAAAAAGTTTAAATTCCATCTTAAATTCTTGCTCAAAAGAAAGTAACAAAAACAAAATAACCATTAATAAGGCCGTCGCAAATATACTTTCGAGGTTTATGTCGGTGAAAATATTAAGCTCCTTTTTTATTTTTTTTTACCTTTCATAATTCAACTTTTTTACCGAATAACCTTCTTGTACCCTATCCAAGCACCGACTAACAGAAAAATCCGCTCCGCTGAAAAGCTAAAAAGCACAAACCCGCACAAGCAAAAGAAAGTCCTGTCGGTTCGGGGAGGCTTTTCTGCAAGTTCCTCTCCGCACACCCTTCCCACTGCGTGTGGTGGAAGTGCTTCAGGAAACTCCCTAGGAAAGTGCAATTTACGACGACTGCCGGCCGGTTCGGTAAATGTCACTCTGTACCGGGTGGAAAAATCGTGTAAACGAGCCGAGCCGACCGACCTTCCTATTTCCACCCAAACTGGGACAATACTTTATGGGTGTCGCGTAAGGAGAGAGAGAAAAAAAGAAGTTTTTTGCTTTTCCTCGACCTCGGTTTCGATCCCCCGTATTTCAATGCCAAAGTCAAGCGAAAAAGGGCTCGACCTGTGCATAAATCGGGATTCTATTTTGAAAAGGGAGTATATTTTGGGAGAACGAATTTAGTGGCGTAAATATTCCGAATAGTACGAACTAATTTGACATAGAAAAGATACGCTCTTTTCAGAAAGGTGCCACGGAAATAAACTTTGCAATATAAATGGATACGAAGAAAACATAAAAGGTGGAAAAACTTTGAGACTTGAGACACAGGTTAAATAAACTAACATGTGACAGGGCAACACAAACTAACATTTAGCAGTTTGGGTGCAGGTGAATATATTATTATTATGTAAAATTACATAATATTTTGTGTAGTATAAGTTTCAATCATATTGATATTTTCACTGAGTTGATTATGACATCGACTACCAACAGCATTATTTTCTCAAAAGACTCAGTTTAACGCTCGGAAAACAAGCCATTTGAGCGTATTTGTAACGAGCTATTGTGTGCACAACTAACATTCCTGTAAGTGAAAACAAACACAAAAACCACGATCGCTCGATCGTCGTTGGCTCAACCCCGCAGAAAATCCTCTCCTACAAACACAACCTCAAACCGACAGATGCAAATTTTCCCGCACCGGCACATGTGTCTGTCTGTATGTGAGTCTCCTCTCGTGCGTTGCCTAATTGACATCTTCAGCGTGTACATGGCGAAATCTAGACGCGCGGCGTTCTGAACATCCCTCGTCATCAATCAACGCCGTGACCGCGTGGTCGTCGACTGTCTGTCTTTCTTTTCCTTCCTTTCCAAGCGCCGATCGCCGTCGCATTTTCACCCAAGTGGAAAATCATTAACTCCCTTAAAAGTCGCGCAGTCCCTCGGGAAGCAAACGCCCGCCCGAAGAAGTTCATTAACACACACCCAGTTGTGGAGTTGAAGAACGAAAGAACTGGCGCGGTCCCCTCGATGTCTGACGCGATCGAACGCCACGTGTGCTCTTCTTGAGGCTTTACGCGACACTTGAGATCCGTTTGAGATCTCGAGTTTGCTCGCGGTATGGCGGGGTGCGCTACCGGTTTAAGGCTACTGCACATCGGGAAAGTCACAACAACAGATTGACTCGGGGAAGATCCTCAGAAGAGAGTTGTGCTGGCACGGAGAAAATGTTGAAGAGTTTATTATTTAATTTTATTTACTTTCGTGAAGTTTTGAAGATAAAACCGAAATAAGATGACATTTAAACTTCCTCACTAGAGCAATTCTCTAATAATTCGGTATTTTTTTTTAATTTTAATTTTTGTATTTGTTAATCCGGCTGAAACTTGTTTGGTGCCTTTGGTATGTCCAAAGAAGCCATTTTGAACCATTAGTTTTTCCATATAATTTTCCATACAAATTTGGCAGCTGCCCATACAAAAATGATGTATGAAAATTAACAAATCTGTATCTCTTTAAGGAATTTTTTGATCGATTTGGTGTCTTAGACAAAGTTGTAGGTATGGATAAGGACTACACTGAAAAAAAAATGAAATACGGTGAAAAAAAAAATTGACGATTTTTTATTTCACTTGTTGTCACTAAAACTTGAATTGCAAAACAACACTTTTTTTTCTTTTTCTGATATGTTTGCCAACTTTTCAGATATTTCCAAAATGTGCAAAAAATCATTGACTGAGTTATTTTTTTTTTCGAAAAAAAATCGAAATATTGGTTGAAAAAATTTGTCATCTTAATTTATCGCTGTAAAATCGAATTTGCAATCAAAAAGTACTATAGTGAAATTTTGATAAAGTGCACCGTTTTTTAAATTATGGTCATTTTTAGGTACCTTTTTTGAATTTCAAATTTGAATTTAAGATTTAAACTAAATTGTGTCCTCGTGGTTCATAAATGGTCCTCAATTATTAGTTGTTGAACAATTTTTTCTACGATTTTTTATTTTTTATGTTTTAACTTGGATGAAACTTTATCCATACATTCACTATGTCAAACGAAGCAAATTTGCAAAATTCGTTTTTTTATACAGGTCTCCATACACTATTTACAAAAAAAAACACACACAAAAAGTTGAAGATCATAGTAGGTATTTTTTTAACATCGATGTTTTTAATGTTTTAAAGCAGCGATTCTCAATGGGGGTGCCTACTTGATTTACATGGCCTAGAAGAAGGTTGAGAATCGCTGTTTTAAAGGACCCAAAAAGACATATTTTGAGCAAGAATGCCAGAAGCACAGATTTGTCAGTGTTTCACAGACATTTAACTTGTGCCAAACATTTTCTGAGGTGCATAGGCTTTTAAAAAACTTCATTAAATATTTTTGTTTAAAATATGAACCAAAACTTATTTAGTTAGTCTAAAAATGCTTAAAACGCAGTTTCTGATTGATTTCCATGGCTATAAATTGATATATTTAAATTTTAGACATGCACAGACTATTTGCTGAAGTTATATTATTCATTTGATAGGATTGTTAGATCGTCAATCTTTTGGGCGTGTTGGAAAGGTCTTCTGATTGCCCACCAACGATGGGCCTCACGATAGATCAGGACAATCAAAATTAACTGAGATCTAGCCTCTGATAAGTGCTAAATTAACACTCAAGTGCTGACGGATTTTCTTACAAAAGCCATTTTATCACAAATTTCCGAAGTTTAGCTAAAATAGTTTTTTGAGGATAACTTTTGAAGTGCTTTTCTAAACTTCATACTATTAAGTAGGGTCTTGTGGGACTCCAAGACGAATCGAACGAAACCAAAATGGTCCAAATTGGTTCAACCAGTCCGGAGATAATCGAGTGCATTTTATTTTTCGGTGCACGGACTTAGAGACATACACACGCACTTACATTTGCTCAGATTTTTTTTTCTGGGTCGATATGTATACGTGAAGGTGGGTGGGTCTAGGTGGTCTAATTAAGACAGGGGTGCTCAAAGTTTTTGGAGGCCGGGCCGAATTTGAAGCTCAAATGAGCTTGCTGGCCAAATTTACAAAAAAAAGGTTGTTTAAAAAATAAATTACGTTATTTTAATGTAAAAGATTACATTTCCGTTATTTAAAAAAAAATTCTTTTCAAAATAATAGAAACCACAAAATAACGGGTTTCTATCGGTATTGTTGATTTTGTTGTTTCTGGTATTTGAAAAAAAAAGTTCTTAGCTGAAAGAACTTGTGTTTCCAAAAAAAAAAGTTTTGTTTTTATATTTCGAAAATGGTGGCGACATTACATGTTGAACAATTCTTCTATAAGTTAACTGTGGCTAATGAAAAATCGTTGAGATCCAGAATTTCAATATTTCAATGACAAAAATACTTTTAGAAAATGTTTAAACTTCCGTATAGTTAACCTGCAATCATTATTTTCAAAAAAAAAAGCGATACAACATTTATTTATTTCATTCTAATAAACCCAAACGTGCTCAATTCATTTAAATGCAAAGGAATACATATTTAATTAATTTCAGCTGAATGCACTTAAATTTCATCTCTATTTTTAAGCTAAGTTTCGACGAGAAAATATGTTTTGCGAATTATAAACTTTTTGTGATACTGTAAATCTAAATTGAATAAAATTTCGAGTATTTTTTTACCTGTTTCAATCCTGCTCAAAGTGATTATCAACGCAGGAAAATGCATGTTAAGGTTTAATTGATTGCAAGTCTTAGTTCATTGAAATTCTAAAATTTGTTGAAAAAATATTATTTGCCCCCTGATTTTTAGAACTAATATTGAAGGGGAGTAACATTAACTTTGAAAAATAAAAAAAATAAAAACTAAAAAACAAGCCATTGAAAGCAGCTGAAAGCATTTGCATGAAAAAAGTGTTTTAAAATGCATTTTACACTAAATTAGTTGTATTGCAATCATTAATTTTCAAAAAATGAAAAGTTTGATGAAAACAAGAAATTTGGCGAAAAAAAACTTAAACATCGAAAATTTTCAAATATTCAAAAGATTTTTAAATCAACTCAAACATGCAAAAAGTGATTCTAAACGTTTTTTGAAAAAAATATTTTTTTGCGCTCTGATTTTTCGGCCCAATTTTCAAGGGGAGGGAGACTAGAACTTCAAATTAATTGCGTACCAGCCTTAACGTGAAGACTTCCATCATTGTCATGATTTTTCGTTCAAAGGTCGCTTTCAGTATTTTGACAAAATTCCTTCAACAAGTTGTTTAGAATAGTGCCCTACACATGCTAATTCCTTTTGGTAACGATTATCCTATTCCTTGTAAAGTTATGGAAATCGTCATTAATTAATGATTGTCAACTAGGACGTCAATGACTGAGCCACAAAATTATATTAATTTTGAAGCACAATTGATTAAGATCAAAAATTCCTTCAGTGGCTTCAAGAAGGCAACAACCGGCACATGCTGATTCCTTTTGGTGCTGAAATTCGTTAAATTGAATTTAATACAGAATAATTTATAGTGATGATCATTTTTTTTCGATCCTTCGGATAATCGAGTCTGGACTGTACAAAGCATTTTGTGAAAACTGTTATTTCAAATTTAGAAAATTAGGCTTGAAATTTAGATAACTGAATTTTAATGCCCAATTTAATTGGTTTTGTTGCTTAATACCTACATATCTTTTTCAATCAAGAAACAAACTAAAAGTCAGAAATAAAAAAAAATCTTAGACTCGTTGATATTATGCCAATGTTGCCATTAGCATGACTGGGCTAATGTATGAAATTTGGAGACACTTTTTTAAAATCAGATTGAATAAGTGAGTTGCTATTTCGAAGGTTATTTTTGCAATTTTTTTCCTTCTCTGTCTAATTCGTTCTCCTTAGTACCAGTAAACTCTCTCCCCATTTTGAACAAATCAGCTGTTGAAAGGTAGTCCATATCTCAGCTCAGGATAACAACTGCACCAATGTAATTGTTAAAGCAACCTAATAAAATGAAATGAAATGAATAAGTTAGTTTAAAGACGTAAACCCAAAATATAAAAAAAGTTAAAATAATTTTATAAGAAAAAAAGTTACAGTTTATTCAATTAATTTAGATTCGCTTTCAATTTAAGGATTACACTTTTTTCAACGTGTCCTAAGCAAAAAAAAAGGTACGACCAGCTTCCAACAATTTGTACAGCATTACGTTAGTTACAGTCAGTAGCGCACACCCGAATCGTTTTGCATCTGCGTCGTGATGTGTGCGCTCAAGTCTGACGTATGTGCGCGCGCGCTGCCAGCCTCAACGCGCCATCCCACACGTCACATAAGTCATCGCTCATCCTTAGAAAGAACCAGTGAGAGAGAGAGAGAAAACTTCATGCGGGAAATTAGGGGAACTAAAGCGAGGAGGAAGGGCTCACGACAGACACGTGCGACGACGTCGCTGGCTTCCGGTGTTGTTTGTGCCGCCGTCTGGTGTTCTGCCCTTTTTTTTTACTTTCCTCAAGATTTTCTAAAGTGTGCAGCAGCAGCAGGGAAAAGTCTTGAGTTTTATGAGGGCGAGAGAGAGAAGGGGGAAAGCCTGTCATAATCGAGTTTAAAAGGCACTTTCTTCTTACTGTCTGTCTCTCTCTCTCTATCTGTGTGTCTTCAAGATGACATTGTGCGTACTTTTAAATTAATGAAACGTTGAGGTTTTCAATTTCCCGTCGCGACTTTCTCCGTAAAAGACGCACACACTGGTTCTGGTTGAGAGATTTAAATCAAGGGAAACATCAATTTAATAATTTTGAGTTGGTATCAAATGACGATTTGTACTTTGTGTTTGACAAAGATAAATTCTAATTAAAAAGAAATTGAAGAAACCAGTATTAAAATTATATCAATCACATTAAAACTTCCAACGAAAATAACCGGCTAAGAAATTCTTTAAAAAATCTCATAAATACTGATCATGTTTGCTTTAAGTACCCACGAGAAAAGTTCTAACAGAAAAGAAAACACAAACTAGCACACACCAGATCCTGGGCCATTAATTATTCATTTGTTTTAATCAAATCATCATCTTTTATCCACCTCCTCTCTCTTTCTCTCTTCTTCTGTTCTAAGCTCTCATTTCCCGCCACGAATTTTTCCCCGACTTGAACCTGGGGCTGCGTGTGGAAAAGCCAACGCATCTTTCTCTCTCGTTTTTCCTCTCGACCAACACCATTTGTTCTGCCGGGCAGCACCGTCCGTGTGTTGGCGTGTGTAATGAAATTATTACGACTTTAACCAAAACGGCGGCAGCTGCAGACTAATGTCTTCTTCGTTTTTCTTCGTTCACTTGGGTGTCCGCTTTTTCCGCCCAAAAGGCGAACTGCCAAGCAGCGACTCTTGATCAACACACGAAGATTCGGCAGCAGCAGCAGCAGCAGCCACGTCAGAAGATCTGGGCCCCTGGCCAACAAACGAAGAAAAAAAAATGGCGGGATTTAAGCTCCAACCGGTTGAACACAGAACAACATCTCTCTCCTCCTTCCCAGTTTGAGAGGCGGGGTGAGGAAAATGACTTACTCAATGATTCACCTTAGCCCACCAGTTTTTCCCTACCGAGGGTGATCCAACTGTGTGCAAGTGTACACACTTGGGGCTTTAGTCATGCAAATCGGTGGTTAAGGGGTGCAAATCACTTAGCAAAACATGTTTGTAAAATATTATTAAATATTTCGATACTGGTGAATTGAACATAACAGATAATTTCCAGAGTTTATTGATTCAAACTGCAATTTTGGTGAGAAATTCTGACTTATTTGAGCCTAAATCTATTTTTTTTTAAATAAAAAAGTTTCTTCCATTTCTCGATATCGACTCATGGAGAGTTAGTTAAACACTAAATTAAAAAAAAAATGACAACTTGAAATGCTTTCAAAATATTGTTCAAATCATTGCTGGTAGTTATTAGCTCAACATCAACAGATCAACATCACTTTAATTTTTGGTATCAAATCTAAAATTAATTTTTTGAATAAATTTTTAAAATTTCTCATAAAAAAACTGTTTTTGAAATTTTGTATCGATTCATTAGGTCCAAATTTGCATAATTGATTCCTACATTCGAATTTGGAATCATAGAAAAGTGATATGCAAATATTTGAAAATCTGTATCTTGAGAAAAGGCTTTTATGATCGATTTGGTGTCTTCGAGGAAGTCTAAGTAAAGCAGGTATCATACTAAGCCAAAAAAACGCTCATTTTGACAGTTTGCCTGCCTGCTTTGTTTGTATACTTTTTTGCAGAAACAGAAACCTGCATACATTTTGCCTTGTTTGCGAGTTTGGCGAACTGTCAAAAACGAAAGAATGCAATTTTGTTGTTTCTTTGTAATAGTCTAATACCTGCTTAATAATTAGGCCTATTCGGAAAAAGGTACACGGAAAACAATTACCAACTTGTTTAAATTAACTGTTTGGCATTTTTTTAATATATATTTTTTTGAACTAAGAATCAAAAACAACTTTTATGAATATTTGTGTTTTTTTTTAAGTTAAAGCCATTTTAGGCTAAAATTTTCAGAAAAAAATATTTTCGGTTGTTTCAAATATTGCCCATCTCTGAAAAAAAAATATTAAAAAAGCTTAGAAAATTCTCTACAATTTTCTCTTTTGGACAATCTTGTTCCGACTTGTTGACCAAAAAATTCGTTTTAAGCCCTTTTAAAATGTTCACAAATTTACCTTTTCAAAAAAAAGTGCAGATATGAACGCTGTTAAATTCATTTCAACAAAGCACGTACGATCAAATTTTTGTTGAATATAATCAACGCCGATTTTGCGTTGAAACAAACCTTGATTTTCGCCATTCCACAAAAATCTTGTGTTGTCTTGAAAAAGTTGCTTTGGCCTTTAGCGTTGATTCAACTATAATTACGATTTTCGAATCAACAAAGCGTTTTGTTATTACTAATATGCCTTTTTATTCTGCGTTAGTACAATAGAAAAAATAAAACAAGATTGGTATGATTTTTGTTGTAAGCTATAATTCAAATTATTTTCGAATCATAAGGTATGTAAGTTTTCCAATTTCTTGGCCCAAAAATTCCATTTAAGAAAATGTAGCTTATTACTATTATTATTAAATGATTACTAATATTTTGTTTTTTTTTTTAATTAAAATAAAAGATAAAAAAGATGAAATTTCAAATAAGATTGGAAAAAATGATCTATTTAAAACACGTTTTTTTTTTGTTTTTATATTAGACATGTTAACCTCTTTTTTCTTCAACATTTAGGTTGAATTATAACATTGTTACATTTATATTTGCTAATATTAGCAAAAACTACCTGATTTTTTTTTTTTAATTCAAGAAAAAATATTAAATTTGAATGTTATTAAAAAAACCAAAATGCAAAAACGAAAAAAAAAGAATTTGTTATAATCTAATACCTGCTTAATAATAAAGGGGTTTCAAACAAAAGTACACGGAAAAAATAGCAATTTATTAATTAACTCAGAGTCAAAAAGCACTTTTGTGAACCTTTGATGAATTGGACCTATTTTGAATTAAAGTCATTTCTAGAATAAAATTTTCCGGATAAAAATATTTTATTATTATTATTTTTTTTTTTTATAATATCCATCCTTGTTCATTCTTCGAAAAAAAAGGAGAAACTTCGAATAAATTTATTTAACACAAGTTTCACATTGCTTGTTATATAGGAAATGTTTACACCTTTCATCATTAACATTCAGGTTGAATTTTAACATTGACCATTTATAAGCAAAAAAGTCAACTTGAATTTTTTTTTTTTTCAAAATTCAGGAAAAAAATAAGGGCAAAAAAAATAAAAAAAAAAGTTACAGGTCACGGTGTCAACATTTGAATGAAAAAAAAGTTTTTAAATGCATTATACATCGTCTGGGTGTTTTGTAATCATAATTTTCCAAAAAAATTTAAGTATTGACGAAAATTTAATTTTTGTGCGAATTTTGTTTTGCGGGGCTGAACATTGTAATTTTATAAAAATTCAAAATATATTAGGACGAGCCCAAACAAGCTAAATATGCATGATTATCAATGCAGAATAAGGCATTTTAGATTGTTTTGAGCTTATTAGATTTATATTTCCATTGAGATTTTGCAGCTTTATGAAAAAAAAATTGCTCTCTGATTGTTCGAACCAATTTTGAAGGAAGCGACATAAATTTTGAAAAATATTTGCAACGACCCAAACAAAAAAATATTTTTTTGCTTTTGGGTGTTTTTGAAAACGTCTTCACTGCCCATTTTCGCATAAATTTCCCATATGCAAAATCAGCAAGTTGAGAAAATCGCAAGGGAAGTTTGTCCCACACTTAAGGCTACGTGTTAAGTTTTCGCGAAAAAAAAATAGATTTTCTCCTGATTTCTAGAAAAAAAAAGTACTGGATGTTATAGGCTTTTCTGAAAGAGCACACGATTTTGTACCAAACTGCATTAATAACTCTGAAGTGATGAAAATGCATAAGGGACATTTATTCGTTCAGGGACAGTTCAGGAGTTTACAAACCCAAACAAAAAACTCCACAAATTTTTATTACACCGCGTTCCTAGAATCGCGGGGCAAAAACTTAAAATAAAATTTGTTGAAACCTCATCATATATAACTCAGAAAAAAATCCTCAATGTAACATGTATTTTTATGGAATTTCACCTGTTAAGCTCGATTACGCATTAAAATTAGGTAGAACTACATTAAAAAACCTTCTTTACTGTGTGCAGTTTATGGAAATTTGTTTGGTATTATCAAGCAGGGACATACATAACATGCAAAAGAATATAAAACTTTCCTGCAAATTATTTGGTCATCAAATATAATAAAATCCAGCAGCTATTTAACCAATTTAAAATATAAAATATTAAATCGTTGATAAATTGTTCACATAAAAATGATGAAATGAAAAAAAATCACTTTAATGAAATTTTTACGAAGATTCAGAGATTTCAGAGTAGAGGGATTTTTTTAAATGCAATATATAGATACTTATATTATAATCATCAATGTAAAAGATATTAAGATATCACTTTTGCTAACACTTTTACCTATTCCTGTCCAAGAAGCTGACATAACCCCTTAATACTGACCAAAGCGCACTCATAACTGCAAAGTCCGCACACACAGTTTGAAATATGGCCAGGCGGGTCGTCCACATGTAATTGCAAAGCAAACTTCAATGGTCAACCGCGTGGTTAGGTGTGGTGTGAAAACTCCCAGTTATGATCTAATTGGATTCAAACAATTCCTGGCCGAAGCCATTACACCACGCACACACCTTGCTGGTCGGAAAATTGTAAAGTTTTTCCCTTCCTCCGAAGGTGGGGTTGAGTGGGTGGGTCGGAGGAAGCCATCGATCAGCGGCGCACAAGCGCCATCTTTTTTCGACACTTCTTCTTACCGTTTTGTTGACGACGATCCTCGTCCGCCGCGAGCCAGTCGTCGCCTTTGAGTCAGTGGAAAAAAAAAATCTTCCTTTCGGGTTTGGGGAGCACTACAAACACGAGACACAAGTTGAGGGTCTAGTCGGTACTGATTTGCCGAACGCTTTTCCTTCGCTATTAATAGAATAGCAGCTCTTTCTCACCGCGTGGTCGTCGTCGTCGATTCTTCGGGCCGGGTTCCGTTCAAGCCACGATCGTGACTTTCTCCCAGAAGACCAAACTGTTGGCGATCGGTTGGGGCGAGCGCTTTTCCGAGAGGTTTCCACGCCGCGAAACGAGATTTTTCACGAAATCTCTCACGAATACAGCCGCAGAGATTCTTCTGGGGTTGAGGATCGTCGGCGGATGGAGCAATGGAATGAAGAGAAATGGGTGGACGGGACGGCAATACAAAACATTCGGGTTGAGCCGGCGATCGGAGGTGTGGTGTGGGCAGGTGGGGAGTCGTTGGTCCCGCGGCGAAGGGAAATGGATCGTTTCCGCAAGATCCGGGAACATTGAAAATTTATCTGGTATAAAATGGGCAACACTTGATCACAAAAAGAAAAAATAATCAAACTTCAAGAAAGTTGGGACTAATTATGAAACACTGAATTTTTTTTCAGAAATTGAGATTTTATGAAAAAAAATAATTTAAAAATTCTATTCAACCCTCAAAAATCAAATCAAACCATCCACATTAACGACCCCCGGGTCTTTTGTGGTCTCTATTGCAAGTTTCTGCTCGAACCTAGGAGTCCGAAGGCTTGAATGGGAAGAGCACCCAAACCTCTTTTTACTCAAAGGAACATTCCACCCCAGTGTTTGAACTGACGACCTTTGGATTGCGAGTCCAACCGCCGCCAGCGATTCCACCGGAGTAGGCTTGGTTTGGTGTGTTGTTTGTACTTATGGCATGGAGACGACTCCTACACCTGGAATGACTTAACGGCCTACAACCAAGGCCGGGACCGACATTTTACTTCCTCATCCGATGGAAGGTTGCAGCAGATGAGAATCGAACCCAGAATCAACCTATTTGTTTGTTTAAACCCTATTTGTTCTGAATATTCCTCAACAATACCCACAACTTTGCCGAACTTGATCGAAAAATTCATTCAAAAGTTACAGGTTTTCGTATATTTGCGTACCATTTTTGTAAGGCCAGCAGCCAAAATTGTATGGAGACTTGTATAGGTGAACCAATGACACAAAATAGCTTCTTTGGTCATAGATAGGAAAGACCCCAAGAAAGTTTGAACAAAATAAAATAAAAAACAAAAGTAAATTTTTTCAAGGTTTTCCGCATTTTAGAGATTTTTGAGCCAAACAATCAAATCGAGCCAAACATTTCATTAGGGCACAAAACCAAAAACCGCGATTCGAGAAAATCGCTTGCAAAAAGTGGACAACTTGTTTCAATTCCTATTTTAAAAAGAAGCTTGACTGTTGGTATTTTTACTGATGATACTATAAAACACATCATTATCCTCAACTCTGCTTAAATGCTTCTTAATTTTTGTTGATTTTCGCAATAAAACTCATAAATTAAGAAAATCTCGTTATAAGGCCCTTTTAACTTTCCGACTGTTGTTCATAATGGGCCCTTTCTAAATGCAATTTCGAAGAGAGCTGAAAGGGCACTAAAGCGCTGTCACCGCATTGTTGTTTGGAATGATGTTTACGGGCCCTTTTGTTTAGTTAGAAATAATGAGGAATTCAGTAGAAATTTTGATAATTGGTGAAGTTTTGTGATTAAATAGTATAAATAAGGTACGTGAAACATAAAAACTCTTCAAAAGTGTACTGAACAGCAGCCTCGGGACCGTATTAAATATTGTTCTTTTGACGAAGTTTTTCTCTGCAGAAATCCTTGGTGAAAAGTAAACCAAACTTTTTTTTGAGGTGAATTAGTGTTAAGAATGCATGAAAAGTTCACTTTATAACACAAAAAGTTCCTTAAGTACGAGAAACTAACGAAAAATAAAAAGGCACATTTGAACTTTTTTTTTGGTTTGCAGTGAAAATGGTTATGTGCCCTTTTGTGTTTTTGATTTTTTCAATAGGAAATTGTTTGTTATCAATCTGATTCTTGGAGGGCATGTAGGGAGTGTACTTGTTGCGAACGGCGGAGGCAGGTTGAACCGGGCACCGGTTCTGTGAACGGGGACAAATCAAACACCAGATTTCCACACGTTACAAAACTGCAATTTTTATTGCGTTAGTACAAAAATACAAATAATTCACAATATCACAATACTCACAACTTCGGTGTTTTACACAGCTGGGATTTGAGATGATTCTCCAGCTGCGCCCGCACTGCCGCTCGTCACAAACTCTTGTTTTCTTATGTTCGCTGGTCGAGCAACAGCACGGGCACCGGTCGATCGTACAACAACAATTAAACGAATACAAAGGTCTTCACCAGCAGCGTCCGAGGGGCGCGTCAGTCTGCGTTTTATACGCAACAGTACTAATGAATGGAATAGTGGAATAATCCCGAATGTTTACGTTTTGGTTTTGTGCCCTAATGAAATGTTTGGCTCGAAATTGTCCTACAATTCCGCAATGTTTTGAAAATATTAAAATTTTCTAAATTATTCTATATGAGTACAAATCGAAGCCAAATTTGGCAAAGATTTTCAATTCTCAAGAGGCTTAAATGTGGAATACTAAAATTTTCACAACACACCGTACCTTTTTGAAAATACATAGTCAGATTTTCTGCATATGTATTTGGTTTTTTCATAAATGTTTTAGAAAATATTTAAATTTTTATATTATGTATTAATCTGGTACAAATTTTATTTAAAGTTTTTGTATTTTTTCAGAAAACTTCAAAATTTTAATGGAAATTTAAGTGCAATCAGCTGAAATTGATTAAAAATGCATTTCACTGCAATTAAAATCATTTTGGGCATCTTTGGTTTGATTTAAACATCTTTAGAATTTTAGAAAATTTTCAATGTTTAGTATCGCAAAAAGGTTTTTTTTTGCTATTTTTTGTTTTCGTCAAATTTTCCTTTTTTTTTTTTTTGAAAAATAATGATTGCAAAACAACTGAACTAGCATTTTAAAAACACTTTTTGCATTCAAATGTTGGGACAATGGCTTGTTATTTCGATTTTTATATTTTTACAACATTTCCGGTCTTTTGATGCCCAAATTTGATTTGTTATTAAAAAAAGTAACTTAATATTGGTAAAATTTAAGCTTTTTCTAACAAAAAAGACAATTTATTGAAAATACATAAGACACGTTCTCCGGCAATGTACACCTTAGGATGAAATTTTGAAAAGCGTGTATGAGATATTTGGATATTTTTCCTCGATTCTAGACTACTTGAAGCTTCAAAAATCATGGTTTTCATTAAATTTATCATTTGAACATCATTATGTACAGGTTGGTTAAGTTATGCATCAATTCGTGATAAAATCACCGTTTTAAAACATTTTTCTAAAAATTCCTGGTTTTCAGCGAAATAAAATCCAAAAATTATTCTTTTGATTGCATTTTGTAGGTTTTTAAATGTACTAAACGGAAATGTCATGGATTTGCAGTTTATCTTAAGTAAAGTATTTTTTCAAACTAGTGTAAGTTTACCATTATATTGCGTTGCAACGTCACGAAAAAGGGGAAGTTGTTTATGCCAACAGAAAACTAAACATTCAATCATTTTGATATTTCGGATGCTCTTTGTACTTGGAAAGAGCTTTCAAATGCAACCTAGAGCGACTAAATTGGTTGTCTAGATCCAAAGTTATAACAGGTTTAAGTTTGCGTTGCAACGTCACGAAATTTTAAATCATATTGGCCACATGGTAAAAATGGTGAATGCGTAGTTGGTTGTTGAAGATAAAAGGATACTAAATATTATATATTTTTTATATAATGTTTCCGAGTATATTTACAAAAGAATTGTACATGGGTCATTCACAAATTCCGTCACTTAAGTTTGTATGCAACTCGAAAAAAGTAGTATTTTATGAAACTTGTTGAACAAATCAAAATATACCGATGTTCACAAGTGGGAAAAAATCTAAAACTTTCAAAAAAGTAATCACGTGTTTACTGAATGGCCCCTTTATGATTAACTGATTTACGTGAGGGTTCATTCTAATACAACGCAACGATTTTTTTATCCCACACCCTTAAGTAGGCCAAATTACAGTGAAATTCACTTAACAATGAAAATCACGTGATTCGATTGTTTTTTTTTTTTTTTACAAACTTTTGTCACGTTGTTGTTGGACGAACCCTTGCCTAAATAAGTTGTATGCAGCGTTTAGTAGTTCGCAATTAAAAATGTTATGTTGCGCAGGTAAACAGTTTTATTATTTCCTCAAATTTAAATCAAAAAGCACAAAAGTCAACAAAATAAGTTACGTTGTTTGCAGATCACCCCTTAGGGGCCATCAACAAACTTTATGGGCCCTTTATTTATAAATTTCAGCCCTCCTGAAAACTTGAAGCTCCTTACCTCCCTTTTTAAACTTTTACGTGTTTTGTTGATTGCCCAAAACCATTGAAATGTTAAGGGAGCGTTCTTGCATTACGTAACAATACGTTTATATTTTTAGGCCCCCTCCAGCCCCCGGTAATATATTTCCGATACATTTTTTTGTATAAATCCTCGACCCCCCCCCTTGATATTACGCCATTACGTAATGCATGGACGTCCCATTACATAGATAGAGGAGGGGAGAGGGGGGGGGGCGGTGTGTCCTTCGTGATAATGGAATAATACAAAAAAATGAAAACCCTTTGGAAAACTTCGTAAATCGTACTGCTACTGTGAAAGCGGTATAGGGGAGGGGGTCTAACATGGGCGGGTGAAGCAATTCACATGTCCTTGTACTGTCTATTAATGTCTTATAATAAAATCTTAACCTCCAGTTGTTCAAAGTAACAAAAACTATGATTTATTTTGAAACTAAAATTTCGTGACGTTGCAACGCAACGAAAAACCCTGTTTTCAAAAACAGAGCGTTGCAACGTCACGAAATGTAAATGGTCTTTAAAAATCGAGGTTTAATTTGTTCGAAAAACTAATGATTGCATTCGATTTGTTGGCCAATTTTACACTAAACTCCAAATTTGCCGTTTAACAAAGCAGTGTTAGTGCCGAAACATGAATTGGGTCTGGATTGAGAAAAAGTCCCGCGTTGCAACGTCACGCTACATATTCCCCTCTCAAAAATAGAATATTCGCTTAAAATAATGTTTCAATATTGTTTATTATAGGAAATTTAATGTACTTTCCGAATCTGTAATAACATCTGTACCTTTTCAATGTATTTTTTGAGTTACAGCCGAAATACTGAAAAAAGAAAAGTCAAAGCGTTGCAACGTCACGGCGGAATGTGTCATAAACAACTTTGCATAGTTTGATACCCATATTGTTAATTACGAAAGTTTGAGTGTTTTGAAAACGGTATTTGGGATACTTTTTTTTTTGTATGAAAATCTAGGTGCAAAAAAATGATATAAAAAATTCAGGTATGTATCACCCACTTGCATGCAAATCCAAGAAAAACTTTCTTGATGAAAATTCACTACTTTTTCATTTTCATGGTTGAAAAATAAACTAAGTTTTTGTTGTAAAAAAAATAAAAAATAATTTTATGAAAAAAATCAGTAAATAAATAAATAAAATGTTAAAAAATACTAGATATTAATAGGTTTGAATAATTATGATTAAAATTTTGATTTTACAGTAACATAACTATTATTACGTCTTGAGCATTTTGTAATGATTTTGCTTCCATGTTTTGAAAAATTAGCTATTATTTTTTTATATAATTTTCTTTTTGTGTAATGCAATGATCAATTTAAAGTAACCAGTTTTTGTGCCCTCAGAAGTATTGAGGAAATTTCTAGAAAACCAAAACGAATTGCGAAAAAATAAATAAAAAAAGTTTTACACATTTTTATAAATTAGAAAGACAAAATTTATTCGAATTTCATATAACTTACTTAATGAGATTTGGTTAATTAAATTAAAACAAACAATTAATTTGCTTTGCTTTAAATTTTTGAATTCAAATTCATGTCATGGTTTAGACTGTACAACTTACCTTAAAAATAAAATTATTGTTATTCAGTCAAATTCTGCCATCTGAAAAAAAGATTTAAAAAACATTACTTAATAACAAGATATCAAATTAGGATACAATGATAAATGAGAAATCCACAAAACTGCCCACTATCCCCCAGACAAAACGTTCCACCATCGATCGCTAACCATCTCGCCGTGTCCCACCGGGCACGTCAACCCGAAGAAGATCGCGCAAAGTCAAGCTGCGCGCCACCGCCGCCCGTTGGGACATGTAACACAAAATGTCGTCATTCGGAAAATGCCTCCGCGCGCCATCACATCACATCGTCCATCAACACACAACTCAGCACAGCTCAGCTCAACTCGACTCGACAACGACGGTGGAAAACAACCCCCCTCCGATTTCCACCAAGTTTTTCCCACCTCGGCGTTGCGCCGCGCCAAAGGTTTACGCAATCTGCGCATGGTCAGTTCAGGACCTGGGACCAACACCATTACAAGCTGGCAAGCTGTCGGAGCAGCATCGTCTGGATGTCTCGTCGTCGTCGTCGCAGACATCGTCCGTTGCCCACCGCCTCTTCCGGAAAATGGGACCAGAAAACTCTGAACTGAAAAGTCAACGAAAACAAAAACCCATCAATTACATAAGCGAGTGAGACAAACCGCGCGCGCGTCTCCTCCAAAGTTCTTCAAGTTTTCCCCCCCCGTCAGGTCACGGTGTCTAAGAAAGATACCTTTGCCAAATCGAATCGAACCCATCAGCGGAGAATCCAACAGAAGACGAAGAAAACGACGGATTGGAACGGAACGAATCGGGTTCAAGCCATTAGACCACGGCATTTCGCACATGTTTTTTTGGCTGACTTGCCCGGCTGGCCAATGAACGCCAAATTGTCAAAGCAAAGTTTGATACGTTCTTGTCGATGTAGGGAGAGAGAGACGGGCTTTTTGGCGGTCTTGAGACAGAGTTACAGGGTGGTTGCTTGGTCTTGATTACGCAAAATAATCATTTTTTTTTGTAATAACTGCATAGTTTATATATATAATTAAGTGAAAATTAAATTTAATATCAGGATTTTTTAAAATAATAATTTTTTGTAAAGGAAGAACAATATACTAAACAAGCTCCATAAAAAAAAGAATAGCAAAATTTGTTCATTGTACAACTAAAACTTTACTGCAAGGTTAGTTACACGGAAAATATTTTAAAGTTTATAATAGTATCGTTTCAACAGTTTTGAACAATTCCACTTGTTAAATTTACAAAAAAGTGATATTAGAATAAAAATCAAAAGAAGCCGGTATTGGGTTTACGGACGGTAGGCTTACTTTTGAATGGTGCTGCCATCTATGTTTTACAAAAAGTTTCACAAAAGTACCACCAGAGGGATCAAGCATTTGAACAATGCGAACCTGGCGGCAATTTCGTGAAACACCTTTGTCCGTACGATGACCATGTTTGCTCAAAAATTTGAAACATTGCTAGAGAGTTTTCAATAATTTTTTTTTTATTTGGAGCCGTGACAATGGGACTGACGGGGCAATTGGGCCAAAAAGGTCACCCCTGAAATTTTATATTTATGATTAGACTTGGTAAAAAAAAGAAGGTCTTCCCTTTTTTCTGATCGATTTGTTAACTTTAGCAATTTAGTACGGATTAAGAGGAAAATTTGGATAAAATAATGTCAGTCTGAAAAAAAACACTCATTGGTTGAATATTAAATAAAAAAAAATAATTTAATTTTATAGCATTCAAAAATAAGTGCCCAAAACAGTTTTTTTATGATTTTGGGTATCAAACAGAGAAACACTTAGAACGTTTACTTTTGTCGAGAGGGCACATTTAAAAAAAATCATTTTAAAAATACGCACCTACAAATTTTAAAAGCAAAATTTGCGATCGAATTTAGATGGTATTTTACTCAACTCTTTCTTCTGCAAAAATCAAAAAGATAAGAAATTTTTTTCTAGTGATATATTGAATTTTTTTAAAAATCTGAAAACATCCCAAATTTTTGTTTTTTGGGAAGGTATTTTCTGAATTGGTTTCTTCAAAAGTTGATGAAAACAATCGAGAAAAAATAGTTACGCCATGAAAAAATATCTATTTATTTTTATTTAAATTTTAACAAGTAAAATTTAGATGCCTAAAAACCTTATTTATTATTTTAGAAAAACATTTCATATTTTTCAGGGACCAAAATTTTATGAGCCAGAGAGAAGCATGGGAAACACCTTTTTCAAAGAGACACGAAATTTGGGATATTTTTTCACTATATTTTTTTTTGTTTTCCAAAAATATTAGATTTTTTGTCGAGTTTTTATTTTTGTTCGCCAAAAATCTCCCTTTTAATCATAAATTGGCTGAAAAAAAGTAAATTTGGATATTCAAGATAAAAGAATTTATGAAAATATTATTTCTCCATTAATTTTAAGTCTTTAAAGCCCCAACATTTGAAATTAGTAAAAAAAATAATGATTATTAAATTGAAAATACATAAATAAATATTAAACCAAAATCTTGTTTGACTTTTTTTATTCTAATAAGGCCGTTGCAAATATTTTTTGAAGTTTATGTCCCTCGAATCTGATCGGGGTCGAGAGGGGGTCAAAAAAATATAAAAATATAAAAATTTGAATTACAAGCCATGGTCTCAACATTTAAATGAAAAAAAGTGTTTTAAAATGCATTTTACACCTGCCCAGTTGTTTTGCAATCATTAGTGTTCAAAATATTAAAGTATTAAAGAGATTTTTTTTTTCGCAAAAAAAAACTTTTTGCGGTGCTGTACTTTAAATTTTCACAAAAAATGTTAATATTTTTTATCAATCCCAGACATGCTAAATATGATTTTTGCAATTCCGTCGTGAAACTACTTACTTTTCCTGTCATTCTTGAACGACGAAATAGCCTACTTTTCTGTACCAAAAATAACAGAATCGAATAGCAACACTTTTCAAAATAAATGCTGAAAAGTTCTACTTTTCAGCACTCAAATGGGTGCTGAAAAGTTGAACTTTTCAGCACTTGTTTCGAAAAGTAACAATTTTCAATTTTTTTTGATTTAAACGATTTATTGACAAAATACATGAAAATTTGACATAAAATTTCACTCAGTGTGTGTTTTTTTTGGAATTGCAAAAAATGTTGTATGGAACTCGTTGCAAAACTTGATTTTTTCAGCACTCTTCGTATTTATCCAACTCGGTGAACCTCGTTGGATAAATGTACGACTCGTGCTGAAAAAATCCTCTTTTTGCAACTTGTTGCATAAACTACTATTTTAATGCAGGAAAATGCATTTCTAATTGTTTTCTGTTGGTTATTTTCTATTGCCTTTGAAATTTTGAAGTTTTTTGAAAAAAACATTTTTTGCCCCCTGATTTTTCGGACCGATTTGGAAGGCCCCCCCCCCCCCCATAAACTTTAACTTTGAAAAATATTTGCAACGGCCTAAAGATACTTTTTTCAAAAAATGGCAACACTGCAAAATTAAATTTGATCAACTTGTGGCCTAGCTCAAAAGATGCAATGTTTGGTTATCTGAAACATCAAAAATTGATATTATTCAAAAATGGTAATTTTACGCAATTTAATTTTTTTTGTGAAAAGTCAAATTATTTTTTTGTGTTGTTTTTCTTGGAAGTCCTTAGAATGTGGGCCAACTTCTGCCATAGCTCAAAAGATGCTATTTTTGACACCTAAAACATAGCAATATATTTTTTTCAAAAATTATATTTTTTTGCAATTCAGTATTTTATGTGAAAAGTTGAATCAAAAAACGTGTTATTTTTTAGTGTTATTTATTTTCGTATTTTACATTGCTCAACTGACACCCTGCAACGTCAATCCATGTCCCCAAAAAAAATCATCCACGCCACCTCCGCCTACTCCCGCCGATTGACACTCCGCGGTCAACTTTTTGGGGCCAACCAGACCGTCCGAGCTGGCGATGAGGTGACAAGCGACACATCTCTCTTCAGTAACTGCTGGTAACTCAACTGAAACGCGACAACGAAGAAATAGTTGGCACCGAATCAAATCAAAACCCTTGCACTCCTACTCACTGCTGCTGCTAGTTTGGCGAATCTATCCAAACTGATTGAACCCGAAAGGATTGGGGCTTAGTAGCGTGTGACTAATGTCATCCCGCTGTTGAAAGAGAAGTTTAATCTCTTTCCTGTAGATAATGTGGTTCAATGAACACGTCTTTAAGCGAGATTTGAGACAACAGCCCCAAGAAATTCAGTCAAAATTCCAGAAAGTTCATTTTAGATTCAATTATAGACCTTCCATGCTATTTATTACTTGGCAAAAAAGGCAAATTGAAATTTATGTCGACCACAGAACCGGATAACCTTGCCCGGGGCATGCCGGCGTTCAAGGAAGGAAGGAATTTCGTTTCAGTTTGCTGAAGGCAAACGATAACCAAAGGATCAACCGTCCATCCATCGGATACACATGCCTTCTTCTTGTTTTTGCTGGGTGACGTGGGCGTTTGCCTTGACCCCTCCCGTATCAGGTAAAAAAGAACTTTTTTTTTGCTGCTTCGAAGATCCAACATCCGCCCCCAGGGGAGAATCCATGGCCAGATGGAATTATAGTCCTTGGAGCTGACTTTCCCCGAAATGAAAGATGACACACACAGTTGGGGGGGATCGTTCCCCACCCTACTCCTTAGAGACATCAAAGAGGGACTCAAATTTAATCCTGAACCAAGTCAATAAGCCGACTTCAAGTGGATGAGTGTATTTTGACGAACTTTTTCTTTTCTATAACTGCGAGAACGGAATTCAACAAGTGGCCACGTTCTCACCTGTATTTCCGGCAATTCCGAGGATATATTTTTTTGCTGCCGGTCCATGACCGGTTCCGCACGAGCGGTTTGCCGGCTTTTCTCCGCCTGACAGATAATAGAGCATCACGAGAGAAGAGTCCCAGGAACTGTCGAGGGACAGAATTATCTCATACATTGTTGTTGGTTCATCACCTACACAGATCCTCCTGACGGAGGGCAAGGCTCCATAATGAAACATGTCTTGCGTGTCAGATCCACATTTCCTATGTGAGGTAATATATTCCAGAAACTATAGTTTAACCCTCTCGGGAACTACGAAGTCAATGTTCTTAAGGAGGAGAATTTAACTATACTTTTTTGGGATATTTCCTCTCATTTTGCTGATTACGACCAGGGGCCAAAACCGTCCTCTATTATCTTCTCAAAATGATGATAAAAAATATATCCCAGCCCCGACGACCTCGTCACTGGAGGTCGGCCCGGTCGCGATGGGCAACCTCTGGAGCTTCTCCACCAACGCACAGCACAGGTGAAACATAAATACGCATGACATTTATCTTCTCCTAGGCTCGTCGTCCCGGCTATCCATCTATCTCCCTTCCTTCCCCCATATTGAATCAACATGTCTATTTATCTTGCATTTCCGACCATCCGGAACGGGCGGCGCCAGAAAGAGGGGAGACGGGGAGACGAGGACACCGGGATAAGCCGCGGGATGATGCGGAGTTCATTTCCGGGAAAATTGTATCTCAAGGTTATGTGGCCTCCAGAGGCCACGCTCCGTGGGATGAGAAGATTCAATTAAAATCATGACAATCACAAAATTAAGTGGATTTATGAAATCAAAATTCATCAAATTGTGTGATATGCTGAAGAATTACAAGAGTATACATTTAAGGCTCTGAAAAGTATCATTCCCAGTCGACCATTTGGCGGCCATGTCTGTTTAAAAAAAAAAACATTTAAATGTTGATTCGTAATGTTTCAGTAAAACAATGTTTCTTTTATTTGTCATTTGTAGAAACATTTTACACATCGTGATTAATTATTAATTTCAATTTACTATTTCTGGACCCTGAATTCAGAACCACCAAGACCCAAAGGTGAATGACACCATCAACGACCTTAAACAAAAGGAAACCCGGGAACATATCAAATACACTACACAAAACATAAGAATTTGCTTGACACATTTTGCAAATTTTCAAATCTGGAGTTTTTTTTGAAAAGGTCCAATAAACCAAATTTTCAGTTTTTGCTTTTTGGGTGTTTTTTAATACCCTTGACTCAAGACGGTTTCAAAAACACCCAAAAAACTAACTTAATCCACCTATGTGGTTGGTGCCTTCCTCACTTTTTTCCAACAATGGGTGATATGTGATATGATGGGTTTGGACACAAATTTCGTCTGATTTCGTTAGATTCCGGAATACAAAAAAACACACATATCACTCAAGGGCTCATAAGTGGCATCTTAAGTGGTCATAGCTTGAGACAGGGTTGCTAGATCTTCAATGTTTTAGACACGTTGGAAAGGTATTTCGATTACCTTACCAACGATGGGTCGGATGATGGATCCGGACATTGTTTACATACATTTAAGTGAGATCCGGCTACAAAAAGTGAATAAATGTCACTTAAGTGGTCATAGCTCGAGACAGGGATGCCAGATCGTCAATGTTTTAGACTCGTTGGAAAGGTTTTTCGATTACCTAATCAACGATGGATCGGATGATGGATCCGGACATTGTTTACATACATTTAAGTGAGATCCGGCTACAAAAAAAGTACATAAATACTATTTAAGTGGTCAGAACTCGAGACAGAGTTGCCAGATCTTCAATGTTTTAGACTCGTTGGAAAGGTTTTTTGATTACCTAACCAACGATGGGTCGGATGATGGATCCAGACATTGTTTACATACATTTAAGTGAGATCCGGCTACAAAAAAGTACATAAATATCATTTAAGTGGTCAGAACTCGAGACAGGGTTGCCAGGTCTTCAATGATTTAGACTCGTTGGAAAGGTCTTTTGATTACCTAACCAACGATGGGTCGGATGATGGATCCGGACATAGTTTACATACATTTAAGTGAGATCCGGCTACAAAAAAGTCAATAAATGTCACTTAAGTGGTCATAGCTCGAGACAGGGTTGCCAGATCGTCAATGTTTTAGACTCGTTGGAAAGGTCTTTTGATTACCTTACCAACGAACGGTCGGATGATGGATCCGGACATTGTTTACATACATTTAAGTGAGATCCGGCATCCAAAAAGTACATAATTATCACTTAAGTGGTTATAACTCGAGACAAAGTTGCCAGATTATCAATGTTTTGGACTCGTTGGAAAGGTCTTTCAATTACCTAACTAACGATGCACAACATGATGATGTTTGGTTCAGTTTACTGCCATTTATTCAACTTCCGAAAATATGCGAAAACACATTTTTATACATAACTTTTGAACTACTTATCGAAACTTCAAACAATTCAATAGCACCGTATGGGACCCTAAACCAAGTCGAATGCGACTGGTTTGGTCAAAATCGGTTCAGCCAGTGCTGAGAAAACTGCGTGACATTATTGGTCACATACACACACACATACACACACATACACACACACATACACACACACATACACACACACATACACACACACATACACACACACATACACACACATACACACACACATACACACACACATACACACAGACATTTGTTCAGTTTTCGATTTTGAGTCGATATGTATACATCAAGGTGGGTTTTCGAGCTTTAAATAAAAAGTTCAGTTTTAGAGCAGGATTATAGCCTTACCTCAGTGAGGAAGGCAAAACAAAAACTTTAAATTTGGTTTATTGGACCTTTTCAAAAAAAAGTCCAGAAATCATTTCTCACATTTTAAAAGACCAAACATTGTGTTTAAGACCCTTTTTAAATGTAAGCTTGATTTTAAAATATTTCAAATATTTTTGTTCGAAACACTGAAAAATTTCACTAAGATTTCAATTTTTAGCATGAAAGTTAGCTGCCAAAACCTCAACTTTAATTCTTTAAAAACTCACCATCTCTTTAAAATTTGTTCGATTTCCATGGACCTACAATGAAAATTTGAAGAGAATTTTCTCAGCTACCTGAAAAAATATACACAGATACGGACAAACATGAACACTATTGACAAGAATAAAAAATGCATTTTCTTTTTCTACTTAAAATTTACAGTAAAATGATACAGTAAAATGACTATGAACACAGTAAAAAAATGTGTAAATATGGAAGGTGTAATTTTACCTCTGTAATATTACCTCAATTTAGACTGAAATATGACAAACACTGAACATTGTGAACAAGTTGAGAATTTACATTTTTTCATTTATGAAAAATGTACCCCACACGGAGAAAAAAGAGTTCCCAAAATCGTGAACAAGCGTTCATGAAAATGGGAACCTCGAACAAAGTGTTCAAATTCCATGGTACGATTTTGAAAAACGTACCATGAAATTTGAACACTTTGTTCGTGGTTCCTATTTTCATGAACGCTTGTTCACGATTTTGGGAACTCTTTTTTCTCCGTGCAGGGTGACAATACAAAAAAAACGTTACTTAATTCACCTTTAGGTGGTTGGTGCCTTCCTCACATTCATAAAGTCAATACATTCAGTAAAAATATCAACATTCCCCCTTAACATGTTTAACAAATCATTTCTCATTCTCATTTCTTTTGATAGGGTTCGCCGACCTTCAATATTTCTGGCTAATCGGCAAGGTCTGATAAGAACCTATTCAACGATAGTTCGCATGGAAGATTCAGACAATATTTCTATCACAATATCTGAAATCTGGCCTCCAAAAAGTGTTTGAATAACACTTAAGTGCTAATCACTTTTTATAGGGTTGTCAGATCTTCGATGTTTTAGGCTCATTTGAAAGGTCTTTCAATTATCTAACTAACGATAGGTCGCATGATGGGCTCATTGGAAAGGTCTCATTGGAAAGGTCTTTTTAATACCTTCCTGAAAATGTATAACATGATAGGTTTTCTTGCAAAAACCACCCTTTTTACAATCTTCGGGACATAAGCCGAAATCGTTTTTTAGCATAACTTTTGAAGTACTTTTCTAAACTTCATTATATTAACTAGGGTCTTGTGGGACCCCGAGACGGATCGAATGAGACCAATACGGTCAAAATCCGTTCATCCAGTCCGAAGATAATCGAGTGACAATTTTTTTTCCACCCGCCTACACACATCCACACAGACATTTGCTAAGGACATGGTTCTGAGTCGATATGTATACGTGAAGGTTCGTCTACGAGGTCAAATTAATAAGTTCATTTTTCGAATGATTTTATAGCCTTTCCTCAGTAAGGTGAGGAAGGCAAAAACCAACATCAGGGATATCCTCTGATTCGATTCCTTAGGCAATAGTATCTGTGTCAATTTTGACAGGAAATTAGGAAATTTAATTTCCTAAAATTTTATCCACAAGTGCAAAACGATCCGAGTTGATCCTGATTTTGGTGTTTTTTTAGTAAACAGTATTTTCTTATTTACTTTCTATGTACCCCTTATATACTTTGCTAATAACTCATCAGTAGGCTTAGTGAATTTTCACGCTCGAAAATTGCAAATTTCACGGGGACCTCAATTTTAGAACACCAAATTTCACGCAAATTTCGCGGAACGTGAAAATTGTTAAAAGAACTCTGAAAATCTTATGTTTAAATCACAGAAACTACTTTTTATGCTTCATTATTTATTATTCTTCAATAAACTAAAAAAAAAATCTTGAAATCTGAACGTGACAAAAAAAATCTTGTGATTTATGGTTAATGGTTTGGCTCTAAATATATTTTGAAACAAAGTGTAGGGCATGCGTTTTCTCATTTATTGAACTGCTTTTTTAATATCCGACTAACAAAGCTAAAAAGTTTTCGCTGATTTGCTTCTGTTTTATCATTTTTCATTTTTATTAATTTCATATCAAAGCAAGATTTAACAATCTTTTCCAGCCAAAATGATTGAAATAACATGAATTTTCTGCGACATTTTGCACATTAAAAATATTTTTTAACGTTTTCTTCTCTCTTTTCAAAATGAAAATTATAAATCAAAAGGAAAAAAATAATATGATTTGTGACGAAATCGAAACTTGTATTCAATATAAGAACAGAAAAAATAGTGTTTATAACTTTTAAAAGAATCATCCACCCTGATAATCAAATATCGTTAATATTAAACAGGACTCTGAAAAAATCAGAAATGTTTTTAAAAGGTGACAATAAATACTCTTCATATAATTTGAAATATACAAAGCTTGATTCTTTTCATTTCTTTTAAGACTTTAAATAAAATATCCGTTAAATTACATTAAGTACTTACATTAAGTAAGTTTCTAAAAAACTGAAAAATTCGAACAATTCTTCAACATTGAAAACTAATAAAATTGATTAATGGATGAAATATTTATTATGGTAACATTAAAAAAAATTATTTGAAAAAAAATATAAATTTCACGAATTATACTCCACGAAATCGTCAAAAATCACTTGCCCTATATTTGTAGTGAAATAAGGGTATTTACTCGCTTAATTCTACAGCAATAAGATTATTAGTATGCCTATTTGAAGTTGATATTTAAATCAATTTGAGAAAAATCGTTACAGTTTCACACAAACATAAAATTTCACGGGATTTTACGGAAAAAGCCAAATTTCACGGATTTCACGCTGTCCGCGAAATCGTGAAATTTCACCAACCCTACTCATCAGGATCAACTCGGATCTTCTTGCACCCTTCGACAAAATGGTAGGAAAATAAATTTCCTACAAAAATCTCACACCTGGATAATTTTGGGCGAGACCTGCGCCACCTGCTGTCAACCCCTTAACCTTAACCGATTTGGCTCAAAATTGGCACAGTTACTTATTATTGCCTAAAGAATCGAGCCAGGGGTTATCTCTTGAGATTTTCCAAAATTTTCAATTGTTCTTGTCACCCTAATGTACCCATTTCCATGATTTTTTGTATTATGAGCAAATTTAAAAAGCGCGTTTTTTTTTCAAAAAGAAAGTATTTTAAACATGCATATTTGTTTTCGCTTCAAAAAAAAATTTGAGTGTCTCCACTTCACGTTTTCAATAAATACTTTTGAAAAATCATGAACCTTTCGAAAATTTTAATTCAGTTTGTTCATGTTTTTATATGTCACAAAAGTTGCATTTTTTAATATCTAAACCATAAAAAAAGTTATGGGAATATCACTTTTTATGAAACAAAGTTGATTTCAGAAAATGGTTATTTTTTAGTTTGACTATTTTTTCTCCATTGTTCTTTTGCTGAAGACACCAAATCGATCGGAAATGTCTTCCCGAGGTGCAGATTTTCAAAAATTTACATACCACTTTATATGGACAGATGCCAAAAAAATGTGTGGCGACTTGAATGCCCACAAAAAATAACCCCAAGCGCAAGCAGAAAACTGTTTGTTCTGGGTTATTTTGAGAATCTTTGCCAATTTAAAGCGAATTTGCCCTGAAGTTGTTTGAAAAAATGATTTTCGTATAAATATGATATTTATATAATTTGGATAAGAGAGTCTGATATTTCAAAAAAGTGTCCACGTGATTTAGAAGAACTCACAAATATTAAAAAACACAAACAAACCAGGAAAATTTTAAAATTATATCTTGCAGAATGTAGAGCAATTCTCTGAGATTTCGGTCATTCGATTTTATTTTTGTTTTTTTTTTTAATCCGGCTGACACTTTTTTGGTGCCTTCGATATGCCCAAAGAAGCCATTTTGCATCGTTAGTTTGTCCATATAATTTTCCATCCAAATTTGGCAGCTGTCCATACAAAAACTTTGTATCTTTTGAAGGATTTTTTTGATCGATTTGGTGTCTTTTTCTTCTTTTTGCATAATATTGAATGTATGGCCCATCTGAAATGTTAGTCTTGATTTAAATTTTTGAAAATATAGTTTTCGAAAAGATCGGAAAATTTCACGAATGTTTCAAATTTTAACATTATAAATCGAACCATTAGTTGCTGAGATATCGACGTTAGAAAATTGTGGCTTTTTTGGGTGAGACTTAGAAAACGTAAATTTACCTGTTTTTAAACCTTTACATGGCAATATCTCAGCAAATTATGGTCGTATCAACAAAGTTCAAAAAAGCAAAATATAGAGAATTTTGTCAGCTTTTCAAAAATATTTTTTTCAATATTGGGCAAACATGGGCACTAATTTTAAAAAATAAATAACTGAGACAATTTTTTTGTTTTTTTTTTTTTGAAAAATCTCAGTATTGATTCAAAAAAATCATAACTCAGTTGAAGATTTTTTGCCCATTCTGGAAATTTCTGAAAAGTTGGCATTTGATGTCCCCTTAAACATATTAGAAAATGAAAAAAAAATAAAATAGTGTATTTTTGCAAATCAAGTTTTAGTGACAAAAAGTGAAATTCAAAAGCATCATTGTTTTAGCGTATATCATTTTTTTCAGTATAGTCCTTATTCATACCTACAACTTGGCCGAAGACACCAAATCGATCAAAAAATTCCTTCAAAAGATACAGATTTTTTAATTTTTATAAATCATTTTGGTATGGACAACTGCCAAATTTGTATGGAAAATTATATGGACAAACTGATGATGCAAAATGGCATCTTTGGGCATACCGAAGGCACCAAAAAAGTTTCAGCCGGATTAAAAAATACAAAAAAAAATCTGAGAGAATTGCTCTACTTAAAACTAGATTGAAAACACAAACATAAAAAGCATGATTGTCCATCCATCAATTTACTGCATAATTAAGATCGATATTCAAATCATCCATTTCATTTTGCAAACAAACTAAATGCCAATGCTTAATGATATTTGCACTCAAGCAAAACACACGCACACACAAACAGTGTTCAAAATCACTCCATTTCAGTTCGGTGAAATTTGACGGAAATCTAATTAACAAGTTATATTATTCACTTTGCCGGCCGGTCTGCCAGCAGCTGTGTTGAGTTCAACAGTTGAGGAGTCGCCCGAGGCGTTGTTTGTCAGGATCAGAGCAGCAGTGGCAAAAGTCCTTCCTACTGGTTGGAGAGCAGGCCCGTCTTCTCTTTCGGCTCGATGATTGTTCGGACGTGCGTGGGCGAATTCACTTAACTCGGCAATGTTGGTAAACTCTTTGTTTTCCCGCGAATTCGCTCGAATTCCTGAATGGGAAAAGTGGAAAAATAACTCCCGCTGTTTTTGTTTGGCAGTGTTTTTAACTTTTGCTGCGTGCGATCGAATCACAGTTGAGCCAAACCGCTTCGGGGTGGGAAATTGGCCAGGCTGAAGTTTTGTTGAAATGTTTTCTTTTTATGGGAGACTTTAAAATGAATCGTTTTAGAAATTTAGAATCAGGATTTGCGTTTTAAATGTTTTCAATTTTGGCTAATTGGCAAATGCCTTGATAGAGTCTTCGAGCACATGTAAATTTTCGTGGAAATCAACAGCTCCAAGTCGAGACCGATTCCCGGAAAATCGTCGAAAACAGCCCCAAGAGCCAAACATAAAAACATCCAAATAAAACACGCACCAAACAAACTAAGTAGCTAAACAACAATTGCAAACAAGACTGAAGGGAAAACGTCTTGGCAACGAACGCTCGGGGACATCATCCTATCTGCTCCATCCACCGAGCAAAGCACATTTCCCAGATGGGACCACCACCGCCGCCGTCAGGATCTTCACCTGGGCAACCGGAGTCCTTGAGGGTGAGGCCCCCTCCCTTAAGTGGAAGGTCCTGGCGGGCCAAGTCGTCGTCGTTTGAACTTTGGCGTGTCTTTCATGTCTCGCCTCTTTATATTATTCATCTCAACTGCGTGAAATAAAGCGTTGATATTTATTGGCTTTTCCGAGGCAGCAAAAATAAAAACCTTCGCCGAATCGATTTCGCTGACAGCGCCAATACAATTCTCAAGTTTGTGACATTTTCCCTCCGAGGGGGGGGGGGGGCTTCTTATGCCTCGGGAAAAGTCCAGAAAATTCTTGGATCTCACCGCAAGCTCTGATGGACGTCGAAAAAATTAACCAGTTTTTTGTCTGAACCGCCACGAAATTTCATCGAACTCTGGGCGCGCTCACTTTCACGGGGGCGAGTGAATATTTGATTAAATTCCGCCGATCCTGGGGTTTCTGGGAAGCGAACAATTTCATAAGACCAGAATTTAGACAATTTTCTATTGTCGGAAAATACTAAAAACAAACTAATATAAAAAAATATATTAATAATTTTGTAAAGTGCAGGTTTTGAGAAAGTTTTCGAGAAATTGAACTTTCCTTCAATTTTATCATGCTTGCTTTTTTAGAATAAAATGTTTCAACAATCAAAATGAGCTATTTTCAACAATTAAGTTCGCCATTTGTTTGAGATTTTTAATTTTTAATTCATAAATTTATAATTTTTGCATATTTTTTAATCAGACTAAAACTTTACTAAAAAAAGCCAGTTTGTGTTATTGGTTCACCCATACAAGTCTATTTGCAATTCTTTAAATTATGGAGGAAATTTCTTGTCGATTTGTTGGCTTGTGCAAACTTGTTGGTATTGATGAGGACTTTCAAAAAAATGTACAAAAAAATCAAACTAATTTAAAATTATCTTATTATGCCGTAGCAATTTAATGTCCCTCGACTATAGCCAGAGACGAAGGGGGGGAGGGATGGGGAGGCAACAAAATAAAAAAATATATAAACTATTTCAAGGCCATGGTATTCACATTTTAATGAAAAAATAGTTTAAAAATCATTTTACACTTGCCCAGTTGTATTGCAATCATTAGTTTTAAAAATATCGAAGTATTGACGAACTTTATTTTTCAACCGAAAAAAAAACTGTGCAACGGAATTTCAAAAAAATTGAAAATATTTTTGGTCGATCGCGGGGGGCGACAAAAACATAAAGAAATAATTGCAACGGCCTTATACAAAAAAAAACATTTGAGCAATTCTCTACCAAAACCGAAAATGGATTTTATTTGTATTTTTTTATTTGGCTCAAACTTTGTGGGGGCCTTCCCTATGACCAAATAAGCTATTTTGTGTCATTGGTTTACCCATAGAAGTCTCCATACAATTTTGGCTGCTGTCCATACAAAAATGGTATGTAAATATTCAAACAGCTGTACCTTTTGATTGCATTTTCAGATCAATTTGGTGTCTTCGCAAAGTTATAGGTAATGTTGAGGACTTTTGAGAAAAAAATAGGCACACGGAAAATAAATTTGCAGATTTTTTTATCAACTTTTTTTCACTAAAACTCAACTACCCAAAATACCCATTATTTTTTAAAGCAAAATTGAATTTGCAATCGAAAAGTACTTTGAATATTTTTTGATAAAGGGCTCCGTTTTCAAGATATAGCCACCGAAAGTTTGATTTTAGCGAAATATTTGCAGTTTTTCAATTTAAAAAAAAGTGACCATGAGTAACCATTTCTAAAAATATTTTTTTTGAAAAGTTAAGAAAATTTGCTATAACAATTTTATAGCAAATTTTCTTAACTTAAGAAAATTTGCTATAAAATTGACATTGAATATTAGACCTCTGGTTGTTGAGATACAACGGCTTAAAGAAAAAGAAACACAAAAATTGAAGTTTTCTAAGTCTCAGCCCACCATTTTCTAATGACGATATCTCAGCAACTAATGGTCCGATTTTCAATGTCGGTACATGAAACATTCGGACCATTAGTTGCTGAGATATCGTCATTAGAAAATGGTGTGGTTTTTTGGTGATATTAAGAAAACTTCAATTTTTGTGTTTCTTTTTCTTAAAGCGGCTCTATCTCAGCAACCCGAGGTCCAATCTTCAATGTCTCTTAGACAATTTTATAGCAAATTTTCTTAACTTTTCAAAAAAAATATTTTTAGAAATGGTTACTCATTGTCACTTTTTTTAAAAATTGAAAAACTGCAAATATTTCGCTAAAATCAAACTTTCGGTGGCTATATCTAGAAAACGGAGCCCTTTGTCAAAAAATCTGTAAAGTACTTTTCGATTGCAAATCAAATTTTGCATTAAAAAATGATGTCAAACTTGTGTTTGCATGAAACTTCGATTTTTTTCCAAAAATCACTATTTTTTCAAAAAAATTTGTCCCCTAAAACATATCAAAAAATCTCGAAAATCAAAAAATACGTATTTTGGGAAATTGAGTTTTAGTAAAAAAAAAGTTGATAAAAAAATCTGCAAATTATTTTTTCCGTGTACCTATTTTTTTCTCAAAAGTCTATTGTTGAGGACCTACAACTTTGCCGAAGACAGCAAATTGATCAGAAAATTCACTCAAAAGGTACAGCTGTTTGAATATTTACATACCATTTTTGTATGGACAGCAGCCAAAATTGTATGGAGACTTGTATGGGTGAACCAATGACGTAAAATACCTTATTTGGTGTTAGGGAAGGCCCCCACAAAGTTTGAGTCAAATAAAAAAATACAAAAAATAAAAATGGTCGAAATCGGCCGATTTCGTAGAGAGTTGCTCATTTTCAAAAAAATCTAATCTATGTTTTGATCATTTTTGAGTCAAGACTAAGGCTACCAACTGTACAGATTTTTTCCTTACCATACGGATTTTCGAACCTCTTCGCGGATTTTTAACAGGCCGGAATTTTTGTAAGGAATTTTACGCTTTATACGGATTTGTACGGAATTTTAACAACTTTTTAATCATTGAATTGCTTTTTTGATTTGGTTGAAGCTTTTGTCAACTAGAAATTTTTATTTTTCTGTGAGTTCGATTTAAAAAGGGAGAGTTTTTCGAGGTTTCCTCAATTCAAACTTGATTATCAATAATTCTAGAGTTTTTGAACTATTGTCTTTCATATGTTGATAGGACCTTTTAAAAAAAACTCTGGAATTGTTCTTTTAGAAATTCCTTACTAAATTTATTTATCCCTTTCCATAGGCTTTCTAAAACTTGTGAAAACATTTGAACATTTTAATTAACAAATCTAGAGTTTTTTTAAAGGTCCTATAAACTGTTGTGTTTCACATGTTATAGGACCTTTTCAATAAAAAAAAACTCTGGAAAAGTGTTCGTTAAAACACTAAGAACGATATTATTCGCAAACTTGACATTTCGTAAACTTTTAAACATTTAACAAAAAAAACTTAAAAACATAAGGATTGATTCAAATCACGGTTTATTTTATGAATACAAGTCATAAGCACTCTGATAGCATTTTGTGAAATTTGTTAGCTGTAAAAACGACACAGTTTTATATTTTTAATTCTCAAATTTATGAAATTTAATTTATCTACATAATTCATTGACAGTTTTTGTTATACCATGGTGTCATATCGGCAAAGTATACGGATTTTTGTTCAGCAAGAGTTGGTAGCCTTAGTCAAGACTAATATTTCAAAAGGGCAAAATATGCATTATTACTCCCTTTTAAATATTAGTCCTGATCACCAAATTTTAAACATACTTTTTCGAAGAGATCAAACAATTTCTCGAATGTTTCATATTTTAACATGGGAAAAAACACTAGTTTTAAAATTAAAAACATATAATTTTTTTTTTTTTTTGATAAAAAAACTCAAAACAAGGATTAAGAAATTTTCTTTTTAATTAATTTAAAATCGGCACAAAACTACCATGCCGTGCACATTTGGTGTACATCACCACTACCTATAAACAAAAGATAAAAAATTTCTAAAATAACAAAAAAATAAAAATTTAATCCATTTCCAGTTTTGGTGGAGAATTGCTCTTGTATCCTTTTTCTAACATTTTCAAGAAAACGTTATTTTGCGATTTAATAAAAAAATACGAAGGAAAATCAACCTAGCAAAAAAATATTTTTTTAAAAGCTTAAAAAATTATCTATATTTTTTATTTAAGACTAAGCTGTGCGGACAGCCCCTTAAGATTTAAAATCTGTGGAAAAATACTAAATTAAACAGATCATAATGCAGTCCAGATGCGATTATCCGAAGGCCTTGGCAAAATTTCACTTCGGATAATCGAATCTTCGGAAAAACAAATTCTTTTTTTCGGTGTCATACTTTTGGTTGTTGAGCTTAAGAAACTACGTTAAAGTGTTCTAAAATTTTTTAAATCTAAAATGGCGGCCAAAATGACGGCGATCAACTATTTAAAAAATGCATTTTGTAATTTAATAGGCAATCAACTATTCATTTTTTTCTAAAAAAAAAAGTGTCGCAGAACTCAAATTATATGTTAAAAAAGAAAAAAAAACGATTATCCAAAGTCCCATACAAAACTTTGGATAATCGAGGCATCGGATAATTGAGCCCAGGTAACATTTTAGGCTTTATCAAAGCCGCTATAAAACCTATCAGCCAAAAACCAACATTAAAACCACATAGTCGTAACAAACTCTCCAGCACCTCGATTAACCCCACTTAAAACCCAAAAGGACCTCCGCAAAAGGTTGTTACGGCGTTTTTATAAATTTACAACTGAATCCTTACAACCTCCTTAAAACCTTGATAAAACCTTTGTTAAAACCTTGTTAGGAGTTAGGGATATGATTTTTTATTCATCCCTTAAATTACTGTCTTCATAGTTATTTACAACAAACTTTGACTCAGTAAGATTCTTGCAGGATTGGGTCCGCAAGTTTGGCAAATTTGGAATAAAAAGATATCAACTTCCTTGGTTGCTGTGCACCCTTAAAGAAGCATACGATAAAACCGTTTGGCATGGCATTGCCATCCGGTTTTCAAGCCTCTATTACAACTTTTGTTTGCCGTAAAATTAGTGTTTTCAATTTAGCGTATAAATCTTTTTTCTATTTTGTTCCCACCTCTACATTATCATCTTGAAATAAAGCTACCTTAAGTTTTTACTTGTCGCTCGCACAGAAAGGACGCGCGTTTTTTCTTCTCTGCCGAAATTTGATGTGAAAAATACAGTCCACTAGAAAATCGCGAAGTTTTTTGAGAACATTTGGTCCTTCAAGGCCGGATCACTGAAGTAGTGTCCGGGAGTGAAAAAAGACGGATTGACCGGTGGGAAAATCCGAATCGAACGTTCGCGAGCGAAGTGTTTGCGAGTGAAGGCGTGGGGCGCGGGGCGTAGCACCCACGCGCGAAAAAGGTGCTTTATTCCGGAAGTCAGTGGACGGGCGGCTGTAGAGCAGTCCTAAAAGAAACGTTTGACGGTTCCGGAAGAAAAAAAAGTGCGAAAACCGACCCTTGGGGTCCGCGTGTGAAAAAGTGCTAAAAAGACTTCCGGAGTGGTTCGTTGGGCGTAGGAGCCACGCGGCGAGAAAGACTCTTCCGGCTTGGGGCGTAGCATCCATCTTGCGAAAAAAGAGCATGGAAAAGCATGACTCTGCCGCGTACTCCTAAAAGCGGGAAAAGGAAGAAGAAGAACACGCCCAAGAAGAATCCAGAAGTGGAAGAACACGAAAGCGGTGACGACACGGAAAAAGAAGTGACCCCGGTAAAGAAGCAACTGGAAGAGCAGCGTCGGAAGCAGAAAATTCGAGAAATGGAGGAGCAACTCAACGCACTTGTTCGACAGCGGGAGGCGATGGAGAGCAAGCTGAAGCGGTTGCAGACGGCGCTCAAGACCAGCGTGGCTGCGCCGAACCCGAACTTGCGCAACGGACACTTCTTGAAGCAGCAATTAAGCAACGCGAGAGACTGCTTCTCGAAGTTTGGTGAGTACCAGGGTCAAATCCACGCGATGCCTCTGAACGCAGACCAACGAACGCTACACGAAAGAAGCGAGCTGAACTTTGAGACGTTGTACGACAAGGTGTGCATCGATCTCAACGAATACCTCGAGAGACTCGAGAAACCTGGGGTCGCTGCTCTAGTTCCGGCAGCTCCTACCAACGTCGGTGTGCAGCAGGTTCTTCCGCCGTTGAGTGTACCACTCCCGAAGTTCGACGGCACGTTTGAGACATGGTACTCGTTTAAGTCTATGTTCCAGAACATAATGGCACGATACACAAACGAGGCACCATCAATCAAACTGTACCACCTCCGGGACGCACTGATTGGAAGGGCAGCCGGCGTGATTGACCAGGAGATGGTCAATAACAATGACTACGACGCGGCGTGGGCTCTTCTTGAGGAGTTGTATGAGGACAGACGGGCGATCATCGAACGGCACATTGAGAACATCTTCGCCATGCCAAAGATCACCCGCGACAACACCGCCGAGCTTCGAAAAGTGATTGACGTCTGCGTGAAGAACATCGAAGCTCTCAAGAAGTTGAACCTTCCAGCCAACGGACTAGGGGAGCAGATGGTAGTTAGCCTGCTGGTCTCGAGAATGGACAAGGACATGCGCAGAGCATGGGAAGCAAACCAGAAGGCGGGAGAGTTGCCGACCTACGAGGCCACGATCGTGTTCTTGAAGGAGAAGCGCAGAATCGCGGATAAGCTGGAGCAGAACAGTGAAAGTGAAAAAGTGAAACCGCAACGGTCGGTAACAAAAACGAAGACCCTGGTGGTGGCCAGCGAAGGGAAGTGTTCAGTGTGCAACCAGGACCATGAAGTGTTAAAGTGTGAACAGTTCAAGCAGAAAAGTGTGAACGAGAGGTACAGCCACTTGCGGAAGCATGGCCTGTGCTTTAATTGTCTGAGGAAGGGGCACCGCACCGATGGGTGCACGTCGACGAACTCGTGCCAGAAGTGCAGCAAGCGGCACCATACCCTGCTTCACACCGATGGGCCAAAGAAGCAAGAACCGGCTGCAAACACGGTGTCAACGGTCAGCGCAGAAGGCCGCACTCAATCCGTTCCACCGGCCACGGCGGGATCGTCCCAGGCTGGCCAAGGTCTGACACTCTGCACCACATCCGAAGCTCCAAGGAAGCAGACTCTACTCTCGACGGCTGTAGTGCTGGTTTACGGCGCCGGCAGCGTGCCCTACCTGTGTAGGGCGCTGATTGACTCGTGTTCACAGAACCATTTCGTGACCGAGCGCTTCGCCAACCTGTTGGCGAGCAAAAGGAACGGGCTGATTACCGAGTCAGCGGATTGAACGGGGGAACGACCAGAATCAGTCACCTGGTGCGCGCGAAGGTCAAGTCCCGCGTTGGCAACTTTGCTGCCGACCTCGAGCTCCTGGTGGCGCCGAAGATCACTGGCGACGTGCCGGTGAAGACGATCGACATCGCTGGGTGGAACCTGCCACCAGATGTTGAACTTGCGGATCCCAACTTCAACCAGCGAGGCCGGGTTGACATGCTGCTCGGAGCAGGCATATTCTGGGATCTTGTGAAGGCTAAACGAATCACGCTGGCGGCGAACCTCCCATCGCTCAGAGACACGGAACTGGGCTGGGTGGTCGGTGGCGTGATGTCTGAAGGAACACCAGTGATCGCACGTACGTTCTGCACCGTGAACGAAGACGAAGAGCTGAACAAGCTGCTGAACCGGTTTTGGGAGATCGAAGGAGTTGAAGATCTGCGGCGACCGGTGACGTCGACAGCTGAAGAGTGTCTCGAGCACTTCCGGAGCACGTACAGTCGGAAGCCAGACGGGAGGATTGTTGTTCGTCTCCCGTTCAACGAGCGCAAGAGGGACCTGGGCGTGTCACGAGAGATGGCGATCCGTCGGTTCCTGAACCTCGAGCGGCGGCTTGATCAGCAACCCGACCTGAAACAAGAGTACGCCAAGTTTATTCACGAGTACGAGCAGCTTGGACACATGAAGGAAGTCGATGTCGCACCGTCCGAACCACCTGGATCCGCGTACTACCTGCCGCATCACTGCGTCTTGCGGCCCAGCAGTACAACAACGAAGTTGAGAGTCGTGTTTGACGGCTCTGCGAAAACGTCGACTGGAGTGTCCATAAACGACGCGCTGAAGGTTGGCCCTACGGTACAAAACGACCTGCTGTCGATCCTGCTGAACTTCCGCTGCTACCGTTACGTCTTCACCACGGACATCCCGAAGATGTTCCGTCAGATTGAGCTGCACCCCGATGACACGCCGTACCAGCGCATACTTTGGCGTGACGACCGATCGCAGCTGTTAAAGGTGTTCGAACTCAAGACGGTGACTTACGGCCTGGGGTCATCTCCGTTCCACGCGACGATGGCGTTGAACCAGATTGCGGAGGATGGCGAGAAGGAGTTCCCGTTGGCCTCGGCGGCATTGAAGAAATCGTTCTACGTGGACGACGGACTCTGCGGAGCGCAGAGTGTGGAAGCAGCCCGATTGCTGAGTCGAGACTTGCGCAAGCTGCTGAACACCGGCGGATTCGACGCGCACAAATGGTGCGCAAACGATCCAGCGATTCTCGAGGAAGTCCCGGAGATCCTCTGGGGAACAACGTTCGACTTGAAGGACGCGGCTGCCAAGTCGGTCGTGAAGACGCTGGGTGTGGCATGGAACGCGTCGCAGGACTGGTTCACCTTCACCGTGCTGCCCCCCGAGGAGGAGACGAAGCCGCTGACGCGGCAGAAGGTGCTCAGCGAAATTGCCAAATTCTTTGATCCACTTGGCCTGGCTGGTCCGGTGGTGACAACTGCGAAGCTGATCTTGCGGAAGGTCGGCACGTTGAAGAACATCGGCTGGCTTGACCCGGTTCCGGATAGTGTGGCCAACGAGTGGCGTCGATTCCGGGAGCAGCTGCCTGCACTGAACGACTTTCGGGTCTCCCGGTGGGTCTACGACGAAAGAGCAGAACGCGTGGAACTCCACGGTTATTCCGATGCGTCGGACGATGCGTACGGCGCGAGCGTGTACGCACGCAACATTTACCCGGATGGCGATATCACGATGCGGCTGATTTGCAGCAAGTCAAAGCTCCTCCCGAAGAAGGTCAAGAACGTCCCGAAAGAAATCAGCACTCCAAAGGGCGAACTTGAGGGTGCGCTGCTTCTCGCTGAACTGGTTGACAAGCTGGTAAACGCCGTCGATGTTTGCTTCGATTCGGTGAACTTTTGGTGCGACTCGCAAGTGGTGCTGAGCTGGATCGCGAAGAAGCCCGACGACCTGGAACTGTTTATGGCCAACAGAGTGAGGAAAATCCAGCAGCTGACCAGCAAGTACCGGTGGGGATACATTCCGACGGATGACAATCCTGCCGACCTGATTTCGAGAGGCGTGATGCCCCAGAACCTGATCAAGCGGGAGATTTGGAAGGACGGGCCGGTGTCGATGAACAGTCGCACTATCGAGATAGTGCAGCCCCCTCTTCTCGACGGCGCAGAACTTCCAGGATTGCGATCCACGAAGTGTCTGGCGCTAGCGGCGCCGATTGAACGATTGCGGATCTTTGACAAGCTCGGGGATTTCCGTCGACTGCTGCGCAGCATGAGCATTGTGGTGCGGTTTGCGAACTACATCATCTCAAGAAGGAAGGTTGTGGTAAAGGGCCTGCCGACGAGCGAGGAGCGCGGCGGCGCAGAAGCTAATCTTGCGCTTGGTGCAACGAGAGGCGTTCCACACCGAGCTGCTGGCGTTGAAGGAGAACCACTCGCACCGTTTGCGAGGACTGAACCCGTTCATCGATCCTGACGACGGCCTTCTGAGAGTTGGCGGTCGAATCAAACAAGCTTTCGTGCCGTACGACAGCCGGCACCAGATCCTGATGCCTGCCAAGCACCCTGTCACGGAATCGTTTATCCGCTACGAGCACGTGAAGAACCTCCACGTGGGCCAGAAGGGCCTGCTTGCGCTGATACGCCAACGCTTTTGGCCGATGAACGTCAAGACGACTATCCGGAAGGTGATTCGAGGGTGCGTGACGTGCTTCCGAGTTAATCCAATGAAGACGGCCCAGCTGATGGGAGACCTCCCGTCCTACCGAGTACAACCGGCCCCTGCGTTCTTCCACACCGGTGTCGATTTCGCAGGACCGTTTCTGATCAAGTCGCTGACCGCAGCACGAAGGCCGATGATGACGAAGGGGTACGTGTCCCTCTTCGTGTGTATGAGCACGCGAGCTATACACCTGGAGCTGGTCTCAAGTCTCACGACGGATGCCTTCCTCGCCGCCTTGCGGCGGTTCACTGGACGTCGAGGCCTGGTGAACAAGATGCACTCCGACAACGCAACCAACTTCGTTGGGTCGGAGACCGAGCTCGAGCGACTGGCCAAGTTGTTCGCCGAGGAGCAGCACATCGAAAGGGTGGAGGAGTTCTGCAGCAGCCACGGAATCACCTGGAGCTTCATCCCGCCGCGCAGCCCGCACTTCGGTGGGATCTGGGAAGCTGGGGTGAAATCGGTCAAGCATCATCTAAAACGAGTAGTAGGCAACCAGAAACTCACCTTCGAAGAGCTGACTACCGTGCTGGTGCAAATTGAAGCCGTGCTGAATTCGCGGCCCTTGACGCCGTGCTCGGACGACCCGAACGATTTGACCGCAGTGACTCCAGCACACTTTTTGATCGGGCGAGAGATGCGCGCGGTTCCCGAGCCGTCCTATCTCCACCTGAAGCAGTCGGCGCTGTCCCGCTGGCAACACGTGCAGGCAATGCAGCAGCAGTTCTGGAAGCGGTGGATTGCGGAGTATTTGCCGGAGCTGCAGAACCGCCAAAAGTGGTTCAAAAACACCAAGATCCAGCCGGGCGCTTTGGTGCTGATCAGCGACCCGAACGCTCCGCCGATGCAGTGGCAACTTGGTCGAATCATCGCGCTGCATCCCGGAAAGACGACGTCACCAGGGTGGTGACACTACGAACGGCGAAGGGCGAGTGCAAGCGAGGCGTGACGGAGATTTGCCTGCTTCCGCTGGACCAGGAGCCGACCGAGGAGGATTGAAATGCGGACGTGCATTTCAACGTGGGGAGGATGTTTGCCGTAAAATTAGTGTTTTCAATTTAGCGTATAAATCTTTTTTCTATTTTGTTCCCACCTCTACATTATCATCTTGAAATAAAGCTACCTTAAGTTTTTACTTGTCGCTCGCACAGAAAGGACGCGCGTTTTTTCTTCTCTGCCGAAATTTGATGTGAAAAATACAGTCCACTAGAAAATCGCGAAGTTTTTTGAGAACAACTTTCATAAAACCTCATTGAAAGCCAGTCGGCTTTTATTTTCATCAGGTTTTATGTCGGAGGCATAAAACCTTGTTAGAACCTATTACAGTCTAGACTCGATAATCCGAAGGAATAATCGGAAAAAAATCACTTCGGATAATAGAATCACGAAAAAAACATTTTTTTTTTTTGTTGTCTTATTTATGTTTGTCGAGCTTAGGTATGACCCCTAAACTACGCTAAAATGATTTATAATTTTTAAATCCAAGATGGCGGTCAAAATGGCGGTAATGCAATAATGAAAAAATGCATTTTATTTTTTAATAGGCAATCAACTACTCAAATTTGTCTAAAATGAGGTCGTAGAACTCAAATATTGTGTTAAAAACAAGAAAACTAAAAAATACGAAAACAATTTTTTTGTTCGTGATTCGATTATCCGAAGTCAGGCTTCGGATAAACGAGTCTGGACTGTAATTAGCTCTTGCTTTTTTGGTTGCGGTGAATGCTCAAATAAAACTATCAAGCAATCAAGATGCTACCATAAAACCTCAATAAAACTAGGTGCTGGCTAGTTGGTTTAAAAATGTTACTTGGGAAGGCTTCGGATAGTCGGAAAAAAGTTGAATTTTGGAATGTTGAAAATTTTGAATGTTGAATAATACCTCTTTTTTGAATAAAATTTCCTTAAAAAATCTGTAAAAATGTGAACCTGATGAATATTCACCAGAAACTGATGAAAACTTATCATTTTCTGATGATTTTTTCTGCTATAAAATCTATTCAAATATGACTTTTTTTTATTGTTGAAGATATAACTCACCAAACACACTCGCAACAACAAAAACAACCTCAGCTCTAATTCCCAAAACCGGTCACCATACTGGATTAGTAAACACAATTGATAACTCGATCAGTTTCTAATAATTATTGCCTCCTGCAAGCTAACAGCAAATCCATTCACTCCAGAAGGTGCTAATCGGCTTGCCTATTATCAGGTGACTAATTCGTGACCGACATGCAAAAAGGTGGAGGGTGCTAACTGCTGGCCACTCGTGCCCAGCACGAAGGTAGGTTCTATCCCCCCTCTTCCAGCCCATTTGTAAAATTACTGAAACCCATCAATATTTCACCGAAATTTGCCATTATTTCGTGCCACTTTTTTCCGACTCTACTCTTTTTAATTGCACCGACTAATTCGGTTGAAATGTTATGTGGTTTGGCACTTTAAGGTACCGCTTCTTCAAAAATCTTGCCCTCAAAGACCCTTTCAAACTGGAGGTTTGGATCGTTGCGAACCTGAATTGGATCTCTCCTCTCCCACCCACCCCCAGCACGTTCGACAAATTGATGCCCTCTGAACTCATCGCAGTAGGCCCCTTTTTGGCACTTACGTGCACACACGCACACCCCAGCTCAGTCGATCTCAAATTTCACGAGCAATTAAATTCTTCTTCAGGTTGGTTTTTTTTTCATTCATTTTCCTTACGCTTTCAATTTCCACTCAACCCAATCCAAGTGAGCCATTCGTCGCCGCACCACCATCACCCACACCTTCATTTTCCACCACGTGGAAAGTCACTTGCGAGTGTGTGTGTGAGTGTGTGTGCGAAGTAAGTGTGACGCAGCCTGCTTTGGTCAACGCGGGTGAGGCAACAGTTGCTGAAAATTTTCGTGGGAGTCAGTGCGACCCCCTTTTTTTTGGACACTCTCTCTCTCTCTCTGTTTCACTTCGCTTCAAGGGTGGTCGTCTTGCTGCACCACCCAAAAATGTGACAGCGATTTGGAAAGGAATGGAATTGGTCCAGTTGAGCTTGAGAAATTATCTTTTATTGGTTGTAGCTAATGATGTAATAATGTCTTGCTCATACTTTCAATTTTGATATTCACAGATTCATTTATAATAATTTTAATATTATGTCCTTAATCCTTAAAAAACAATTGCAATCAAGTGAATAAACAAGAAAACTTAATTTAATTAATAATAAGTATTTTTAAACGTAATATGTGTCCATCCCATAGTAATCCACGAAACCCTCGCGCATTCGAAGCCCACGCACGCAGCAACCCGCGGCTTTTTCGCGCGTTACCATGGCAACGCGTTCGGCCACGCGGTGGACAGCGCGCGTCTTCGCGACCCGCGACCGCCATATTGCAAAGTGACGCCAGCCAAGCAACAACCTCCATCCATCCCCCGGTCCACCATGGAGTACAGCCTGCAATCCGTGACGGAATCGTTCGAAAAGTACCGCAACCTGCGCTTCCCGCTCAAGATCTGGATCCTGGTGAACGCAAACGGAAACGACTTCCTCCGCTGGAACGAAACCAAATCCGTGGTCGTGGTGGACCGTGACGCGCTCGAGCGGTACCTCGGGACGGCCGGATCGGTATTTCGGTTCGCGAAGCTGTCCACGTTCTTCTGGCTGATGGACTTTTACGGATTCCGGCCGGTGATGGAGGACGGCGAAGTAACCGCCGCGGACGACGACAAGCACGTGCTGCAGTACTGGAACGACGCGTTTACCAGCGAAAACAGAGCCTACTTTGAGCAGCTGCTGCGGAGTCGCCAACTGCGCGAGGTGGTCAACCAGAAGAACGGAAACTGCTCCGTGCACCAGCCGCGGATCCTCGACAACCAAAAGCAAGTGCCAAATGAGACGGAAGGACCACCCGGTGCGCAATCCCAGCTGTCCTCGAGCAGCTTTGCCCACGAAAAGTTCAACCTGCTGATGGAGATGAAATCGCTGCAGCTGTCCATTCAGGAGGCGTACGGAAGTCTCAACATCGAAGAGCACGGCATGGTTCCGGTTATCGAGGTGCCGGCAACGTACTGCGACGAACCGACCGATTGCGTGCCCGACTACGTCAAGAAGCGCGTCCTCGCCGGAAACTACGGCTTCGTCGACCCGAACGACCTGAAGCGCTTTTTCGGCAACTACCGGCCGGTTTACGACGATTCACCCGAAGCGATCAACCCGGAAAATTCGGACGAAGAACCGGAAGCAGTCATCGAAGTGGCGACGGAAGAGCCGGAAAGCCCAAAACCGGTGGTCAACACGCTGGACACATTCAACTACCAGGAAGAAGAGGAAGAGGACAAACAGTTTGAACCAGTGGATCACAGCGAGCTGGCACCGTTGGACAGTCCGATGGAGGTGGTCGGCAGCAGCGGTCAGCTGCTGGACGCCAAGAACGAGGAGAATGTTCCGCTGCAGGATGCGAAGCCGGAAGACGGGGATGAGAAGAAGTTCCAGGAGGAGAGTCTCAACGAGGCACAGTTTCAACTGTGTGCAGATATTCGAGAGACGTTTGAGTTGCTTAATGAATTTTGAAATTTTTGGGATGTACTGAATGAATTGTACATAATTATATGAAATGAGCATGTTTTGAAGAAAAAAAACAATAAGAAATTGTTAACAATACATGTTTTGAAATAAATATTTTAAAATATATCCTTTAAAAAAAACAAGACAAAAGTTTTTCTTTATTTAAAAACAAATCTACGATACGAAATGTGATGGAAATATGAAATATCATAAAATCTCATTCTGTGGACCTAAAAATCAATATCTGTAAAAAGCCAATAATTTCCGAATTTGATTAAAAGTGTTAAATTAAACAATCGAATGTACGAGTTTTGGTTTAGATCGTTTCCAATTTTTGCAATGTTTTGTCCCTGATTTTTACTAAGAATTTTCATGAAGTATCCGAAAAAGTTGGGGAAATCTGAAGAAGTATATTTTTCAATCTACACTGCAATGAAAAGCTGAAATATAGGCATTTTTTCAGTGAGTCGTTTGAAAATTACCAAAATAAATCTAGGGTATTTTTTCAAAAGTTCTTATCAATAAAGGAAATCCATGCCACATAGAACCTTTTGGGAAACATACTCAAGAATTGATGTACTTCGACTTCATTCCAGCAATCCAATAGACCAAGAATATGTTTTACCTGAAAGGAAAGGAAAGAAAAAAACACAATGAGTAAAACATAAACAAGCATATTTTAAAGTAACTACAGAAGTTTTTTTTTTAAATCAAAAGCTTGGAAAAATATTAATTGCACAATCTTTAACAGAAAATTAAATTTAAAATCAAAAAGTACGAACAATTATTTAAAAAAAAATCAAAAACATTTCAAAAGTACCATAAACAAAGTTCAAAAGCGATGCTTTTTGTCAAAAAAAAATTAAGTTCTTTTCAATAACTAGTCCAATTTTTGCTTTTAATATTTTTCAAAAAAAGCATAAATTCGCGTGAAAAAAAAACTCATTTTTAAATAATAAAAAAAAAAGATTTCTGGGTATTTCACTTTTATGTGCAGTGTTAATATTAAAATAATAAGCATCATAACGAAGAACTTTAGATACTTTAATAGCGTGTCCGAAGATGAGAAAGGGTGTTTCTTCTTCGGGTGTTTCATTTCACCCCGCGAAATTTTAGATTTCTCTTGACGAAGTTCGATTTTATAATATTTTTCAGTGTGCACCAGCAATGGAATAATCATCATCAAAAGAAAATCATTGGACGTTCACCAAGAGAAAAAATCCGAAGGGAGCATGGGTCTCCTCTCTCGCGCACGAAAGATCGGTAAAAGGAATATCAAAAATCCATCATCTTGATTATTCAGCGGGACCTCTTTTTCGCTACTACTCTTATAAGTGTAACTCCCGTAAAAACTTCGTAAAATGTCCTGTCACATTTTGTAGATGGGCAACATGTGTAAACAAGGAAAATCACAAAAAAATCATCAGCAGATTGATTTTCTTGGAGAAGTTCGGGAGCGATTTTCTTTTGCGTGATTTGCCTCCTCTCTCTCTTTCGAGGGTGAAGAAAGCTCGCAAGCGAAAATGATTTTTTTTGCGATCATTCCATCGCTGGAGTGTACTTATTTTTTCCTGAATTCTACTTTCTTATGCCTACAACCAGCGATGGAAGAATCTTCATCAAAACAAAAATGTTGACGCTTGTCTAGAAAAAAAAAATCGGAAGAGAACATGGCTCTCCTCTCTCGCGCACGAAACATCGGTTTAAATGAAACCGAGAAATCATCATCTGAATTATTCAGCGGAACACCGATTTCACTACTACACTTGCAGGTCAAAAATGGCTTGTCACTTTTCGTAGATGAACAGTGTATGTAAACAAAACGAAATAAAATTATTTGTGTTGGTGTGGTGTTAACAGTGAAAATCACAAAAAATCTTCAACTGATTGATTTTTTTTTCGAAAAAATCGGAAGCGATTTTCGTTTGCGTGTTTCGCCTCATTTTGGCGGGTCAAGAAAGTTCGCAAGCGAAATAGTAGTTTATGCAACAAGTTGCAAAAAGAGGATTTTTTCAGCACGAGTCGTACATTTATTCAACGAGGTTCACCGAGTTGGATAAATACGACGAGTGCTGAAAAAATCAAGTTTTGCAACGAGTTCCATACAACATTTTTTGCAATTTCGAAAAACACCCATTGAGTGAAATTTTAAGTCGAATTTTCATGTATTTTGTCAATAAATCGATTAAATCAAAAAAATGTTGAAAAGGGTTACTTTTCGAAACAAGTGCTGAAAAGTTCAACTTTTCAGCACCCATTTCAGTGCTGACTGTAGAACTTTTCAGCATTTATTTTAAAAAGTGTTGCTATTCGATTCTGTTATTTTTGGTACAGAAAAGTAGGCTATTTCGTCGTTCAAGAATGACAGGAAAAGTAAGTAGTTTCACGACGGAATTGCAAAAAAGATTTTTTTGCGATTATTCCATCCCTGCCAACAACATTGCCGAAGACACCAAATCGATCAGAAACTTTGTGCTCAAGATACGGTTTATTTTTTAGTTCAATAACAATTAGTTTGCTAAAGGTTGCATGATAGGCCCTACCAGCATTCACAGCTTCTAGTGCTAACTTGCATTTTTTTTTCACTAAAAAAAACTAAATTTTCATTGTTTGAGTTAAGAGCTTTTAAAGCATCTTCAGATGTGCAATTTGAAGAAATTTTGCAATCGATCAAAAACGAAAAACGAATTTGTTTAGAAAAAGGGATTTATTGCGAAATGCTTCAAAAAATAATAACATGTATTATTCATGCATAAAATTTTCAACCACCCAAACTTTATTTGTTTACTGTGTACTTCTCTAACTCTTGAATATATTTTTTTAGATCTCGATAAATGTGTTTTGATTTCTTCAATTAATCTGAAATTGATCTTATACCAACACACATCCCCGTACTTCTCCTCCTCACAACCCACCATATCAAGAGCTCGAAAGCCAATCTTCTGCCAAAACATTGCCTTATGTACTAACCGATGAAGCGGTAGTAGTAGAATCTGCAAAACAACAACAACAACAACAACAACAACAACAGAACCGCCAGGAGCCAATGATTCAGCAAAAACCGTCATCATCATCAGAATCATCATCATCATCATCCGCCAAGTAAACGACGGTAAAAACAACGAGGAAGAAGCCGCTTGCTAAGATCAAGAAGATTCCAAGCCCAGGTCACCCAGGGAGCATCAGACATCCCAGTTGGCCATCGCGGCGTAGTGTGGGGTGGAGGGCACTCTAAAAAAAATCAAACAATAAAAAACTCGCCAGGTTCGAATCCCACTCGAACCACTCAACTTATTTTTTCACTGTGCCGTCATCGCTCTCTCTCTCTCTCTCTCTTGTGTGTGCGCATTTTGTCCACACACGCGGACGCGGCTCTCAGCGATCATCTCAATCGCCAAGATCATGGGTTCCTCCGCGGACGTCGTCGTCGTCGGCGTCATCGCGCCTACTCCGACACGAGCTCAACGCGAAGCACTAAGCTGCTGCTGGGTGAGAGTGTTTGAGTGTGATCGGTGGCGGGCAAATGGAAAACAACCAACGAAGCAGCACACAATCTTACACATTCACCACGCTGAAAAAGCACACAAAAAAGCATTAAAAAAATAAAAAAGTGAACAACGTTTTTATCACCCGCGCGGAACTGAGTAGGAGATATCGCGCTTCGCGGGAATTAGCATTAGTGAGTGAGAGATGTAGGAGCAGCGCTGCCAATGTAATTGTGAGACAATTGGCGCTGAATTCGGCACCTCGATCGTCGTAGCAGGCTGGGAGCGGGACAATTTAAATTATTGTTTACTCAAATCATTGATCATTAGACAAATTGGAGTGGAGTTAGTTTTTTTTTTTTTGGTTACACAGTGGGAACACTGTTGTAAAATTGGTCAGTGCAATAAACCTGGAGTTTTTTTTTTGTTTAAAGGTCCAATAAACCAAATTTTCAGTATTTGCTTTCTTGGTGTTTTTAATACCCCTGACTCAAGGCGGTATCAAAAACACCCAAAAAGCAAAAACTAGAAGTTTGGGTTATTGGACCTTTTCAAAAAAAAACTCCAGAAATTAACTTTACTGAATTAGGACTAAAGAATTATTTTAAATTACATTTGGGTGGTGTACATCTTTTATGTCAGAAAAAATGTGATATTTAACCATTTTTCTTGTGCAATGTCGCTTTTTCAATCTAAATAAAGGTAAAATTACATCATTTAAGGAGTAATATTCAACCTTCAAAATTAACAGCTACCATTTTTTTTTTCACTGTGTGTGAAGGTATTCCTGCTACAATCAAAATATTCCAGCGAAAGAAAATAGGGTGCGAAATAAGTCTATCAGAGGAAATTCTCGTTTGTTTGGCAGGTTTTGGCACTCGCTCCTAAATCCATCCAATTTGCTGATTTTCACTATTCAACAACTAATTTTGCAAGACTTTTGATAGGAACTTGCTTGCTCACTTTTTGTTAAGCTATTTATCGCTCGATTTTAGCTGAAAATGCTGTTAATGAACTGTAATTGAATGTCAAAGTGCTAATATGGCAACTTTTTTGTTTTGTAACAAGCGCGAATGTATGACAAAAGATCGAATGACAAAATGTCGAATGGACAAAACGTGGAAAGAACAAAAAGTATTTTTTAAGTGTTTTTTTTTTTTTGCAAGATAAAATGATTTTAAAAAAATTAAAGACGTCTAACAACCTATTTCTGCACTTATTTCAATGGATGTATTATTTGTTAAAAAATCACAAAAAGTTGTTATTTTGTCTCAGAGGCGACTCGTCCACCTGTTCAACCTGTTCATTGAACAGGTAGCCGATTTCAAGCGGATAATTTTTTTTTATTTAATTACCGCGGTGTTTTTCAACCAGCAACATACAATTACAATTTTTGTTTGAATATACGTTAACAAAATCGACGCCCTATGTTCAGCAGCGCTGCATGCACCAAAAAAGCATTGGCCCGCCACCCCTCTTTACCTCTCTTTACATCCCACCAATACTAAAGCGAGTCAGCCTGGCGGGCCACGCGCAAATGCTCGTCGCGTTCACACCGACCCTCTGAACGTCGGGGAAAAAATCTCCATGCGGAAAAAATTCAACACATGTAAAGAGCTTCCTATTCATACGCAGCGGCATTATCGATGTGTTGGTAAATCTGGTTCAATCTGAGAGCGTGAACTGACAGCATTTTTGGGAGAGAGCGAAATGCCACCCCCTGGCCCCAGCTGACTTAGCTCGTTCAGCTCTGCTGGGAGCTGCTTGCAAAAGGTAAACAAGCCAGCGCGTTGACAGCACGTTGAGAGCATGAATAAATGAGAGAGCGCGAGAGCACCACAGATATTGCTCTATATTTGGCGCACTTTTAGGCATCAGGCTGTTTTGCGCAGACTGGTGATGGCTTGTTTTAAAACTGGAATGTTCAACTGCGCGCGTTGAACCTCTTCGATCTTCTTGGTTACTAGTGGATTCTTGCTCTACTGGAAAGTGATGTAATGTTAAGTTTAGATAGTGTGATTGATAAATTGAATTGAAACAATTGAAACAAAAAAGTTCTGTGTTTTTTTCCAGACTCGGGACACATGAGAAGAACTATGACAGTAGATTCAACCATGATCGTTATTTTATTTTCAGGATGGTTGTATTTAAAGCGGATGCAGTCCTAAAAAGTTTAAGAGTTGATGCCATTAAATGCTCCAAAAACGACTGTGTTTATTCAGACTGTTGGTCCGGTTCACTCTAGTTGAATATATTATTATCATATATTGTAGCATGAATTTGTCCTGAAAACTTTTTTTTTCACTGATGCTAACAAATATTTTAATTATCTCGGATTCATGTCAATATAGTTTAGTTTTTAACATCAGAAGCCCTTCTTTTTATTCAGAAATTGAATTCCAAAACCATGAGGACATAAGCGATACGACCTGGTTCTAAAAAGTATAAAGTAAAATGTCAATTTAATTTTTAACCAAGTTAGCTCAATATTTGTTGGGCCTAAAAAAGCCCAACAAACAGTTTTCCTTTGTGAAGGATGTGGTATTTTTTCTGAACGTCATGATGAATAGTTTTGAAATTTTGTGCAATATTCAATAACTTCCCTTGAATTTTGATAAGGATGGCAGAGCGATTGCTCTATTTTTCTTCATTCACCACGCTAATGATTAAGTCTAAAAAATACATTTTAACGGGATAAAAAGTCTTAATCATACGTGTAATCAATTATTTGCATAAACAGAAAATTTTAATAGTATAAAAATAATAAAACGTAAAAATAAAAGCCATTTGGAAAGAAAAAAGCTTCAAAGACATTTTTTAAAATAAAGATTCATAAATTTACTACGATCTATGAACAATATTTATTAAAAACAACATTGTAACCGGGTCGACTTCAAGCACGAAGTCAAATGATCCAAAAGAGTTGAACCAGCCTCCGGCTGAAAAACTTTATAATAAAGAATTTAAAAAAATATCATTGAACAGGTACTACATTCGGGCACGAGTCGCCTCTGTTTTGTCTATTTGACCTTATGACTAATTCGACCTATTGGTATTCGACTATTTGTCCATTCGACCCTATGTCCTTCGACCATTTGTCGCACATCCATACCTTCGATGTAATTTTAGCAGAACCTATGTGGAGTATGTAAAATCACACAAACAAAGACGTGAATTTACATATTTTTAAAGTTAATTCATTTTTGCTGTGAAAAATCTGTCAACGCTCCCCGGTGTTATATTACCATGATTTTTTCTAGTGCGTAGCAAGCATAAAAATCAAAAATGCAATTTAGAAAAATCACAAAATAAAAATTGTACAGTCTTATCTCATAACCGTAAAGAATTGATGTATTATCTCACACGACCAGCTGACAGAACTGCGTTCGAGCTAATCTAATTGTCAATTATGCAATATCCCGCGGCTCGTCTTCGCCGTTTGTTTGCAAAAGTTCACAAAACACCCAACACACACACACAAAACTAAATCGTTTGGCTAGTATGTCCTTGCGCGTTTTGTTCTTCTTCTTCTTCTGTCCGCGCGCGCTCGTTCGAAAAACAAAATCCGTCAAATTCCGATCGATTCGCGCGCGCTCCTCGTGGTGAATGCGTAACTATATATTTTACAACAAAAAAACACACGCTCGCAAGAATACTCACACTGAAAAGCGCTAGTGAAAATACAAGTGCATAAACACGCGGCATTCGCGCAGGGGAAGCCTTTCAACGTCAACTAAGGTCGCGTTCAACTGCAGTAAAGTTTCGGTGATGTTTTTTTTGTGTTTACTTTTTTGCTTTACTGTCCATTTGATAAAAACTAATTGGAGTAACATAAACGACGATAAAAGACGTGAATTAATAAAAATGCTGCTTTACATAATTGTCAAGTAAGTTTTAAAATTTTCGAGTGTTTTAGCCATTTTATACAAATTAAAGGATTAGCTTGAAGCTAGAACTTTACAACACTAGAACTTAGTTTGCTTTTCAGAATTATATTTTTGTAAACTTTGATTGGGTTAGTCCTGCATTCTCTACTTCGCATGAAACCTTTTTGAATAAATATTTTATTTTATATTTTTAAGTATCCAAGAAATTTTACGAGCTGGTCATGCAAAACCTACGACCCTTTTCATTTTTCTGTTTTTTACTAAGACACGTTTTTCAGTGATTTGTAGCTCGCAACCGTGAAGAGATAGAATTTGGTGTCAAAGGGACATTTGTGTAAAATTAGATGCCCGATTTGATGGCGTACTCATAATTCCGAAAAAAAACGTATTTTTCATCAAAAAAAAGTTAAAAAAAAAAGTTCTAAAATTGCTGCCATTTCCCGTTACTTAACTGTCAAAAATCGTGAGACATGTCATTTTATGGGAAATTTAATGTACTTTTCGAATCTGAAATAACCCAGAAGGGTCATTTTTTCATTTAGAACGAAATTTTTCATTTTAAAATTACGTGTTTTTTCTAACTTTGCAGGGTTACATTTTAGAGTGTAAAAATGCTCTACAAAGTTGTAGAACGAACAAAAACAAAAATTTTGATATATAGACATAAGGGGTTTGCATGTATTCTTCACGAGTTATCAGAAATTACCAAAAAAGTTTTTTAAAAATGTTTTGATTTTGACCATTTTTGACCAGTTTTTCGAATTTTTAACCCCTAAAACTCAATTGATGAATTTAGTGTTTTTTTCTCGAAGTTATACGTCTATTTCCAATCTGTGACCCAATCAGTTTAAAAAGAATTTATTTGAAAAAATAAAGCATAAATGAACGTTTTAAAATGTATTATCATTAATATACCATCAATTTAACAAGTTTTGTCCACAATAATTGTTTCTTTTTGACCAAAGCTATTTTTTGCTCTCTGGTTACACTGATCAACAATTTTTTGCGCAGGCTCAACTCCCCAGAAATACATGCACCTTGAATTTTTCAAAAATATTTAAATAATTGGAGGAAATTTTATTCTTATGTTAAATTTTTTTTTCAATATTTAACTTCGGACTTTGGAAAATCAACTCTTAGTGATTAAATAATTAGAAAAAAGATATTTTTTTTTTTCTAAATAGTCCTAAGCAAAAAAATCCATATATTCTGAATGTATAAAAAAAATCCATATGGCATAAAAAATCTAAATTTAGATGTAAAATAGTACATTGGCCCTTTTCTGTAAGTAACAAATCTTTATTTGTTTTTGAAAACTATTTTTTGACCGTTCAGCAATTTTTTTGCCAAGACCAAAAAACACATTTCGCATCACTAGTTCTTCCATACAAGTTTTCATACAATTTTGGAAACTGTCCATACAAAAATTCGATTTAAATATTCATAAATCTGTAACTTGAGAACGGATTTTCTGATTGATGTCTCCGGCAAATTTGTAGGTATTGATTAGAACTTCTTAGAAAAAAAAATAAAAAATAAAATTACACTTTAAAAATGCTTCTTTTATAAATTTGACTCTTAACATACAAAAAGCGGATTGCGCAAAGTAACAATTTTTGAATTTTTTTTTTATACATTTTAGATCACAAAAATATATCTTCTGAGCTAATCCAGTTGGCTAAAATTTATTTGGCTATGCTGCGTTTTTTTTTTTTTTTGTATTTTCTTACTTTTAACAACAAATTCGAGTTCTGTGACCTCATTTTAGTCAAATTTGAATGGTTGATTTGAATTAAATTACAAAATGCTTTTTTTAATATTTTATTATCGTCATTTTGGCCGCCATCTTAAATGTGGGTCTCGTGGCGCAGGGGTAGCGGCTTCGGCTGCCGATCCCGATGATGCTATGAGACGCGGGTTCGATTCCCGCCTTATCCACTGAGCTTCTATCGGATGGTGAAGTAAAACGTCGGTCCCGGTTTCTCCTGTCTCGTCAGAGGCGCTGGAGCAGAAATCCCACGTTAGAGGAAGGCCATGCCCCGGGGGGCGTAGTGCCAATAGTTTCGTTTTCTTAAATGTAAAAAATCTGAAGGGAACGTTATTTCATTACGTTACGTCGGGGGGAGAGGGGGTTCGAAGGCCGTGTAAACATTTTTTCAATTTGTATGGAAAGTTTGTTTCGAGCGGTGGTTTCAAAAATCCACACTTTTGCGTTACGCTATAAAAGAACGCTCCCAAATCACTTAAGAATAATTTTCGGGTCATACTCATACTTAAGCTTAACAATCAAAAATAAAACAGCGCAAAAAAACATTTTTTTTCGTGATTCGATTATCCGAAGTGAATTTTTTCCAAGACCATCGGATAATCGAGTCTGGCTGAACTGTACAAGAATTTGGGTGATTCCATCAAACTGAAGTTTTTTTTATTAATGTAGTTTTTACAATTGTATTTGCCAGACGATCATCACCGTCTAGCACTGCGGTCGCGAATCTAAACTGATTGTAGTATCATCATCATTATTGTTATTGTGGCTGAGGCTCTCTTGTACTTCTTCATCTTGCTGGAGTTGTTCCGAAGCGCCAACAATATGATTTGTAGTCGTGTCGCGAGCCATGTCCGCGCGCTTATCACTGTATTAGTTCCAACTTGGTTTTCGCTCGGTGGTGCTACTCAAATAATAATCAAAACAAGTATAGCAAATATACACAACAAATTATGGCATCAGAATGTGAACTGCCGCTGGAATGGAACGACGACCGTCGACCATTGGCGCGGGGAAGAGGGAAAGTAACAACAACACAATCATCAAATCGGGAGCGCGCGTTGACCACGACAATCTCAAGACTCAGGACTTGTAACTTAGTATCAGCTACAAGCAGCAGCACCAGCAAAAGTTGAAGCGATAAAAGCAAGTTCCTTAACACTTGAGCGGGCGCCAAACAAGAATCTTTCTACACGCAGAACACCACACTATAGTGGAACTAGAACTGGATCTGGCAGCTCTCTTGTGTAGACCGTCACGATGCCCCCGGAGAACCTGTCCACGCGAATCGCTCATCAACGCTCGATAGTTTCGCTTTCGTGCTGAAGAAGAAGTAGAACGAGATGACAATCGATGAGGTATAGTGGACTTCCCCCCTCTCGGCTGGGCTGCTGGCGGTGGTCCAGTCCATAACAGCATCATTCGTTCGTTCGTTACTTGTGTCTGACCGCAGTCAAGTGCAGCAGCAGCAGCATCAAGCCACGACGGGACGATATGACATCATCGATTTGATTCCGATGGCAACGTGCTCGCCGGGCTAGAGTGCTTGGTGGTGATTGTATACATGAGTTCTGGACTGGACAGGCCAACAGCCGTCAACGGCAGAGGGATGGTGGCGAAGACATGCAGAATAGGTGCATTTATTGACGGGTTGGTGAAATTTAAGAAATGTCATAATTTTAAAATCTGAAGTACACGAAATCACCATTAATCTCTCTCTAAAATCAACCTCTAAAGCCAACAAATTTTGAGAAAAAAAAACTTTATTTTTTCTACCCAGTAGTAAAAAAGCAATAAAAACTATTATGCTCACCACCCTTTTCTGGTCTTTGCTGGATCAAACCAGTTCAACAACGTTACAATGCCCGTGCTCACTCAAAGAATCAATTTACAACTAAAATCAGCCCGATTTGAAACGTAGTTATAAATTATCCAAACATAATTGACATAATTTCCACATTCGAAACACAAACTATACAAGCTTCTGGAACCTAATGCATTAGGCGGAAAAATAAAACATAGAGAAGAGCTCAACCGAAACCAAACCCACAATAAAGTACGGCGGCCTCTTTTCGGCAAAAGTCGGCAAAACCCCCCCACACACACACACCTCACTAATCTTCACTCTTTCTTTCGTCAAGTTTAATCAACTTCATGATTATTAATGCGCCAACGGAATTCCTTCAGGTGCACTGGGCAAAACTCCCGCAGCAATCACTCAATTGACACCGGACCGGTTTCCCGGTCTTCTTGACCATCGTCATAATCGAAGCTGGGTGCTTGCTTTCGATCGGAGTTGACCAACCCTGAACAAGTGTATCGATGCCAAAGCGAAAAAAAGCTAGGGGAAAATTAATAATCATTGCCTGTCACATTGCTCCCTTGGAAAAAAAAAAGTTGCACTTCTTTTTCACCTTAAAGCTGCATGGTGGTGACTTGAATTAAAAATTGATTCAGTAGCACGTGGTTTAACAATAAAAGGATGATCGATCTGCCGCTTTCTTAACTGTGTGATCGATATTAACTGTTGAAATTTTATCCCAACTTTGAACAGAAAAAAAAGCTCTTTTTGGCATTGTTTTGACTCAAATTCCATTATAAAAATATTATTTCAAAATCTCTAAGCTGAAAGCAATGTGAAAATTTTGTATAAAATTTTATGTCAAACAACTTTGTCGAAGACCGCAATTTTTTTCACCAACTTCAACGATAAAAAACGACCTTTAACCCTTCGCCGATTTCGCTCAAAATTATCAAAGTTACTTAATTTTGCCTAAGGAATCGAATCAGGGGGTAACCCCTGATGTCGATATTTTTTTATTGTCACCCTAATAGAGATGGAAACGTCATTTGTGCTAACCTTGAAATTTTAGCGAAAATTAATTGCTTTTAACGATAATAATCTAACAGAAAGTCATAATACAAAAAAAAATATGTCAATATTACAGGTTTTGTTTTAAAAAGAGTGTAGTTTTACATCAGGAGCTGGCCCATTTTTTCAGTTCAGTTTATGTACAATTTCACATTGTTACAAATTTCTGAGGTTTTTAATTCCTTTTTAAAGAAACAAATAATGAAGATTAATGCATTTCACAGATTAAAAAAAAATACATAAATATATATCAAAAAGAAATCCAAAAAAATGATAACCCTCAGCAGCTATGTTTAATTTAAATTTGTTTTTTTGTAGCGTTATTGTAGCTCCGCAGAAACTTTACTCATCAATGTAAAAAATTATGGTATGACGAATGTGAAAAAAGTAGTTATGTCACAGACATAACCGGAATGGCATAGACTACGTAAAGTTTTGATATGTGGACATAGAGTTTTCCATAGTTTAATTTTGAAGAATTAGCTAGATACTTGAAATACATTGACGGAATAAGTTCGTACATCGTGATATAGGCCCCCGACACCCAGTAAACCAGTAAACTCAATCGGACCGTGTACGTACCGGTTGTTGAAACGTAATTCGTATACGATTCGAATTGAATTCCGATTGAGTTGACTTTTACTAGAAAGAGATGGCAAATCTAATGCGAACAAAACCGCAGCTGCCATGTAAACAAACTTCGAATGTGTTGGTAAATCTTTGACTAGACAACAACATCGAGTGGATGAATGAAAGAGAAGAACGAAAAACGATTTTTTTCGCGAACCGAATGAATGTTTGGTAGCAGAATGAGGGGAAGGGAGAAGGGTTGGGGGCGAGAGCAGCCCCAGAAAGCTATGCAAACGTCACCCCCGAAGACCAACCTTTGTTCCTGAAATGCATTTCACCGACCCATCTCGGGTAGAACGAGAGACGGGGAGTGAGGGCAGCTCCGAAAAGTTTGGAGTCTTCACGCCTTTCGTCTTGTTTGACAACCACGGCTTGGCCTACGAGAGGCAACTGTTCGGCGAGAAGGCAGTAGGCGAAGCTTTGTTGTTGCAGACTCGTCCCGGGTGGGACGAGGGACGGGGTGTGAGGCAACTCCGAAGAGTTCCTCACCCCCTACCCTTCTTTTGCAGTTCTAGTCCCTCTCTTTCCTGCTGCTGCTGCTGCTCTGGTCTCTCTCCTGCTGCTGCTGCTCTGGGCTGAGCTATCTTGCTGCTGCTGCCGGTCCGACGTCTGAGACGTGAATGAGAGAATGGGCTCTGGCGCGCGTTCTTATATATGGTGTTGGCTCTCTACTTCCCCTCCTTTTTCGCGACTGACAACGGTCGCGGTGCTTGGGTGATTTTCCCTTGATTTTCCCCTCAAAATAGGTACTTGACAATCCCGTCCGTTAGTGGGAAGCGCTCATTTTGCTTGCAAAATCTCTGAAACATTGAGTTGTTCCAAAAGTTAAACTATTTTTCTAACATTGAAAAATTAATAGCAAATTGCTAAATAATTTTCGAATCGAATGCAGCAAAAATCGTGCCGATTTGATTTGAGGGAAGGAAGTTATAAAAGTTTGACGGATGACGCAGTAATCCAGGGCCTTCGGCCCGGGTTTTTTGGAATGGCCCCCCAGTACCTTCGAGTAAGACGTAGTCTACGTCAAAATAGGAGTATGAAAAAATCTATGATAATGCCTAGAAAATCACAAATTAAAATATTTTTTCCTCATTAAAGTTGGTCAAAGAACATCGAAAAACAGTATTTAACCAGAAAGTATTACAATCCAAAGTACAACTTTTTTTTAACATTTTTTTCCTACAAATAGTAAAGAGCAAAACAATAGTACCTACATAATACTTACTTTGATTAAAGAAATTGAAGAAAAACTAATTTGACCGTAAAAAACATTTTGTAAACATTTCGCAATTCGCAATTCGCAATTTTCAGTGTAAGAACGGGCCTTGACCGATCTTATGCACTAGGTTCCCGACGAACACGCACTGCCCTTACACCTACATCTCACCCTTGCTCTGAGTCAGTACGAGCAGCACGCTAGAACACGCTTTGAGTGTTCGTGCCAGGCATGCACACCTTCTTTTCCGGTTACGCATTTTAACTCGGCCGGGGGTGGTACATTACGTAGGGTTTGATGTAAGTATAAGCGCCTAACCATTTAAAGTGTGCCTATCAACTTTCATTAAAGCAAAAACTGTTTTATTTTTAGTTTGAATTCAAAAACTAGTTGTTATTTTACTGTGTGTTGTTTTCTGCTGAAATCATTCCTAGAGTTGAGTCGTGTTTATATGTTGCTATTTCTTTTGTCGCGGTGTTTTGTTACAATTTTTGGTCCTAAGCATTTTATACAAGTTTTTCAAAAGTACAATAGTAATATTTAGTATAGTAATTCTTTAATCATTTCAAAATTTGAGTAAGGGCTCGAACCTCATTTGTTTGAAGAAAAGGGTGAAGATTGAAAACAATGGACAATGAAAGAAATATACTATTTGAAGAATCAATAGTAAAAGAAAGATAGTAATTTATGAAGTAGATAAAGAAATTAACAATAGTTAATAAATAGAGGCAACAAACAAGCTTAGATTGTATAAGGGAAATTTATAGGGCAGATGAACAATTATTCAAATAGATAAATAAAGATAAACAAAATTGACATCGCTGCCAAATTAAGGGAAAACAGACAGTTTGTTATAGCAGCATCAATTAGTAAATATAGTGGAAAAGCGTTGAGAAATAAGAGAATCATGAAAGAAAAATCGAAAACAAATGGACGATAATAAACATAAGGCGTGTTAGAGAATCAGTGAAACAAAATAAACAGAATATAGATGGTAGATAGAGAACCTGGAGCTTATTCGAGAACGGACATCTCAAATCAAAAGCACCAATCGAAGCACGAGAACCGTCACAAAGGATTTTGCTCGATAGGCACCATACGTTTGTCAGCTCCCGTGCCTCGACTGGCACCTCAGGCTCGAGATGTCGGTTCTCTAACAAGCTCCAGGCTCTCTAATGGTAGATAAAAACGAAAAGAAGAGAAACCCCGTTGTGCGATGTTTCAGGTACATCCACAGCAGTTGACTCAACATACTGCGAATCAAAACAATACCGTCTACAATCACAAATTACTTCCCTGTCCCACATTGTCGCGCCCCTTTCTTTTAGCCGTCTCGAGTCTGACCCGCGGTGGTCAAAGGTTTACGAGCCGTTTCCACAGGCCACCAGCTAGGTCATCATGAAAACCAAGCCAACGTGGAGGTAAGAAAATAGGACACTTGCAAGGAACCAGAGCTATACTGTTCTGATCAAGATAATTCGGATGATCTAACAGAACTACGGATGTAGTTAGTTACGCTCCTTCCAGGATGTTCCTTACGTGGACGTCAACCGAAGAGCACGCAACAAGGTCAGTGCCATTGCATGCTCTTAGGTATCAATCCTTGGCCTGCAAAAACATTTTGTAAACATTTCGTGAAAATAAAACTAACCAAGCTACCAAACCCATACTTTTCCATATGTTTGAAAATATTTTATTCAGATCTGAAAATGAATCACAGAAAATATCAATTCTGAACGTTTTAAAATTTTGAAAAGTCGTGTTTTTGCTGTAGATTTTTGTAAACCTAAAAAACGAAACACTGATTTAATAGCTAAAATTCTGAAAACTTTAACGAAAAAAGTGTATCAAAGTCAATTTTCATATTTTTTTTATTTGAGAATAGAAACTTCAAAATTCTCATAATGTAAACAATGCACAGATTCATTTTTACAAATAATTAATTGCATGAATATCAAAACTAAAATTTTTATGTTGTTATAAAAAAGTCAAATAACATATTTTTTAAATATAAAAACTAGTAATTCAAAAAATTCCCAAAATATAAACGGTAAATTGATAATGTATGTTCAAATTGTCTTCTTCTTATTGTGCTTTAAAATTAAATTAAAAGCATACAAGGAGGGACCAGGGTTGCCAGCTAAATCTGGGAATGCCAGATTTGTCAAGTGTCAGACAGAATAAAGATTATTAACTTTATGTCCATTTTAAACAACTATTTGATAAAAATTAACGAATTAAATTGATAATCAAAAAAATAGAGAATGAGTTTTTCTTGAAGGAAATATAAATTCAACATGTGGCTATAAAATCAGTAACAACAACTGAATTCTACAAACTTTTCAATTAATACATATCCTCCCTCCCCTTCACCATTCAGAACTGTCAGATTTTCGTCTGCCAGATTTTTCAAATTTTGACCTGGTTTGGCTGGTACAAATATTTTTAAAAGTTTTTGTCCCCCTTTAAAATTGGCCCGAAAAATCAGGGGGCAAAAATAGTAGTTTATGCAACAAGTTGCAAAAAGAGGATTTTTTCAGCACGAGTCGTACATTTATCCAACGAGGTTCACCGAGTTGGATAAATACGAAGAGTGCTGAAAAAATCAAGTTTTGCAACGAGTTCCATACAACATTTTTTGCAATTCCAAAAAACACACTGAGTGAAATTTTATGTCAAATTTTCATGTATTTTGTCAATAAATCGTTTAAATAAAAAAATGTTGAAAAGTGTTACTTTTCGAAACAAGTGCTGCAAAGTTCAACTTTTCAGCACCCATTTGAGTGCTGAAAAGTAGAACTTTTCAGCATTTATTTTGAAAAGTGTTGCTATTCGATTCTGTTTTTTTTGGTACAGAAAAGTAGGCTATTTCGTCGTTCAAGAATGACAGGAAAAGTAAGTAGTTTCACGACGGAATTGCAAAAAAAATATTTTTACAATAAACTTCAAAATTTCAATGAAAATTCAAGTGCAACCAGCTGAAATCAAATTAAAATACATTCTCCTGCGTTTAAAATCATTTTTAGCATGTTTGGGTTTTTTTTTAAAAATCTTAAGATTTTTTGAAAATATTCGATGCAAAATCTTTTTTTCGATACAATTTTTGTTTTCATGAAATCTTAGATTTTTTGAAAACTAATGATTGCAAAACAACTGAGCTAGTGTAAAATGCATTTTAAAACACTTTTTTCATTTAAATGTGAAGATTATGGCTTGTTATTTAAATTTTTATATTTTTTTATTTTTTTGCCAGGGCCAGGGCCGAGAGACAAAAACTTATTTAAATGTTTGCATCGGCCTTATCCAACCAATTATATGCAAAAGCCATGAAAAAAGCAAAAAATAAATTACGATCAAAGAACTTAAAAATTAACGGGCCTATAACTTATAACTTTGAAGTTCAGTTAAAAAAACAGTAAAATTTCTACACATTAAATATTAAATGCATAAATACCTATCTTTTATGCAATTCTAATAAAAGTTTTAAGGTTCATTTACCTTTATTTTTTTATTTTCCCGGAAAACCGTATAAATTTAAATTTATGCAAATTTATGCAGGAAATTTTTTTACTTCAAATTTTACTATTCCATACTTCAACTGACGGGATTTAAACCCAGCATGAACACATATGATCCCGACATTTCGGTCAAGTAGGTTTCCCATACTGATGGGCTACATATTTCAGGGTGTAATACATTACATCAAATTTCCTTTAATAATGTAGAGTTCATTAGATGCAGTTATTTATTGATTTATTTTACAAATTTTCCTCAGTAAGATTGATAGAAAATTTTCTGATGTCTTCGAAAAAAAAGTTTTTCATTTTTTTAAATCAAGACTAACATTTCAAAATGGCCAAACTTTCAATATTGCACCCTTTTGAAATGTTAGTCTTGATCTAGAAACTTTGAAAATTTTTTTTTGAAAAGATCGGAAAATTTCACGAATACTTCATATTTTAACATTGTAAATCAGACCATTAGTTGCAGAGATATCGACGTTAATAAATGGTGGGTTGTTTGGGTGAGACTTGGAAAACATCAATTTTCCTGTTTTTAAACCTTTGCATGGCAATATCTCAGCAACTAAGGGTCGTATCAACTAAGTTGAAGAAAGAAAAATATAGAGAATTTACTCAAAATATTTTTTTCAAAAGTGGGCAAACATGTACACTAATTTTTAAAAATGAAAAACTGCTACTATTTTCAAAAAAGTTGCCCAAAGATGGCTTTAACTTGAAAACGGTGAACTTTGTCAAAATTTCAATTAAGTACTGATTGCAAATTTGATTTTACATCGAAAAATGAAGTTGAAAATTTTTTGGGACCAAAATTTCAATTTTTTTAATAAGTATTGACTCAAAAATTCATAACTCGGTCAAAGCTTTTTTGCACAACCTCGAAATTTCTGAAAAGTTGGCATTTGATGTCCCCTTAAACATATTAAAAAATAGTGTTTTTTTGCAAATCAAGTTATATTGACAAAAAGTTAAATTAAAAATCACCATGTTTTTTTACCGTGTATCATTTTTTCCACTGTAGTCCATATTAATACCTACAACTTTGCCGAAGACACCAAATCGATCAAAAAATTCATTAAAAAGATACAGATTTTTGAATTTTCATACATCATTTTTGTATGGCAGCTGCCAAGTTTGTATGGAAAATTATATCGACAAACTAATGATGCAAAATGGCTTCTTTGGGCATACCGAAGGCACCAAAAAAGTTTCAGACTGATTCAAAAATACAAAAAATAAAATTAAAGAAAAAATACCGATTGCGTAGAGAACTGCTCAAATGCCTAACCTACCAAACATGTAAAAATTTCAAACTTTATTCATAATATTCTGTAAAACTTTTCAACCGTCCCAAATTCAACCAGGCAAATCTACTGGTCATAAAATATGCTTACGTCGCTTCGCTCTCCCTCTCCTGCCGAAACACTCAAAAACTTCGAGAAACTGCGCTTTGGATCCTGACGGCCTGACCATCCGAAACCAATTCGGCCGTATGATTCCGATCTTTCGTGTTCTGTGTTACAGATCTCTCTCTCTCTCTCCCCCGCCTCGTCACCGATTAACATCAGACGAAATGTGCAAATGTGTGAATGGTAATTTTCCCACAGTCGCGATACATATTCCGATCGCGCAACGATTCTTCCCCGACTCTCTTCAAATGTCGAACATCAACGACGACGAGGACGACGACGAATACGAGAGCCGAGTTATCGATTTTGGGGGAAAATATTTGCATACTTGTTGCTTCTTCATGCTCGCTCGCTCGCTCTCTCTCCTGGTCTGGTCTGGCCTGGGTGTTGAAGATTCGCATTCAGGGCTCCCCCTTTGCATACATTCAGGGGCTGCCACTACCCACACAGCCAGAACCTGTTTCAGTGTTTGTGACCGTCGTCGTCGGTTCGCCAGGCGCGAGTTTCAAGGACGTTGCTGATATTAGTCTTGCTTCCACTGACCTCTCGCTCTCGCTCTGCTCACGTCCTGGCCTCGGAGCTTCTTCTTCGAGCACTAAACAGTAGCAACATCATCAGCATGAAACTACCCCTTAAGCCAGCTTCCTTCACGTTGTTTTCAGGTCTTCTTCCTTTTTCCCATTCTACACTATGTGTAATGGTGCGTTTATCTCCGCGGACTCGACACATAGAGCATGTTGATGAACACCAACTTCTTGAACTTGTGTGTACCGTCGTCAACAGTGACTCGAAGCAAGAAGAAGAGGACGACGTGGATAAAAGTTTCAAAGACCTCTGACTTGGTGAGTTCGAGTTGAGTCTGATAACAGAGGCGTTGGTTGGTTGGTTGGTTGGCACCGGGGACGGCGGCCAATAACTCTTTGAACCCTGTGTCCTACGCACAGGATCCCGGACGGATCGCGGCGATCAATGGGGAAAATAACACACGTTAATAACTGCCAACTTGGGGGACCAAGAAGTGGTGGGATGCCACAGCACCGGTGATTAACGAAGAAGGAGGCAGGTTCTTGTTTCTAGAAGAAACATGGTGACGACTTGGTTAACAAATTGGTAACTCAGTTTACCAAGATGGTGACTTCAAATCGAATATTTTTTTTTCTTGGAGGACTTTTTCAAAAAAAAACATGTTTTTTTGTAATTTTACTTAAAACAATTTGTAAAAATGAGAACCTAATGAAAATCCACTAGAAAGTGATGTAAATTCCCCAGTTCCTAGATATTACACATTTTTTACATAAAATCTGTCACCATTCCCTGCTGAATACTACCGAGTCAAATATTTGTACAGTGAGTCAAATATTTGTCCGTACCCCGGAAACTTTTTGTGATATAAAAGTACATAAAATTCGACTAAAGTACCAAGTTTTATACATCAATCGACGCGGCAGAATGTCTTCTTCAAGATCCTGTCAATGAATTTGTAAAAAACTTATTCTTGAAAAATACAAAAATAGTTTACTGAAAAAAGTTTTAAAAAAAGGTTAAATAATTGTCCGTACCCCTAATAAAAGTACAAAATCTGATCGATTTAAGTGAATTCTTTTATGAAATGTTGTTTCTGTGTCAAATACAAGTACCTCTAGTCAGTTTGTGACAACCTTGAACTTCTGATAACTTTGCGTAGTAAGTTTATATTAAAAATCGGCTAAAATTTTGTTTTTTTTTTAAGTTAAACTTATAAAAACATTAGTTATAAACAAGTATTTTTTATAAAATTGCTATTTTATGTTGTAAGAGTCTCTACTGAACAAGTTTCAACAATATTTGTTGAAAAAATACATTTATTTCATCTTTTTATTGACATTTGTTGATCAAAAATACAGTTTCGGAACAAGTAGAAAAAAAAAAAGATAAACTAATTTTTTAGTCGTGACTCGATTATTCGAAGTCCGAATTATCGACACAAGTAAAGCAAATAAAACCAATAAATACATGAAAATTTAAATTTCCATGAATTTTTCGAATATCAAAACCAATACACAATAAACAGATATCTTGCAAATTCAGAGACATCAGAAAACTTTTACACAAATCCTGAAAAGTAAAAAAGATGTCCTCCTCAGGTACCTTTCTCTCGCAATCTGCGAAATAATTCTAGCTTTCAAAATGCTTATGTGCCTTTCAAATGTTGCTCTAGAATTTTCCGTTTATTAGCTAAACAAAATATTGATTGAGATCAAACTTTGGCAATTTTGATCAATTTTCAGTACTTTTTTAAATAATTTGCTCGGCGTTGTTTAACAGAGGTTGTTAGACTGTGATAAACATGCAAACTAACAAACTCGCACTTTTTCGCGTTGGATAGTTTGCGGCAAACTCGCAAGCAAAGCTAAGAAAATGCTAACATTTCTGCAAATCACTGCAGGCAAACTATCAAACTCTCAAAAAATTCGAGTTTGTTTGTTTGTTATAGTCTAATACCTCCTTAACTAGACTGCTTCAGTTGCTGTTCACGCAGAAAAATAAGGCATATTTGAATCAACAAAACGTTTTGTTGATTTGAAAATCAAGACTTTTGTTGAATCAGCGCTAAACGTCAAAGCAACTTTTTCAAAACAACAAAAGATTTTTGTGGAATTAACAAAATCAAGGTTTGTTTCAACGCAAAATCGGCGTTGATTGTATTCAACAAAAATTTTGCTGAATCAAACCTCGTACAGGCTGATTCTACAAAATATTTTTCTGCGTGTTGTCAAACGTCAAAAAACAAAAACATACCATAAGGATCGAGGGGTAAGTGGATGAAAAAAAATATATAAAAGAAACTTTTTTTATGTTAATGATATTAATGTCACGATTATTCAAAAAATACATTAGGATTTTTATGAAGAGATTTTATTTTTATTTTTTGTTAAAAGAATATATTATGCATCGACAGTCCCCTCGTCATTTTTCAGACCAGTCCATGTAGTGAGCAGGACTGTATTCATAAGTTTTTATCCAAAACTGCTAAAAAAAAATCTAAATTGGGAAAGGTAAAGCTGACCGCAAACTTGTTTTGTGAACTTCATTGACATAACTGAATGATGCAAACTAACATCCGATCGAAAATTCCCCTACAAGAACTGACTCAATCATTATGAAGAGGCTGCGTGGCGTCAAATTGCGTCACTTACGTTGCACTGTGTTTATCATTGCATAAATAACTACAACAAGTCTGCACAACTGCACCGAGTTTGTGACTCAGAACATTTCCAGCTCGCGGAAAGGGTCAACGTTCCGGTCGCACCGCAAATCTGTTTAAAACTTTTTAAACCGCTTGCTCTCCATGGCAAGAGTGTCTCTTTGCCTCCACTTGGTAGGGAGGGGGCCAACAAAAACAAGGAAACAACATTCTATCATCAACAAATCGATATTTTTGATAAAAACACACACTCGCCAAGGCAAGCAACTTACCTTTTCTTCTGTTTCGAACTAGAGCTAGAGCTGGCTGGCTGTTATCAGCGGTCCCAGAATCTTCGTCAACTGCTGCTGCTGCTGCTGGCTTGTCCGCGTGTGTTTGTGTCTGTGTGTCTTATATCACCACATTATCATACATGCCAGGTTTCACTGTCCTCCTCCTCTTCCTTCTGCTGTTGCTCCCCAAGGCTCTTGTTTTCTTCTATTATCACCCTCTCTCTGGTTCTGCTATCAATTTCGCGACTTTTTCTTGTTTGCTTCTTGGTCTTTGGCTTCTTATTCTTCTTCTTCTTGTACTTGTTCGCCTTGTCCGGCCGCTTGACTGGAACTGGACACGACACAATCAATGAACAACCCCGTCTACTGGAACAGCAATCCTGGAACAACGCTCCAAAAAGCCCACACTACTCTCTGCACTGGCTGGCGTGTGTCAACTCCACTCACTTCCTCCTGTGGAGGTCCCTTTCGCCGTCGACGTCGCTGGCACGACCTCCTGCCAACATGGACCCCCTCCGTTCCACCGCCACAACAACAATCCGCGTTCCTTCGAGACGTTCTCGACGCTGACGTCCCACACGCAGAGGGGTCTCGCGCGAAGACCAGGTTCTACCCTCCGGGGGAGGTCTCCGCTCGGGAATCTGCGTCACAACAATCCACAAAACCCTTGCTCACACTCCTTTCCCCCCTCCTGCTGAAGGAAACCCCTCAAATCTCAGTTCGCGCAATTCTCGTCGCTTGACCACGACACGTCTTCAGTCTGCCCGGATTCAGAACAACCGGATTGGCCACTTTTTCCCCAAAACCCGAATCAACACAAAAAAAAAACCCTTTCCCAAGAAAACGTCACACAATCTTCAAACTTCCAACACGCACGACGCACGAAACTTTTTTGACAGTTCTCTTCGTCACCACACACGCAGCAAGAGACACTCCGAGAAAAACGCAAACGCAAAAAAGAAGAGAGAAACACTTTTTTTACGAGGCTCGCGGGGTCCGCTGATGGCAAGATCGAAACGACGAATAGCAGCACCAAAATCTCGCGGACTGTTCCGTTCGTTCGTTCGACCAGCAGCGACACGCAGACACAAACGACAACAAAATTCCACCACACACAGTTACACATTCCGGAGTGCGGAGAGTTGAATCGCGGATTTTTTTTTTCTCTGCGTGCGTTTGTGTGTGTGTGTGGCGATGGACGAAAACACATGTGCGCGCGACGCAGAGCGAACTCTCGTCGCGGCACTTGTGAGTGTGTTGAGGTGTGTCGAATCGTGGGAGAGGAGGAGATTTTGCTGCGAGAGAGGATTTTTCATTCATTTTTTTTTATTATTTCATTGACGTTTCGCCATAGAGTTATCTAAGCCCGCTCTCACACACACTAGCACGCCATTTGTTTTGCTGGCTGGTACAAAATTTAACCTCAATCTTTTTCGTGTACGTACACGCAATACATGCGCACGTAGATAACTCTATAGAGCTATCTACGTGCGCATGTATTGCGTATACGTACACGAAAAAGATTGAGGTTAAATTTTGTACCCGCCAGCAAAACAAATGGGGTGCTAGTGTGCGTGAGCTCGGGCTTAGATAACTCTATTCGGTGGCAGATAAAACGGGAAACGAGGGGTCTTTCGGGTGAGAATGTGGCATAAAATTACAAACTGACGTAAATACCATTACAATTTTGAACTTTTTTTGTAATTTTCTCCTTTTTTTAGTTTTAATTATACAGTCCAGACTCGATTATCCGATGGCCATGGCAAAATTTCATTTCGGATAATCGAATCATTAAACTTTTTTTTTTTAAGACATCAATATTTTTGATTGTCGAGCTTAAGTATGACCCCTAAACTACTCTATACTGCCCCTGATCGCATAAATGTCCCATATGCATTTTCATCGATTTCGAGTTATTGATGCAGTTTGGTTCAAAATCGTGTGCTCTTTCAAAAGAGCCTATAGCATCCAGCACTTTGTTCTAGAAATCAAGAGGAAATCCAGTTTTTTCACGAAAATTTAACACGTAGCCTTCCCGCATAATCAAATACCAAAGGTGAAACTGTCGAAATCATAAGAAAATTATTTCTGGTATGGTTACCATTTGTGATATTGTTGATATAATGTCACGACCATATAACAAAATTAAAATGGTACTATTTCCCGAATTGTTACACTTATCTTGACATATTCGAATGGTTGATTTTTTTTCCTACAATTTAATGAACGGTATCTATTCGTCATACGATTAGGATGGTTCGAAACAGCTATTGTTAGAACATAATAGTACTGTAGCCGGTATGATAAAAGTTATGATACTCGGTATGATTTAGTCAAAGAAACCTAAGCGGAAAATTTCCTAAATTTCCTAAGTCCTAATAATTGAAACAATTGCACAACAATTAATGGTACGATATAATTATTCCTCATACGTTTGGTATTATTTCAAACAGTTTTTGTATGATTGAGCCAAAAATGAATTTTAGCGAAAATTTTCTTAAGTCCCGATGATTCAAACAATTGTTCAACAATTCATGGATAAATATAACTTTTCGCCATATGGTAAGGATTTTTCGGAACAGCTATTGTTAAAACATAAGGGTACCATAGCCGACGTAGTATTTCCAACTTGAAGCTCAGCGAAAAACTCTTAAGTCCCAATAATCCAAACAATTGTTCAACAATTCATGGAACGATATACCTGAATTCAGCGAAAATTTTCCTAAGTCCCAACAATTCAAACCATTGTTCAACAATTCATGGAACGATATACCTGAATTCAGCGAAAATTTTCCTAAGTCCCAACAATTCAAACCATTGATCAACAATTCATGGAACAATATACCTGAATTCAGCGAAAATTTTCCTAAGTCCCAACAATTCAAACCATTCTTCAACAATTCATGGAATGATATACCTGTTTGCCATATAGTTTGTATGTAAAGCTAATTTATTTTCGTGATAATTTTTATAAGTCCAAATAATTTAATCAATTGATTGACCATTATCAGAACGATAACTGTTCGCCATGTGATTGGTCTATAATTTATTTGTATGGTTCTACCATACATGTTACGATATATTTATGATAAATTTTGAGGCCACATTTCATAATAAAATGCATTTTAAACCGCCAAACGTAATGTAACTGAGATAGCTCAATTAGATAAGGCGGCAGCACCACGGAAGAATCAACAGGAGACATCATCATCAAGCGGTAACAAATCCCGGACATTACAAAAAAAAACGCTCACCATTAATAATCATATACTTACCATTCCCGTTAAATCCATAGTTCCCAGAACATTTGTAAAGTTTATTTTTTGGCTCCTCCCTTTTCAAATGATGTCGGTAAGTGTCGGTAAAGCAGTTCACCATTTAAAATCATATCTTATTAATTTGTGGTACGGTTCACATAAAATAAGAATTGAACAGTTTGGGGTAGGGTATGACTATGATCCACGAAAAAAATCCCTTGTAAAAATGTATTGTAACATTACCTAACGACCTATTTAATAAATTGTAGGATTGTTTGGGGAATGGAAAATGTACGGTTGCACCCTATTTGGTGTATTATTAAGATCATTTAGGAAAAATCATTCGACAAATGGTGACTGTATGGTTGTTGACTTATGTATGGGACAAAATTCAAATGTGTTTTTCTCAGCTTGCTGTTTTTGCATATGGGACATTTATGCTAAAATGAGATCGCAGAACTCGAATGTGATGCTAAAAGTTAGAAAATAGAAAAAAAATGTTTTTGTTCATGATTTGAATATCCGAAGTCAACAAACCTTCGAATAATCGTACTTCGGATAACTGACTTTTTTTTAATTTGGATGCAACTTTGTTCTTGTATTCCCTATGGCAAATGAAATAAATTTTGCCTCATTATAACTACAATACAAGTCTCCATAATTATTTGGGGCAGGGCATACAAAAACTGGGTATGTATGTGTATGAAATTCTTTATTTTAAGAAGAAATTTTCTGATCGATTTGGTGTTTGGTGTCTTCGGCAATGTTTCGAAAAGAGATTATCCGCGCACCACCAAACCGAAGTGCGCATCTCTTCTGTTGCGCCATACAAAAATTGAGTGGTTCGTCGTAAGCTTGTACATCAGCCCGTGGCGCAACAGGCTTTGGCAGGTTGCGCTCGCATGTTTGAAAAGAATCGCTTATTTTCATTCAACTTTTTCGCAATTCGCAATTCGCAATTTTCAGTGTAAGAACGGGCCTTAACCGCTCTTATGCAGTAGGTTCCCGACAAACACGCACGGCCCTTACACCTACATTTCACACTTGCTATTTTCATTTAAATTTATATTACTAAAACTTTAACTCCCAAAATATTATTATTTTTAAAATTATTTGATAAAAATACATCGTTTGAGCCACAGCACCAACAAAGCACGGAGCCTGTGGCCATAAGTGATGGTGCAAAATCTGGTCCAGGGGATGTTTAAAAAAACGTTTTTGTTTTTCGGAAAATATCGAAAACCTGGACAAAAGAATTGATTATTAAAAATCATTTTTAAAAGCAAAATCAAATTTGCAATCAAAAAGTACTTTAAAAATTTTCGTTTTCGTTTTTTATCTGTTTTAGATTTTTTGCATTTTTAAAATACAACTTACAAGAAATGTACCTCAAAAACATATTTTTTCTTTAAAGCTGGAAAATTCCCTCAGATATTTTGATAATTGGAAAGATGATTTCTGACATACAGCCTCACAAAGAATTCGAATCGCTAAAAATGAGTTTTTCCAAGTGTCCTTTATTTTTCACCAGAAGATGTCTCGAAAACTATTGGTTCGATTTTTAATGCTTAAAAAATAAATTAATTGAAGTGTTCTGAACTTTTTAAAAATAATTTAATTTACTATAGTTAATTAACCGTCATTAGGGGTGACACTGGGTCTGGGGTGAAATTTCATACAAATTTCAGCATTTTTGTATGACCCAATCTCACCCCAGACCCAATGTCACCCCTGATGACGGAACTTTAAAAAATATTTAATAAAAATTTTAATAAAAAAATTTCAAAATTACTGAAGCGGGTATTATCTAGCTTTTTAAGCGAAAATGGCGTTCGAATGGTGAACGCCCGAAATGTCAAAATCACGCAGTGGTACCAACATTACGAAAAAAGTGTGCCATGGCATGACAGAAGCATTTTTTTTTTCTAATGTTGGTGCTACTGCGCGATTTTGACATTTCGGACGTTCAACATTCGAACGCCATCTTCGCTTAAAAACCTGGATACCATGAGCATGACAAACAAACAAACAAACTCGTTCGTTTTGACAGTTTGGCAGTTTGCCTGTTTGTCTGTTCGCGTGCATTTGTTTGCAAAATGCGGATTTTCGGGTGATTTTTTTACACACACAAATTGATTCATTATAGCGCATTGGACATTCATCAACAATAAAAATAAAAATAAACAAACAAAATGGTTCAAAACTAAATACCTTGTCATTCCATTTCCATATTTAGTACCAATTTAACAGAGAATTGGGTCCTAAAATGAAGCTTGGATTTCTGATATTATTGTTTACAGCGATAAAGCTTATTTTTGTGAGTACAATGACCCTTTGTACGACCACATAGAGTTTAAAATGGATTTTTAAATCAATTTTGAAAAATTAACCTCGCGGTCCTTCTTGACAGAAAAGCTCCTACTTGACAGCTCGTTCCAAGGGGACCATAGTTGATCTATCGAAAAAATGTTGTCTTGTCAAAAAAAAAAAAATTCGCATTAAAATGAAAAAAAGTGATCAGAAATGGTTTTTAATCGTGTTTTTTACCGTTGTACATAAAAATTTACATAGGGCTTTAGTACCCAATTGAACACACCATTAGAAAAGAAAATTGCAAACTGCTTAACAAATTCTTTGATCCTGTAACCACCACGGTAATCACACTGTCTGTGATTAGTCTATGCTAGAACCATTTTTCAAATTTCCGAAAGTATGGGTCTAAAACGATCACCTTAAAAATTATTTTTTTACTGAAAAATATATTCAATCGATTGTAAACTTTTAAAAATTTTATGTGTATTTTTGTATGTCTGACAGAATAGGACACTTTTAAGGTTATTTTGAAAAGTGACATAGTCAATGCTAGCATTTCGAGCTGTAAATCAAACATGTTGGGAGCAGAAAACTTTTAAATTAATTATGAATAAATTATTTTTTCATTTTTCCTACCCTGTTTTTTTATATTTTAAATTAAAATCTAATTTAAACCATTTTTTTAGGCAAAAAACAATCTCGTAACCATCGTCTATCCCCTCGTCTAAATGGCAACTTCCAAATACCAAATTCGGTAGTTCTGCACCACCCTCTCCCACTTTGTTTACAAACTTCATTCACAAAATTCACAACGGCTCAGTGAAAACAGTTACTTTACGCACGTTTGTTTACGTAGGCAAACAATGCAAAGCAATGCTGTGCTGGTTGCAGCATTGCGGCACAAAATTCAACAATCGACTCAGCTAGCCAAACAGTATGATTGGCTAATAGACTCTTACGTTCTGGTAAATATTATTGGCTTGTTACTTTTCGTGTAAAAATACCCAACGACAATTGTTTTAGGATTTCTACGTGGACAATCACTGGGACCGTCTGCCAGCAAGCTGGAACTCCTGCTTCGAACAGCTCGAAATCAGCCAGCTCAAAAGCCTCCTAGCGGTAGAGCAAAAGTCCACAGAATGCCACGTATGGCCACTATCGATTCTGGCAAGTCGGGTCCTGCTTGGAAATCTCTGCCTGAGTCGGAAGCTTCCACTGGACGACGAACCGGAAACTGAACCGCAGGAGCAAAGTCGGTTCCGGGAGCGGCAAAAACTGTTTAACAAATCGGTAAAGCTTAAAAAGCGCCACGAAATTGAGCAGTTTAGCCGGCAGTGCTGGGAAAGTGGCCGCCAAACTGGGGTTGAACATCTGGTTGACATCGGTTCCGGCCAGGGCAATCTAGCAAGGACGTTGGCGTACGGATTCGACTTTAATGTTTGCTGTATCGAGCAGAACGAGGGCTTGGTGGCGACGGCTAGGCAAAAGGACGAAGAACTTTCCTCCAGGCTGAAAAGGCAGTGCAAGGCAGATTTGAAACATCCCGTTCACCTGAGCAAAAAGGTCAATCTGGAAGATGTCGATCCCGCGCAGTTTGCGCAAATGATCCGGGACGCTTTCAACGTAGAGAAGAACAGCCCCTTTAAATTTGGTCTGGTCGGACTGCATCCTTGCGGGGACTTGGCCACCTCCCTGATTAAGCTATTTCTCGCCTGTCCCGAGGCCAAGTTCATCAAGTTGGTCTGCTGCTGCTACATGAAGCTGTCCACCGAACAGGATCGTTGCCAAGATTACGGATTCCCTCTGAGCTCGTTCAGCAAACAAATAGAACTCAACCTAAGCTACGAGGCTCGCGAAATCGCGTGTCACGCCATCGAGCAGTACGACGCCAAGTTGGAGCACAGCTTCGAAGAGTTGAAAGTGCACGCGTTTCGAGCGGCCCTAGAAAAAGTCCTCATCCGGATAGACCCCGCGCTGAAGCATTCCGGAATCAAAAGCACCAAGGTGACCAACTTAACCTTCCAGCAGTACTGCGAAAGGGCCACAAGTGGAATGGGCATCAGTTTGCCCCGGGAGCTGATGGACAGCGAGGATACGCGGACGAATTTGGCCAACTGGCGGCGCGTGGTCAAGTTCTACACGTTGAGGCTGATGTTTGCACCGCTGGTCGAGTCCGTCATTCTGTACGATCGGTGGTTGTTTCTGCTGGAGCAGGGCGTGGACAGTGATATTCGGGTGGTTTTTGATCCCATTTGCTCGCCAAGGAATCACGCGATTACGGGACGGAAGCAGGAGTTGAATTGTTTGCCGAATGTTGTTAAATTTTGTTATTGAAAAAACCCTTGCTTAATAAAAGCTTTCAAAAATTTACTTGGTTTATATTTCCTTTTTCAATATTTTTTTAAAACTTTGCCGTCAATTCCAGTATTTGTTCGATCCGAAAATCACAGTAAAAATAAAATAAGAACTTCGGTTAGGAACCATCCATGAGCCACGTGGACACTAGGGTGGAATATAGTTATATAGGAAAATTGAAAATGATTAAAATCCAATCAGCAACACATTTTTGGGTCCCAAACACACCCAATTTGGTAGCGATTGGTTAAGCCCACGATTGGCGCAAAGCGAATGGAATTTGTATAGAAATTACGATGGAGAAACTTGCATTTTCACATTTTTTAATTTACAAAATTAATGTTTTATTATTTTATGAGTCCAACACCTTAGCTGTGCAGCCTTGGATGTCCTAAACAACTCTCCCGAAGACAGTATGGTGCTAAAGTGCGTCACAAAAAAGATATAGAGTTTTCAAAAGTAGTGTATTGAAATAATAATTTAAACTCAAATATTCTGCCAACATTGCCTAAGGAACCATGAAACACAAAACAGACATGGCTGTTCCTATATTTTGATAAACCTTACTTAAAATGGACGTGAAGAAGTGTTCAGAAGACATTATTTTGTTAAGTTGCACCCCAAATCCGCAAATATATTATAGTTTTCGAAAGATTCCGCTTGACTTGGCAGTGTTGGCAAAACGTATGATTTTTACCGACTATTTCGAAATGTCTCTCTTGAACGCTCAGTAACTTTTGTTAGAAGCAATTTGGCACCATACTGTCTTCGGAAGAGTTGTTCAAGACATTCAGGGCTATACTTCTACGGTGTTAGTTTCATGAAATAATAAAACATGAATTTTGCAAATTTAAAAATGTGAAAATGCAAGTTTTCCCATAGTAATTTCCATACAAATTTCATTCGCTTTGCGCCAATCGTGGGCTTAGCCAATCGCTACCAAATTTTGGGAGGTTGTTTGGGACCCTAAAAGGGACCAAAAAATGTGTTGCTGAAAAAAACAATTTTCGATTCCACCCTAGTGGACACTTTAGTAGAGGGGAGGGGGTGGGCTCGTCTGAAAATATTTTGAACTTTTATGAAATTACAATGTACAGTATTTAGAAATTATGGAAATCAATGAATGCAAAACAACTGGACAGGTGTATGATTCATTAAGGCTACCAACTGTACGGATTTTTTCCTTACCATACAGATTTTCGAACCTCTTCGCGGATTTTTAACAGGCCGGAATTTTTGTAGGGAATTTTATGCATAATACGGATTTGTACGGAATTTACAACTTTTTAATTATTGAATTGCTTGTTAACTTGAAATTTTTATTTTTCTGTGAGTGATTTATAAAGGGAGAGTTTTCCGGGGTTTCCTCAATTCAAACATGATTATCAATAATTCTAGAGTTTTTGAACTATTGTCTTCCGTATGTCGAAAGGACCTTTTAAAAACTCTAGAATTTTTCTTTTATAAATTTCTTACTAAATATATTTATCCCTCTCCAAAGGCTTTCTAAAACTTGTGAAAACATTTGTACACTTGAATTAACAAATCTAGACTTTTTTAAAGGTCCTATAAACTATTATAGGACATTTTCAATAAAAAAAAAACACTAAGAACGATATTATTCGTAAAAGCAAACTTGACATTTCGTAAACTTTTAAACGTTTAACAAAAAAAAATTGAAGAGCACAATGATTTGATTCAAATCAAGGTATATTTAATGAATAAGCACTCTGATAGCATTTTGTGAATTTTGTTAGCTGTAAAAACGACACAGTTTTATTTTTTTAATTCTCAAATATATTAAATTTAATTTATCAAAATCATTCATTGACAGTTTTTTTTTTATACCATGGTGTCATATCGGCAAAGTATACGGATTTTTGCTCAGCAAAAGTTGGTAGCCTTATGTATGATGCATTTTAAAATACTTTTTTTCATTCAAATGTTGACACCGTGGCCTGTAATTTCAATTTTTTGTTTTTTATTTTATTTTTTTGCCCTTCCCCCTCGACTTTGATCGGAGTCGAGGGACATACACTTTTAAAAATATTTGCCACGGCCTAACGCAAAAAAAAACAAAATTGACAAGACAACATTTTTTCGTCGGATCAACTATGGTCCCCTTGGAAAAAGCTGTCAAGTAGGACTGGGAGGTTAATTTAAAAAAAAAAATCCATTTTAAGCTCTTTGTGGCCGTACAAAGGGTTATTGTACTAAGAAAAATAAGCTATATCGCTGTAAACAATAATATCAGCAATCTAAGCTTCATTTTGGTTTGATGTGGAATCGCTGTATATTTCTTTTATCCAAATAACTTATTTTGCTTTAATGATCGTTTTGGTGTCTTGAGCGAAGTTCAAGGTTATGATCAGGGCAATAACTAAGTCGCTACACTAAAAAAAACAATATTGTAAACTTGACTAACTTTACTGTCTTTGATTTTTTTCTTTTTTGATATCCTTAGTGGACAAAAACGCTTTAGATAAAATTAAAACTGTTATTAAAACTGCTCACGTTAAAAAATGCGTAATTTTCCGAAAAATATGTCTTTAAAAAAGATTTTTGGAAATGAAAGCTCTTGAAAAACAAAAATTGAAGATTGATTTTTATTTGTAAAGTGAGTCGTTTTCGAGTTTTAAATGTTAGGGTAATTTTTTTTATTTAGAAAAAAAATATTGAATGTTTTTGTATCCGTAGCCTTACATTTTTCCCAATTTTTCAGTTCGGTTTTGTGCCTTCGGCAGAGATTTAAATAAAGGAAAGAGAAATCAAGAACAAAGATTAATGAAAATTTATGAAACATTTATTTACTTTTGAGCTTTGGTAAGGAGTGACGAAAATTTGTTTGCAAAAGTTAGGCCGATGAAAATTTTATTGCAGGGATTTTGTCTTCAAAATTTCCCCCAAAAAATCAGGGGGCGAAAAAATATTTACAAAATAATTATTGATAAAAAAAATCAACTTTCTTCAAACCCGTTGTACAATATAAGAAGCTTTTAACAAATTTTGAATATAACGACAACTGATTGGAAATTGGGCGTAAGATTTCAATATTTTTGTTTTAAAAAAATCATGAAATTTTCAGATTCTTTTAGACAAACTTATTTTTAAAACTTTTAATTAAATTTAATTTAATTAACATTTCTAAAGGACAAAATAAAATATTCTTAGGTAACAAAACATAAAAATAAATCATGCGTATCATATTTTGTGTTGAACACAAGTTATCGCAAAGAAAAAGTGCCGAAAACCAAGCCAAAACATAATAAGGGAACGAAATGTAATTCCATCGGGCACCTAATGTTGGCATATCAACTCTTTTTCGTTCACAGCGTTTTCAACCCATATCAAGCAATACGTAGCTTGGGAAGTGAGCAAGCAGGTTTCAATCGATAGTTTTGTAAATCAATGCTAAAATTTGCGATCAACATGTTGCTTAATGTAATTTTGTAATAATCTTGACGAAGTCAGATCACGGTCGAATTCTCCAAATCGATGAATAGTATTTACTGCTACCAACATCCAGGTAAATTCACTACCACAACCTCAAAACCGCTCGATTCCACCTGTGCATGCATAAACATCTTCATTCAAACATACCTAACTCATCTAGCATCACACACACACAAACAATCGGTAGCTTAAGCCTTTCTTTCCATTCAGACTACCGATGCTGGCACTGGATCTAAGCTAGTCGTAGTGCACACCTCCGACGACAACGACGATCACAACTCTCGCGCAGCGATGAATCGTCCCAGAGTGTGATAACGGCACTCTCGTTTTGGCTTCTACACAACGCGCGCACTCTGCTTATCAGTCAGCCTTGCGAAAAAAAGAAACATACATTTTTTCGATAATATCGATTCAGCTGTTTGGTTCGGTATAGTTGAGTTGAGCGTGCGAGCTGTCGATCGGAATTTCGCATTTGCATTTTACGTGGCGATTTAATATGCTGACGACGGGAAGATGGTCGGAATCGTCATCAACAGGTTGTGGGTGCTGTGCTGTGCGACGATGGCGCTGACGATCTTCGTCCCGATCGTGCGTACGCAACAGGTAAGGTTCTACTGGGCGGTCTCAGGTTCAATTGGTGTCCAAATTACTAATTATTTGTTTGCGCAGCCATTAGCAGGTGGTGAAGCGGCGCTAAACTCGACCGAGATCAACCATCGGAACGCCGACTACGGTAATTGGGTCGTTGGGACCGTTAGGTGTGAGGCTTTGTTTGTGGCTAATGGTTTTGGTTTGCAGAGTACGAGTACGATGCGGAGTGGCCTCGGTTGAACAGGACGCTGGGTTCGGTGTCTGCGGTGGCGTTCGATCCCAGTGGGAATGTGGTCATCTTTCATCGAGGGAGGCACGTGTGGAACCTGCTGAGCTTCGATCAGCAGAATCGGTACCTGCAGGAGAAGGATGGTCCGATTGGGGAGTCGACGCTGTTGATCTTCCACAACGAAAGTGGTGCACTCTTTGGAGAGTGGGGTGCTAATTTGTGAGTTGCGATGCGCGTCAGGCTTGATCAAGTGCTAATCGATGTTCCCATTTTTATCGCTAGATTCTTTATGCCACACGGTCTCACGATCGACCGGAACAACAGCTACTGGATCACAGACGTCGCGTTGCACCAGGTGTTCAAGTTTGACCTGACGGTGTCTTCGACGAAGCCGGTCATGACGCTGGGAGTGCGGTTCGAACCGGGCAAAGATCACGAACACTTTTGCAAGCCGACTTCGGTTGCCGTCCTGGAGAATGGAGACTTCTTCGTGGCGGACGGATACTGCAACGGTCGCGTAAACAAATACTCCGCTGACGGTCGGTTAATACTAAGCTGGGGTAAGAACTCGTTCGTTCTGACGAGGACCTTCATGCTTCCTGCCGGTCCCATTCCGGTCAACTTCTTCGCCATCCCGCACGCGCTCACGTACGCCGCCGACAAGAAATTGATCTGCGTAGCCGATCGTGAACAAGGTCGCGTTCAGTGCTTCAACGCCAACAACGGAGCGTTCCACTCGATGTACGAGAGTCCACGAATCGGAAGCCGACTCTTCAGCGTAAAGTACATCCCACGGGACGGTGGCCTGCTATACGTGGTCAATGGACCTCAGTTCACCACCGCAGAACCAGTCAACGGGCTGGTAATGTCCATGACATCAAAAGAAATCGTAGGCCGCTTCTTTCCGGAGCACGCTTTCAGCAATCCGCACGAACTGGCCGTCAGCGAAGATGGCGCCCAGGTTTACGTCGCCGAACTGAACCCTCACAAGGTGCACAAGTTCAAGCGGAAATCCGGCCTCCCGGAGATCCCAACGCCAATACTCGATCCCGCCGAATCCAAGGTCGAGACATTTCCACCGTCGGATCAACCGGTGCTGTACACCGGAGCGCTAACGACGATCCCGATCGTGGTCAGTTTGGTGGGCATCGGATGCATGGTGGTTTGCCTCTTCCGGACGTTCTGCGTCAAGTCGCGAGGTGGCCGCCGACAACGGTTCTCTACGCCCAGCGAGAACATTTCACTGCGCGAGATGGGCGAGGATCGGGAAGCATGACGATATTTACAAACGAAAAATTCCGTCAAAGTGACAGTTAACTACGCTGTGATTGTAAAAAACTACTTAAAACTTTGAAAAGACTAAAAATACTAAAATAAATTGACCTATTCCATACAAAGTTTTCATCCGCGATTCTCATTCCAGTTAATTTTGTCACAGATCCTGATTTCCTTTAGTTTTCTCATTTTTCTGGAATCCTGGCTAAACGGTGTCGCACAAATTCGGTGTCTTTCCACAGCTAACCAACACAGCTGCACCCTTGCTCCCGTTTGTTCAAATTGTTTTGATCTTCTGATTGATTGCCAAGCGACAGCACGGGCCCCTGTCAAACCGTTCCCCTTTGTTCTGCAACCCCAACAAAAGTGACAGCTCGCTCCATGAGCTACCTACTGCGATGAGTGACCGAAACGAGCGGCGAGTGAGAGACCTTTTTCAGGAACTCATGGCTTGCTGCTCTTCAAAGGATGTCATCAAATTTGAAAGCAAAACACGATCACTTATTTTTTCGCTACGTGCTAGGTTAGAAAAAAATGTTTCAATTCCTCAGCTGGTTTAGTATATATTGTTTATCTGTTTCTTTTTTGTTTCGTTTTCTGTAAAACTCTAGTACCTTCAAATTCAATTGTTTCGCGAGAGCTCACATCACTCGATGCAGTCGTCACGGGGCCATCTTCTAAAGACTGCGACGGTCAATTCCAACAAACTGTTTCTATTTAACTTCGTACAACTTTCAATATTTTATTGTTTCCTAACGGTTAGAGGGTTCTGTCGCAACGTGTTTTTTTTTCTATTCTCACTCGCAATGTTGATCGATAAAGTAGCTTCAAATACATACAAAGAGACTCTTTTTTCGTTTTTTTTTTCTTCAAGGAATGTCGAAAACGTTTAAAAACTAAGATAGTGCACTAGATAAAATCATTGAAAATAAGTAACAAACATAATGAAATCCTTCAACTCTCAACAAACACAGATGTATTACACAGAATCGATTGCAGCGGTTTTTTTTTTGTTTTGTTAGGTCGTTTTCCGAGATTTTTTCGAGCTCCCAGCTCTCTTGCGTTTATTGCGTTCAACTTACCCCCTAGGGAATGTTAGTAATTATACTTTTCTTAACACAAAATTAGTATACCTAAAACAAATCGACGACGTCTAGTTTACGTAAAATAAAAACTGTCATTTTCATAAAATGAGATCACAATGCAATTTGTTTTCGAACGTTTCTGGAATGTTAGTGTGGAAATCTTGCTAGCAGTTTAAAACATTTAGTTAAAATATATCTTAAAATAGGGAAGCGATCGAGATATGAGCGCGCGCGTATAGCCTAAGGATTAGTAAGGAAAGCTGGAAATTTATAATAGATAGTACGGACAGTACGGCTAGTGGAAACGGGTCGATTATATGGAGTCGTAAACAGTACGATAGAGATATCAGAGAATGTTTGCGATGTTATGGTTCGGGCAGTTTTGGCGATGGCGACGATTTTTAAAATTTGTTGTTGTTCTTAGGAGCCAATTAAAACTGGTAAATGATCACCTAATTTTCTTACAGTGCAACTTGTTCCAAAGGCAATTAATAGTTTCAAGTTGAAATTCAGAAGTTTCAAATAATATTTTCGAACATTCTGATTATTGCAAACTTCATATTTCAACCGTTTTTATTAAATATTTTGATCGATTGTTAATCTTAATGTTTATTACACGAAAAAAACTGGTAAAGAATTTTTTAGATAAATATGCTGCATTTTTTATAGTAGCATAATTGCATAGCATTTTATAACTTTTTGATTATAAGTTTTGCAAATTATGCTTGAAATTCGGAAAAAATGTTATTCCTTATTTTAATATTTTCTTAATCAAAATGTTTGAATTTATTTTTAAATTCCAAAATTTAAATTTTCGCAGGCATTTTAGAAAACCATCATCGCTTTTTTTAAGAGTTATTACTATTGCTTTAAAATTAAAAAAAAAAGAAAATAACAAAAATTAGCAAATTTAAAAAAAAAATAGAAAATTCTGCAAGTTTTTGATTTAAGAATATTTGAATAATTTAGTAACTTTTTGATTCAGAATTGATTCGAATAATGCTTGAAATTGAAAAAGAATACTATATTGGAATTTCTAGATTGTTTAAAAAAACATTAATAAAAAAAAAACCGGAGACAAAAAAATAAATTTTACAATTTGAAATTTCAAAAAAAAAAAATCAATTCCTATTCCTGTTGTTTTAAAACAAAAAATCCATAATAACAAAAAATCAGAAGCTAAAAACAACCATCATCTTCAATTAAAGGTTATATACCTATCTTCAATTTGAAAAAAAAAATTAAAAGCATGCTGTTAAAATAAGAAGGCATTTAGATAATTTTAAAAATCGAAACTACAAAATTAGGAATTCAGTCAAATGTTTGATTTTTTGAAAACTTTACTTCAATTTTCAATTACCAATTTGTCTGCAGACTTTTTTAAATCATAATTTTTAAAGTTTATATTAATTCAAAAATCTAACAAGTGAGAAATGTCAGAATTGAATGTAAACTTTTTCTTCTAAATTTAAAAATTGTAATTTTAGAAATGTAAAAAATATAATTGTTCTAAAAAATAATTTAAATTCAATACAAGCAATTTAAAAACATTTTTTTTAAGACAATTTTAATTTTAAAAATTGTGAATTATAATATTAAAACTTAATACGGTATGTCCACGCATCCTTCTTCTCCTGGAGATTCTTAAAAATGTGATCCGTTCCCAGAAAGCACTCTGCGGTAAACACAACGCTGTACGGCTGGCCAGTTTAATTTATGTTTTGTGATACATTTTGTCGGATGCAATTCAAGGCTTTAAATGCATAATTTCTTTTATAAAATCCAAAATTTTTAAAACAATCTGGAAAAAGTCCGATCTACTATTTTCGAAATTCTTAGATTTTTTCAATATGATTTTTCGAATTAATTTTTAATTATAAAAAATCAACTTTATTATAGAATTTTACTATTGAAGCTTTTTTTTTTGTTGAATTCATACTTGTTTTTTTAATCTAAATAAAAAAATAGCGGTGAATGATATTAATTTTACAAAAAAAATACCAATACTATAAACTTCAAATTTCAAAGTTTTGAAAATAAATCATATGTTTTGAATTTTTTTAAGACATTACTTTAATTTTCAATAACAAGATACTAAAATTTGAGGGTATTTTTAATATTTTAATTATTTCAATCATTTTTAAATTAACACAAAAAATTTAAAACCTATGAAATTTTATTATATTTTTTGTTTAAAATTCCAAAAAATTTAAATTAAAAAAATAGCGTGATCTTCACTTTTTACTAAAAATAAATAAAGCAATTTTAAAGTTATGAATAAAAGAACTCACGGTAATTCATGGTATGTGGTACGGTAAATCCAAGCATCCTTTAGCCCCTACACATTCTTTGAAATGTGATCTGTTCCCAGAATCCTTTTTGCGTTTATCACAACACGGTAGGGCTGACCACCTTACCTTTTTTTTAAATATTTGATTAAATCAACGATCCTAATATTTAGAGCGGTGATAATAATATTGCGATCTTTTAAAATAATCAGGGATAACATCTAATGAATTTTAAGAATTTAGCAACTTGTTATCGCCACCGCCAGGAAGTAAAGAGAGACAGCACACCTGAATCAAAGGAAATCCTTCCAACTCTAACTACGATATGGCAAGTACGGACAACTTTCCTCCCTCCCCCCCTCCCACTCACTCAGGAATCCTTGTATTACAATTCCCGTGGTACACCTTGATCGGTCCCTCGCAGTAAAAGTAACTATCGAATACGTTACCGTAGCCGTTCTCGCGCCACCACGTGCACAGCTGCCGGTTCCAGACGCAATCCAGCCGGTAGATCAACCCGGGGAACTCGAACCCCATCAGCGTGTAAAAGTCCTGATCGCCGAGGTGACCCTTGAACGAGTACTTCTCGACGATGTTCTTGACCGAGTCGGGCTTGATGATCTCCTCGTAGAGGCGCGACTGCCGGATCCGGTCCAGCTGGAGCATGACCACGCCCGAGTTGAGCCCCGGGTAGCCGTGTTTGGTTTTCTTGGCCGTCCGGCTGAAGAAGCCGCCGATCGAGTTGCCGATCGTGGTCGTGGTCGTTTTGTTCAGGTAGTAGGGCGTGCCGAACAGGGTGTGCGAATTTTGCGCCCGGTACTTGTACAGAATGTGCAGGTAGACGGGGGTTAGTTCTGGGGCTAGTCCGAACAGGTGTTCCGGTCCAAAGTGGTCGAACTGGTCGAAGAGCTCCTTGACCGAGGACCGGAACACGACGTCGCAGTCGATGAGGATCGCTCGCTTCATGTTGACGTCCACGATCCGGTGCAGGCCGAGCGAGAGGAGGAACAGGGCGTCGCTGTAGTAGCTTCCTGGAATTGACAACACGATCATCTTAGTACTGCGCACTTCTTCAGACCTCCTCCAACTTACCCGTCTTGTAATTGAACAACGGCAGCATACTCTTGACGATGTCGCTAATCTTCTCCGCGCAGTCCTTCACGTCGTACAGCGTGTAAAAGACCACCTTCCGGTAGTGGGCAATCTGCTCCCGGATCAGTTCCTCCGCCGAGCCCTCGCTCTGCTCGTCCGTAATCACGTGCAGGTGCATCGGAATGGTCGTGTACTTGAGCAGACTCTTCAGGAACAGCTCGAACTTGCTCTTCAGGATCACGTTCTGGCTTTCCTTGGTGTAGATGATGAAGATGTTGTACTCGGTGGCGTTGTTCTCCTTCGGCAGGTACTTGACCCGTTTCAGCTCGTTGAGTCGACTGCCCAAAAAGTGCACGGCCGCCGCCTTCCCCCCCACCGCACCCCCCAAATTGTGGTGATCCAGCAGGGCCTCCGAATGGGCACCACCACCGGCACCCCCTCCATGATGATGGTGCTCGTGGTCAGTCTTTTGGAAGATCGTCAGGATGTTCCTCCGGTTGAAGATGCTACTGTTGGCATAGATGATCAGCAGAAACCCGCTGGCAATGATCAGAACCAGCAAGATTTTGTTCATGCTCCGAAGTTCCAATTTTCGCTTCAAGTTTCCTATTTTGGCCACACACTCGTCCCGTTGCTCTGTCCCTCCCCCCACGCCGATAACACACCAATTTGGACACGCCCCCCAACCACACGTTTCTAGATTCTAATTGAACATCATTCTTTTCTAATTCGCTGCAGTTTGTTACCGGAAAAAGTTGCACAATTTCACCCTAGGCTTATCGATTGATTTGTTCGTTGCGTTTTCGCTTCTTTTTTTATCTTCCTTCGAAAGGCTTGTTTATAATCCTGTCGCAAGTGCTGTCATTTTGATTGAATCTTGTTGGAAAAAGCAAGATACAAACAGAAGAGAAATTCCTCCGTCAAACAGTCCGGGCAGGGGTGCCAGATTGGATAAATACCTAATCGGATAAAAACACAACGATACTAAACTTTGTTGAGTGTTTTGGTTTGTGCCGAAAAATCTGAATTTAAGAGTTAATTTGGAAAACAACCTGCATAGGTTTTCTATGCAGATAGGACCTTTAAAAAATGTATTCTATAATTTATTACGATCTCGATTACGATAGTAAAAATCACTAAAATAACCTTATCGAAAATGGTTACGTGCTTTCTTTTTTATGTATAGAAATAAAGTTCGTTTTTTTTCGAGTTTTGGCAATTATTTTGAAGTTTTTCTTCACCAGCCCCTACATTTCTCTCTGATTCGGTTTTAGCTTTAGCTGTTGCTTATGATCTGCTTAATATTCATATGTTCAACTGAAATCTATATATATATAAAATTTCGACGGTTTTGTTCGAACGCGAATCAGTTCAATACGGAGCCTCGGAAAGAGGTGATCTTTGTTGCGTTGGGTTCGTATAAGCCCAATGAAGGTTTATATGCTAAAAAAATCCCACTTTGGCCACTCTGGGACTGATTCCGGAGCATCTGCAGATTATATGGGAAAATTTACGTAAATCAAATTTTGATCGCAGGAGGCTGAATAAGCTAACAAACTGAAGACGTCAAGAAACAAAAAAGTCCAGACGAAGTTTGTCAGGTAAGGCTTGTTTTAATAAACTATAGCTGCTTATTGAATTTTTGAATTTAAAGCTTCGAATCAATTTGTTATGATCTCTCATCTTATATTTATTTTAACTTGCATTATTTTTCATGTATTTCACATTTCATTTGATTTATTACATATATATTATATCTATTATATTTATTATATTAATTATATTTATTATATTTATTATATTTATTATATTAATTGTATATATTTCAAATGCCTAACAACCCCCCCCCCCCCCCCCTTGGAACGAGCTGTCAAGTAGGAGCTTTTCTGTCAAGAAGGACCGCGAGGTTAATTTTTCAATTTTTTTTTTAAATTCATTTTAAACTCATTGCACCCAAAAAATAAGCTTTAGGGACCATCCACAAACCACGTGGACACTTTTTCGGGAATCTCAAACCCCCCTCCCCCCCCTCGTGGACAATTGTCCATACAAAAAAAAACTTTTTTATATGGAGCGTGGACAATCGCCATACCCCCCTAAAGTGTCCACGTGGTTTATGGATGGTCCCATTATCGCTGTAAACAATAATATCAGCAATCTAAGCTTCATTTTAGGACCCAATTAAACCAGTTTACTAACTGTCTTTGAAATTACCTCAAAATCCAAGCTGGAAATCCCAATTCGACCGAAAATAAATCTTTTCTTAAATAATCTGTTTAATTTATCGGGACATAAACTTCAACGACATTTGATGATTTTAAAATTTCAAGAAATGAAAAAAAATGATACAAATATTAAATAACTTGTTAATACTAAGTTACAATGAAAAAGGCATTTTCAACTTTTTTTTCAAGTGTTCAAAGAGCCGGTGAAGTTGCATTTTCAATTTTCTTTACCCCGTTGGGGCTACAAAAATAACAAAAAAAAAATCAAACACTTACATTCAAAAACAAAAAATAAAGAAATTTATAAAGGGACCATCCATAAACCACGTGGACACTTTTTTGGGAATCTGTTACCCCCCCCCCCCCCTCGTGGACAATTGTCCATACAAAAAAAATATTTTTTGTATGGATCATGGACAATCGCCATACCTCCCCCTCCCTAAAGTGTCCACGTGGTTTATGGATGGTCCCAAACCTAAAAAAACAATTCTAAAAATTACAAAATTAAAATAAAATTCATAACATCTGAAATTTAGATATTGAAAATTTTAAAAATTAAAAACATGAAATTAAAAAAAAAGATTAAAGAAACATTATTTATGTAATTTCAAAATCCTGAAGTTTTAAAAAATTAGATGTTGAAAAAAAAAAATTAAACATTAAAAAGTTCAAAAAAAATATTCAAAAAAAGCTAAGGAGTAAAAGATTTACAAATTTTAAAAATAAATAATAAAAAAAATAATTCTTGAATTTTATAATTCTGAAATTTTAAAATTCTTAAATTTAAAAAAATATGTTTGAAAATTCAAAAGAATACATATTATAGATATTGTAAATTTTAAAAACTAAAAATTAAGATCTTTAAAAGAAGTCATGGATTCGATTTTATGGAATTTCTAAAAAAAATATAAAAATATTCAAATGTGTAAAATTTTAAATTCTGAAATTAAAAATTTGTTGTATTTAAGAATTCTTATGTTTGAAAATCCAAAAATTTAAATACAATTGGGAACTTAATTTCGGTAATTCGGTAATTTCGGAAACAATTGGAAACTTTAAAAAATAAAATTAAAAGATCTAAAATAAAATCAAGAATTTAAAATTCTAAAACACAGATTTAAAAAAAATCACGCAAATAATTGTTTTGTACAGACAGAAATCAAGGAGTAGAAGATTTGTAAATTTTAAAAATAAATACAAATGTTTAAAAAATACCTTAAGCTTTCAAATTATGGAATTTAAAATTTCTTAAATTTAAAAGTTCTTATGTTTGAAAATTTGAATATTTAAAAACTACAAATTAGGAACCTAAAAATTTAAATTAAAAGACCTAAAATAAAATCAAGAATTAACATTTAAAAAATAAATCTACGGTCCACACACAAAAGATTTTTTTTTTGTACTAACAGAAATCAAAGAGTAGAAGATTTTGAAATTTCAAAATAAATACAAATAGGGGAACTACACTCAAACCCCGATGGTTTGACACCAACTGTTTAGTTTGACACGCCTTTTACACGGAGTTCACACTCACTATCAAACGTTTGTTTTGATAGTGTGCGCGAGCGCGTGTAAAAAGTGACAGTTCGTCACTTTTTAGTTTGACATTGACCAACCAACGGGGTACAAACTCAGCCTATTTCTATTATCGGCTTATCAGCACTTTGATCATGAATTACAGCTTAAAGCGGTATACGCACTTCGGAAGGAATCGATCGAGAAAAATTTAAAATGGGCAACAGCGGCAGAGTAAGCAAGCCAGAGAGGGCGAAGAAAAGCCCCAAGAAATCGTTCCCTCTTCTTTGTTCTGCTGTTCGTAAAGCTGTTTCTTGACCCCTTTCCTTCCGATCAGCATACTAGCCTTAAATAAAGTGTTTTTTTAATGTAAAAGTGAGCAAGCAATTCTTCATTGTTGATACATCTGAAAATGTTGATTTTATAGCGGAAAACGGCAAAAGTAAAATGGGTATTTTTCCCCAACATAAAAAAAACTTAAATCAAAAAAAATACTAAAAACTAAAAATTAAATTTGATTATAATTTTAAGAATTAATTAAATTTACATTAAATTTTTTACTGTTCCATCGTCCGCGAAACCTCAGTGGTAAATTTTATGTCACCTTTTCAAGGTAGAAAAACAGCTGTCAAACTCCTCAAAACGTAAACAACAACAAACGATTTCAAAAACAAAAAAGCACTTTTCTCCGTTCCGACCGCCCGTATCGGAACCTCACAACTCACAGAAGTATGAGCTTCGAGGACAAAAAGAAGGCCCTGTTCGCGAGCCTGGACAGCGCCGAAAAGAGCATCCCGTCCGATTCCGTGCTGCACCAGGACCAGAATGCCGACTACAGCCGGGTCCGCCGCCGACCCGGATCCGACTCCAGTCGTCGCCAGGAGGTGGCGTCCCGCGAACCGATCCGCAAGTTCCGCGGCAAGGAAAGCATCTTCAAGCGGCCGGCGGCCCCGATTGGGAAGTGTTTGCCGATGACGCGCGTTCCGGATTTTAAGGTAGATTCTATGAACTTCCATGTTGAAGTTGAACTGATTTTGATGCTTTTGCAGAAAAATCCCCACAAATGGACGAAATATTCGCTGGAGGACGTCGACACCAGTGACCGGAGCAACACGGCGGCCGCCTTTTCGTTTCTGCGTGAAATTGAGTCCCAGAAGCGGGATCAGCAGCAGCACGAAGATGAAGAGGGTCCGACGGAGTTTAAGAGTAAGGTTCGCTTCAACCGGTCGGTTAAACTGCAGGCACGACTTGAGGAAGTGGACAAGCCACCGCCGACGGAGGAGGACAAGCCGAAGGTGAAGGGTTGCAAGGTGGTCATGCCGGAGTACGTCGTAGGACAGAAGCCGAAAAAGAGCAGGCCAGTGAAGGTTGGTGGGGGTGCTGCGGGAGGAGGGTCGTCCAAGCGGGATCGATCTTCCGAGCTCAAGTTGGATCATTTGATGGAGGAGGAGGACGATGAGGAAGATGATAATGATGGTATGGATTGAGGTGAAGTTAGATTGTGATAAGATTTAGATTTAATTATGTTCTGTAATCGCTGTGAAAGCGATTCCGAGTCAATAAATGAACTTCAAGCTTAACACATCAAATGTACGAATTATATTTGTACTCGGTACTGTTTCTCTCATCTTCAATTAGAGTGTAAACACCTGGAATACACTTTCGGCGTAACAAAACAAAGTCGGTGGCAATTCCCCTCACCAATCCAGAACAAATAAGAAAGTGAAAAATAATCAACAATAATTCAATTGGCAGTCGTTTCTTGCGACCTGCTCAAACCGTTACCTCGTCATCCTCGGGGTCGACGTCCTGCTCGTCGTCATCGTCGTCGTTGGCCCTGTTCAGGCCATTTGCGAGGCTCAAGTGCTGCTGCTTCTGCAACTCCTCCAGTGTCAAACGGGACAGGCTCTGTCCCTCGTGTCCCAGTTTGGACAGGTCGCGGATCAAGTCCTTCATCACAGTCCGGTTCACGTTTCGTGCCATCTGGTACAGCAGGAACCAGTGGCCGAAGGTGGCCTCTCGCGAGACTCGCTTCAACCGCTGATAGCTGACCGGGGCGACCTCTTTGTGCAGCAGCTGGAAGCGAAGTCCCGACGAGCACATCTGGAAGATCCGGAACAGAACCTGCAGCCCGGAAGCGACGCCCAACGCGATGAACCACACCCACAAAAAGGCAAAGATCTTCTCGTTCAGGATGTTCTGCGGAAGCAGGCACAGCGCGTCCATGTTCTGCTTCGAACCGCTCGGCCCAATGTAGTGAAAGTCACACTTGGCCAACTTCGGAAACACCAGCGAGTTGTACTGCGTCCACGCGTTCATGTCCATCGAAAACAGGGCCTGCATGGCCGGCTGGTAGCTGTGCCAAAAGTCCCCAAAGATAAAGTTCACCAGCCCGATGTTCACGATCACGACCGCCAGGTTCAACGCCTCGCAGAACACAAACATCAACGCGTACCGCCGAATCTTCCCCGGAGACTCCTTCGCAAGAAAGGCAACCGTGTCCGCCCTGCGCTGCGCAGTCCACTCGGCCGGTGGAAGAATCGATGCTGAAAAAACAACCCTGTGATACCAACACGACGATCCCTCAGCTCTACTCACTTAGGTCCTTGCACAGCGTCTGGAGACGTTCACCCTCGAAGAACCGCCACAGGTGCTTCGGGAAGGAGAACAAAAAGGCCTGGATGGCCAGCACGAACGGGACCCATTGGTAGTACTTCTGGTAGAGGCGCTCGTCCTGCGGGATGTGCCCCATCTGGACGCCGATCTCGATCACGTCCCAGCTGGCGAAGGCTGTGGAAAATGAGTCATTCTGGTTATGCCTATGACATACATAACTGTCAAATTTGATTTTTTACCATTTAAATAAAATTTTGATTGTATAAATAGGGGTAATTTAATATTCATTCAATATTTTAGATTTCAAAAATATTTTTTAAGTAGAAATTTAATATTTTCTCCCTAATGACCCACTTTACCCCACACCACCCTACCTCCCCCGCACAAAAAAAAACCCCCCAACTTACTAAACTTGGGATCCCGGCTGATGAACGTCCCCAGCACCCAGCAAAAGTTGTTCATCGACTTGCGGTAGTCGGTCGCGATCGACGCGATACAGTCGATCGGTTCCCCGAAGTAGCTCCGCGCGGACAGCAGAATCGTGAAGAAGGCCAGCGTGAAGACGGTGGCCCGGCTGTGCAGCCGCCAGACGGCGTTCGTCGCGTCCACCTCCTTTGTCTTGAGCAGCTCCCGCAGGGGCTTGGTCAGCGTTGTGATCATTTTGGGGCCACACAGGAAGGTCGGTCGATTCCGGTCGGTCACACGGCGAAAACTACGCGGAAAACACGGCGGTGGAGGCAACGACGGAGCAGAGAAAAAACCGTTGTGTGGGGGAACTCGCGATCGGAAACAAAATGGCGGTTTTTGGGGGCGACCGTCAACATGAGGTGAGTGACCGGAGTGACCAAAGTGGGGAAGTAACTCACGAGGTACACTGAGGAAAAAGTATTTTTAAAAAGTTTCAAAATCTGTTGTTAAAAATTAAAAAAATCTGAATCTAATGTTTTTTTTATAGGTACTAAAAGCTGAAATTGACAAAAGGTCAAATAATGTTTTCTTACAAATATATCCGTATATTTCTGTGACTAGTTCTTTTAAATAAATAACGGAACTTCCAAATCATTAGTTATCCATTTTTTTTCAAACATTTTCATTTTTTCATTTTCTGCAAGTAATTTGTTCTGAAATCAGGAGGAAATCTAGTTTTTTTTTGTTTTTGCGAAAACTTAACACGTATTCTTATGTGTGGGACAAATTTCGAAAGAGTTCTTCTCAGGCACATTTATCTGAATATGGGCAGAGCAGTTTCGTAATAAAGAAAAAAAAAATCTAACCTCAAAGCTAAGTACGGAGATCGGAAGGAACGCATTCAAGAAAAGGTACGTATTATTTAGTAACCCGTTTTTAAATTCCAGGATTATAATTTTTAAAAAGTTTGACGAATATATTTTTTTATTTAATTTTTTTTTTATTTTAGAATTTTTAAATCAATTTGCTATTTTTTCTTGTAAAATTATTAACAATTATTTTTAAATTATTCCTGAATATATATGTATATATTTTTAACTTTTGATGATTTGTAGTATTAAAAATTTTGATCTATAAGAAAAAGGTATTACTACTTGTAATTTGTACTTAAGAATGTTTAATTACAGTCCAGACTCGATTATCCGAACCTTGATTATTTCGATTATCCGATTATCCGAAGGTTTTTATGGGACTTCGCGGGACTTCGAATAATTGAATCACAGACAAACAGACGGGACACTCGAGTTCGGAACCATCGTCCTTCAATAACCGAGCCAAAACGGTTATTTCAAATGCAATTTAGCTTCGGCATCCACTCACCCGGCGCTGATGGCGCTGCTGTCGTGACAGCTCGCCCGTCTTTCCTCAGTGTGTGTAATGTGTTTTTGTTGTTGTAAAGTTGAGCGTGAGCACGTGGCAGCAAATGAAAACAAAACAAAATATGATAGAATTCAGGAATTCTAATGGTGATTCATAATCCAGGCTTTGCGGGACAAGATTGGGGCAGTTTCGACCAGGGTCAGATGAGTGGCTGACTAGCGAGGACATACCCTTTACCCCACTATTAATCCGGTAGGCCTGCCGCTGCCGAGGCTGCTGATGAGGCGTCCGCTACTGCGGAGGAAGCCAGATTCTGTGGTGAAGTCATCTCCTTCGGAGCAACCTGCTTATCCTTCATGGATTGCTGCTCAGATTGCTGCTGCTGGTCGCCCTTTTGGTGATGTTGCGTCGATCGTGAGCGCCACTCAATCTTCATCCACAGTTGTTCGCCGTGAACACGTTTCCCGCGGATGTTTCGAAACGAAACGCGGATGTTTTTGGGAGCAACGGGGAGGACCAGTGGTTTGGTCTCTGTCGTTGCGATTATGGTGCGTCGTTGCTGATGCTGCCGCATGGTTTGGCCGTCATCTTCGGCCGTCGGTGTTAATTTTTATTTTTATTTCATCGAGTACAGACAATAAGCAACAACAACATTATTTAAATCAGCTGTTGATGATTACAATCGTTAAGGCTTGATTGTCTCACGCATACACTGACATGACACATGACAGTAATGGGTTTGTATTGGTATGTTTGGGCTGCGCTTCGGCATAAGCTCACCAGGCAGCGCTGGCGTCGCCGTGATTTGGTGGTTTGATGAAGGACGATGAATTTCAAAAATTATTTGTATGGAGAGTCACGTCTGTTTGTCTGTGATTGAATCATGGCCAAAACAAAAAAAAAACGTGTTTTTTTGGTTTTCTTATTTCAAACATCAAATTCGAGTTTTGCGACCCCATTTAAGTCAAATTAGAAAATTTATTGCCTTTAAACATTTGGCCACCATCTTGGATTTAAATGTTCTTAATTATTTTAGAGTTGTTTAGTTAGATCAAAAGTGAAGTGAAATTTTCCTGAGGTAGATAATCAGGTCTGAGCTGTGACTCATTTATTTTTTTTTTCAAATTTGGAATTTCAGATATTTAAAATTCTTGGATTTTCTCTTTTTCGGTTTTTTTTGAGTATGTATTAAAAAAATGGATTTTGTTTTTATATCCGTCCTTTTAATTTCATGATTCTGCGATTTTATGTTCAATCTTATGAGGCCATTCTGGACCTGTGATTTTTTTTAGCGAGATTTAAAAAATCAAATCCTGGCTCGAACCAGCACAACTTGGAATCGTTTCCCTTCTGAGTTCAATTGCTTAGGGAAAGGTAGGTAAAGTCTGACTCCGAAAATATTTTGTGATTTTTTTTTTCATTCTTTAAGAAAAACCAACCAACCAATTTGAAGCTTTAAAAACAAACAATCTTGCTTTTTGCGAGGCTTTTTGTCATATTTTAGTAACTTTTTTTTATTCTTTCAAGTAACAGCAGATAGTTAGTAAATGTTACTTCTAAAATATGTTGTGAGTTTATCCATATAAGTAAGTTAAAAAGGATTAAGAAAATCCCTAAGAAATCTCCTCTCTGTTCTGCTGTTCGTAAAGTTGTTTCTTAACACCTCACCTTTGGAGCTGCGTATTTGCCCTCAGCTAAAATGGGGTCGCGAAACAAGAAGATTTGTTTTGTTCACGGTTCGATTATCCGAAGTTCCCTAACTAGTGGCTGATAATGTTTTGAAATTCTAGATGCCAGGATTCCTTTCCAGTTAACATAAGAGAGCACTGAGGCATCGAAATGTGAATTTGTAAAAAAAAGGACTGAATCAAGAATTGTGAGATTACCACAGAAAACTTCAAACTGCAATGCTCGTTTTGAATAATTTACTTTATTATCAATATTCGTAATCTTTGACGCGGGGTGGCTTTCGGCAACGAGCTTGCGTCTTGTCGCCAAAGTGTAAAATTGTTCGTGGAGTAAAAGTCCTTCTCCCAGCACGTACCATTAAGCCAGCCCGATACGTTGTTCCGTCAAAATAATTGTTGTTACTTCCAATATTACTACAATTATTACACGACTACATTCACTTAGCGCGCTACAAATAGTACCATTTTCAATCGATTAACCGTTTTGGAACATATATTATCAAACATAATACTCGCGAAAAAGTAGGTTTGTTGAACTTTGTTGAAGAAATTAATATATTACTAAGAACCTATTGTCCATGTTCCAATTATTGCATTTGATTGACTGAATCGCGGACAAGTTAAAATATTTTATTTCGGACCGCAGCCCGAACAAAAACTGTTTGCGAAATGCATTTTGGTGTACGCTTTTTACTTCCTTTCTGCTACCGACTTAAACTAAGCCTAGTTTTTTACGCTGTAAACTAAAACACAAAAAATATAAACAAAATACTGTTTGCTATGTACAAAAGAGTGACTTGAGCTGCAATTCCAGCGTTACAAACAATTGATTGATTTTACTCGCTAGGGTTTAAGTTGATGTATGATATCGATCGTGTTACGCGTGATTCAAAATAACAGCTAGAGACAGTCAAGAGTTTTTTTTAAGTTGGTCGCATCACACGGTAGCGGTGGCGACATTTTGCTTATAAAGATTAAGTAGGATCGCTTCGTTTTGTTCCTCACAATTATGTTTCAACATCACATTGAAATTTACAACTGCTGCTGCTGATGGGTGTATAGATTTTCGTTTGGATCTGACAGACTTTATATCATTTCTCTGGAAATGTTTTGACAGAAGCAGGTTTTTACAAAAAATGTTTGGCATGTTTCTGTTGCGAATGAATGTATTTTGTTGGCCCTTCGGTTTGTAGTTTATTTGAAAATAAACATAATCTATTTCAGGGGAATCCTGGATGATATGCTGGTTTGACTATAAATTTTAGAATTTTAACGATTTCAATTTGAATGCGCGATTGCATGAAATTAGAAACGTTTATTTTTTTCAGTGTGCCTATGAGTTACACAAAATCAAATGAGTTCCTACACGGAGAGAATTTCATTGATCATTTTTTTATGTTTTCAGAAAAATAGTATAAAAAAATTGCTTATGGAAAAATGAACTCAAACCCTCATTCATCCCAGAACCCCCCATATTTGAGATCCTCACTTACTGCTGGACCGCCTCCAACATGGCGATCTTCAAATCACTAGCCAGGTGGGAAATGTCCACCACCGAATCGACCATCTCCTGCACGGCCGTTACGCTGGGAAAGTGCTGCGCGGCCTTCTTCGTTTTGGCCACGCAAGTCTTGAGCGCCTCCGACAGGGCATCCGCACACTGCAGAACCCGCGTCTTGACGTTTTCCCGCGATACGTTCCGGTGGACAATGTCACCGATGTTGACGAGGTTATGAGCGCTCAAGACGACAAACTTTCCGTAGGCTAGGAAGAATTTGGGCGGTTGGTTGTGCTCGACGGTCTGCAGGAAGGCGTCAATCGCTTGGGTTAGGTAGCCCATGTGGGTTACCGTTTGGGACGCGTAATAGACCAGAACGGACTTGTCGTTCGGATCGAGGGCCTCAGTCTTTTCGGTGGCGGCCGCATCCGCGTTCCGAACCACGTTCTCAAAGTTCTTCTTCAGATCTTGCGGCAGAGCGTCGTGAATCTCGGCGTTCGTTTTGGCCGACGCCTCTTTGGATTCGAGACTGACGTAGTCGTAGTCTTCGGGCCAATCGCCACCGTTGCTGCTGTTGTGTTTTTGCTGGTGGTTTCCGGTGGGCGTTTGCGGCGTGGTGGCAGTGGTCGGTGACGTGGCAGTTCGTTTGAACAGGAGCGTTCCGTTGCCCTGGATGAACGAGGCCGTCTGGCGGACGTCCTCGACGAGGGTTTGAGCGCACGCGATCAGCTGGTCCAAACTGTCCGGTGGAAGCTGCTGTTGAAGCTTTTGAGTTGCCTCGGGTCGCTGGAGCGTCACCAAGGTCCAGCCTTGGCTGTCCAGATTCTGCGATGCCTCGTGGACGAGCTTGTCCGCATCGCGCAGTGCCTTAACTAGAGGTTTCAACTTTTGGGCTAGACCTGGAACAAGTGGAAAAAATTGTTAGCTCAATTCAACGACTTGAGATTGTGTCGACTTACCCTTATCTTCCGCCTTGGTAGCGTTTCCCAGTGCACCCTCGCCAAATTCGGCCAGATCGTGCAGGGCAGTACGGAGCCGCACAGCGGCCAACTTGAGATCCATCATGATCGGATCGAGTTTCTCCTTGGTTCTCCAGTTTGGTGAGACGAAGCCAAGAAGTCTGAAAGAGGTGAATATAGTTTGGTAAAATTGTTTTAAGGGTTTAAAAGGGTCACAAAAATACCTTGAAACTGCTGAAGTCGCCTCGTTCTGTAACCGGGCCAGCGTCTCCAGTGCCGAGCCGAGTTCCAGTGGAAGTTCTCTGGGTGGCAGTGGAATGTGCGGCATCTGCTGCTGCTGGTGGTGTAACGGCGTTTGGGGAACGTCGTATGTGCTGGAGGTAAACGACGACATCGAAACCGAGTGGTTACTGCTGAAGATGCCACTGCTCTGGGAGTGTGGCGTGGCCGGTGCTTGGGGTAGCGGGGGAGGTGGCGTCGATCGTATCGAGACCGGATTCCGCCTTGGGACGTCATAGTCGGGCATGTTGGCCAGCGAGGACCGGTTTGAGGAGGACAGACTCAGGCTGTCGCTGGTGAGCAGGGACGAGTTGGATGAGCTGGGGGTGAGGTTCTGTTGGGCCAACAGGTTGTTGACCGGTCGCGGCACGTCGTACGATTCCTCCATCCGGTAGTTGAAGTGTAAATGACCCGGATGTTGCTGATGGAGCAGGTTCGGCGTGTGCGGGGAATGTGGACTCGGGTAGTGGTGGTGATGGCTGTAATGCGGAGGCGTCCGGGACCAGGCTCGTGGAGTGTCGTAGTTGATAGGAACGGCCGGTTTGGGCACGTCGTACGTGTCGAGGGCGTCTGGTGTGGGATAAGAGTGAGGCTGCTGCTGATACGGACTGTTTCCACGGGTCGGTGTTGGCAGCAGATCATACAGATACACGTCTCCACATTTCTGGGGCGTTAGAACCTGTTGAAGGAAAAAAACATGATTTAATATTTGCTTAAAGATTCTTTAATTTAATGAAAATTACAACACTGATTTTTTTCCGTGTGTCCTCCCCAAGCTTAAGTCACTCAATCTTCTGAATTCCTTAAAGGTTTATGAGTTACTTGAGTGGTTTTTGGCGTAGGACTACGGAAAAGGACGGAAAGAATAATAAAATGACAAATTTCAAATTCGATTCAAAGTTTTTTTAAATTAAACTAATATATTTGTTGAAAAGTTGCTAAGCAGCTTTTGCTGCAGTGTAAGTCCAGAATAATATTTGCATATTTTACGATTGCATGAGCTTTTCTACAACTCCAATAGCTTCTGACTATTGTTCAAGACTTCCTATTGTATTAGTAATATTCCAGAATTTTCCACCTCTTTTCATCCTATTATATTTATTGTTTCCAACGAGAACGCAGATTTTTAATGAGCTTTTTCTTCGCCGATTCCGCCATTCACAATTGATTGCAAACAGGTCTTTCCCGTGGGGAGAAAATAGTAAGAAGAATCTAGGAATTTAATTAGTTCTTGCCACTATTTGCACCCAGGACTCACCTCCTTCGCAGGTCTTTGTCATAAATCCCGTCTCACTGTATACGGTTGGTTTCACTTTAATTTAGTTGGAAAGCTCCTTCGGCGAGTGAAAAAAAAACGACGTAAAAAAGTTCTTCAGGCGACGAACGAAAAAAAAATCGCTGATGGAAAAATCGTCTATCCTTCCGGTTTGTAATGGATGCAATAGCTGTATTTACCACGGAAAACCCCTCGCGAGGACGACGGCTGGCGTTGAATCACACGAACAGACTGATACCGAGTCGAGGAAAAAAAGGGAAATTTTTACGTCGCGGACAGGATGTTAGTGTGAGGAGGACTTTCTCCCTGGCGCATGCGCCACGCGTATCCTTAATTTAAGGGCAGATTGGCAGTTATTGTGCTGCGTTTCGAGTTATTTTGGTTCGTTTAACGATTTCCAAATCACCCCACCGGTTCGGTTCTTTGGTGTTTGTGAGCGCGGAAATTCGTTGTTTTTGTTGTGCTTTTTTTTTCTGCCGTGTGTCTGATAAAAGAATATTCCCTTTTTCCCCATTTAGCAATGGATGTTATGGAAATGGTGCCCCGGTCTAGGTTCGGTTCCGTGCTGGCATAATGTGGCTTCATTAATGAGGAATTATGGGAAAGCGTTTTTCCGGATTCCTCTCTGTGGGACGAGACGAAAGGAAAATGGGAGAATGATATTAATCTTTTACCATTTTGCGCGACGTTTTTCTCTCCGTGTAATAGCTTTTTTGTGGTCGAGCGAAGAACTGCCATCTGTTGGTAGCTTTGTGTAGTTTTGACGGTTTCGTGATTTAAGAATCTGTACACGCTCACCTAAAATCACTCAGTTTTCGTCAAAACCAAACCTTTTCAGAATGAAAAATATCTGTCAAATTTTTGTGAGTTTCATTCAGAACTCAATCAAAATAACATATATCTGAATAATTTTCAACAAGCTTTTGTCAACACCAAAAACTACATTCATAAACCAAATGGACAATTTTTTGATTTTTTGTTTATTTTTTGTAGCAACTTAAGCTCTGTTTGAATCCTCATTCAGTTAACATAACATAATGATAAACCTCCAAAATACAGGGCCAAAAACAACAAAAAAAGCTATTCAATTTGATCCCATTCTGCTGACTTTGGCCAAAAATCGTTTTGCCCGCCAACAATGGGGGCGCGCCATATTGAACCGAGGGGTACGACAACCATTCGAGTGCATACCCTCGACGTTCTTGTCCCATACATTGTTTAGTAAGATAATAATGAAATTATAATGATATCTGGTGCTCCCCCTTTCATTATTTTACCGTACACTCGGTGTCGGCACGGAATCACCCCTTTCTCGGAGCAAAAGTATCCGTTTTGGTTCCCGCTCACCCCCCACGATCCAGCAGCAGCATCCCTCACTTAATTTGGTTCTCGTAAATGGAAAATATTCTACCCAGTGGACGCGTCGGTATTCCTTCCGGGTGGCCAGTGATGCCAGATTTTTTTTCAGTAGAAGCGTCGTACTCCTCGGTTGCCAAACTAAAAAAATGAAGTCGAGGGGATCGACAGTACTAATTTCTAGAATTTGACAGCAGTGTTGCCAAATGATAAATTTAAAGCAAATTTGGCAATCCTGCGCGACCATTACATTCCCAAAAGTACTTTTCTAACCATAAAACATGCCACGATGATGCCGGCACACGTGCGCTCCCCATCCTCCGGCCAAATCCAACCCGTTCGCAACGAGAAAGCTCTCTCGTTTTACTGCCGGATTTGATGCCCTCCTTCTGGCTGACTTGTCGCCAGAAGTCCCCTCACTCCAACCTCGTGCAGTTCACCGGCCGCATGTCGTGGATCCATTACACAATCCCCGCAGTTTCCTTCCGGAATCCAGACCAGACCGATGATAGACTGACCGACCGACTCGAGGGACAACGAAAACAATCCCTTGGCCTCACCCTGCCCGCACCATTAATGGGTGGATTTCCCCAAGCTCCGGGAGATACAGTAACGCTATCTGTGCCGCCTGATTGCGTACTATTCATGACAGATAGGTGGCCGCACGTGGGTGGGATGAGTAGGCGACGTCCGTCGCCGCGGTCATGGAAACTGGTGCGACACTAGCGACACCAGTTGAAGTGAAGTGTATTTTTTTGTTGACATATTTGTGAATATTTGGTACATTTGGCATTCAAATTTTATAATAATATAAACAATTACAAAAAGTTCAAGATGGTCGAAACTGGTGTAAACTTTTGTGTAGATTCCCTTGAAACATCTAGTTCGTAAATCTTGAGTGAAAGATATCAACGATCTAGATGGTGACGAGGGTAGCACTGCTACTTGTTTTTGAACTCCAAAGTATTTTTTCTTCTGAATTACCAAGCTTCGCGAGAAGCTTCAACTTTAGGAAGGACTGTCGAAAGAAAGAACATTTGCCTCGGCGCTTTCTCAACCACCTCCCAGGACGGTTCTTATGGTTCATTGGGTTCTTTGTTCAGTCCAACCAGCCATCTATTCAAATATTCATAGAATTTTTCGGTTCCATTTGCCGCGGTGCAGATGTTATTCAAGCTAATGGAACACACTTTCCATTGTGACAGGGAATGAAGGGAGGGGTGGGGTGGAAAAGCTTTTTTTCTGCACTTTGCAAAAATGAAACCCCTCACTCTAGTGGTGCATCTTCATTTGCTATCATTATTATTACACTACTTTTTTCGAGAAACTTTTGTTATTATGCACTTGTTGCTAGTCGTTTTTTCGAGCAAAAATATTATCTGCCTTTTTGCTACAAAATAACCATGTCGTTCTTTTAAAAAAGGACCAAACATTAAATGAGCGGGGGTGTAGTAATTACCAAATTTTAATTTAGAACTTTTCCGTTTGCTTGGCACCGGTGCCGGCTGTCAAGTGCCCGGATTTAGAACGAGCAATTTTTAACCAACGCCGTTTACCACCGGTGTGGGATTTAGTTTGGGGAAGAAAGAAAAAAAACAAAAAAAAAGAAGACTAACTCACACGCAACTGCTGCGGCTGACAGTTGACTAAAAAGTTGCCGGAATAATTTACACTAATTATCGTATAACGTGTGCGCCACGTGCGGTGTCGGGAGGTCATGAAAAACTTTTCTCGTGATGTTTTTTATGACTTTTTGCTGATGGTGAAAAGTTTCACCCTTTGGATATTGTAAAATTAAGGTGTTGTTCCCCTAGGCCAAAATCAGAGCTTGTCAAATTGATAGCTCAATGTCACTTTGAAAAGCTTTGTGGTGAACAAGGGGAGCGACACTCTATAAAAAAGAGATGGATATTTTGAATAGTGCTGTCAACCGAATTGATTTCTTATAACTTCAAGATTTCTAATTTTTTTCAAACCCTCATTAAACTGCAATCTCCCGCAGAACAATGCACTTTGCGGTCGTTCAATGCACCCCCCGGAACAAGTGAAAAATATCTTTCACGTCTCGCAAACTTTCCTCCCAGAAGGTAAATATTGGCACGAAACGGAAACAAATCCCAACTATTTTCCCTCAACTGCAGCAAAGTGCAATTCAGCGAACGAAGATTTGCGCGGTTCACAGACAATCAGACAAGTAGACAGACGGAAGGTTCTGATGAAAAATTCTCCAAACTTGTGCGCCACACTTTCGGTGTGCGCAACCGGAAATTCTTCTGATGCCAAAGTTTGCTCTGCGGAGTTTGTTCACCGCGTTGGGAAATGTTTTGTAGGGGGTTGAAGAACTTCGTGTTGTTGTTATGAAACAGCTTTTCAAACAAAAGAAATTTGATAATAGAAAAAATCATAAAACTATCATTCTTATGTTTTCATCGATTCGCTCAATTTACTTTAAGCAATCATTATTCCAAGTCATTGATTTTTCCGTTTATTTTCGCAAAAATAAACCCATCTTGTTGATTCTAACAAAGTCAACCTCAACTTTTCTTTACAAGAGGGTATTTTCCCATTCATCCATTCATTCATTTTTCCATCTTTTCCAACAGTGGGAGGCGGGGGAGTTTGGCAAACTTTGAGCGTAAAAAGATGAGATGGTGGAAGTGGCGCGTCTTCTTGGCGAAAGAATGCTCCGGCCCGAAATGTTATATTTATTAAACGGATCACGTTGGGGAAGTAATGTCGAAGACGACCCCGGAATGGGGTGCGAAAATCGCTTTTGGGGCGAAGAAGTTTCTTCTGCGGAGAGTTGAAACACAAGGAGATGACCGCAGAGTGGTGCCGATTTGTATCTTAAGTGAAATTTTGATTTTGAAATTTTGACATATATTTACTTTCTGAAGGAAAGTTTTGGTTATTCCGGTGTGCATTGAACTACCCTAAAGTGCATTGTTATGCGAAAAATTGCAATTCTATGAGGGTTTGAGTAAAAAAATCTAAATTTGGTTTGGCAACACTGTTCAAAATATCGATCTCTTAGAACAAATGTCGCGCCCCTGGAAAACCATCAAACCTCCAAATTGACAAAGAGCAGTTTGACAGATCGATACCCGTGTGCTCTATTGTACTATCAAGATAAGAAATCCAGCAATAGTTCAAGAGACCACGCGGGCGTCGAAGTCCTGATTTTGGCCAAGGGAGCAGACACTTTAATTTTCTAATTAGGTTAGAAAATAGAACTTTTAGTTTTTTATTGACTAATAAATTATAATAATATAATTGGATGAAATCAGTAATTTTTATACTTAATGAATAAATTATATACAAAATAATATTTCATTATTCACAATTCTTTTTTTATTCATCAGAAGGTTTTCTAAATTTCTATTTTCAAAACGATTTTGCCAAAATGCAGGGTTGCCAGATAACTCAGGGGTAGCCAGATTTTTATTTATAATTAAAAAAAATCATTTCAGTTTCCCTTCCCTCTACGGTACCAAAGCCCATAAAAGACGCATGTACGCAAGGATCGCCAAAATTCTTCAATTTCACTTATGTATCCTTACGGTCGGTAAGGGATTCCAGCTTCTTCTTCATTTTTTTCCCTTTTCAAGATGACACAAAAGTATCGCATGTTGCGGCTCCGAACCCCGCCGCCGGGAAGCATATTTTCCGGAGCGCAACCACCAGCCAAGAGTCATCCTATGGTAGAAACGTGATTTATTTGGTCGAAGCTCTGGTCGGAAAGAAGAGCTGTCAGTCGTGCCCAGCCGAAAGCCACATTCATTTCCGGTTTGCATATCACGTTCGCTTCCGGTGGCGGGGAAAAGTGGCGCGACGTGGAAATCTTTGTTAGTGACAGAGGGTAGAAAATTTTGTTTTTAATAAGTGAAATTATTAAATTTGTCAAGGATTTGAGAGAAGTGTGGAATATTTTCAAGTCTTTGAGATTTATTCTAATGTAAATTTGCTGCAAAATGCTTCAAAGCTTTTCTGACAAAAATGCATAATTCACTGAATCAAAGCAAATTAAATTATTCAGAGAAACTGAAATTAAATTCTTCAAAAGAACCTTTTATTAACACCTTCCCACCAAAGCCAACCACCCGGCACTTGCTTCATACATATTACAACTCTGCATACAATTCATGCTAAATTGCACTCAAGCACTCTTACTCAAAGTTCTTATTTATCTCAGCCCTGTGATGGTTGGCGCCCAGCACCCTGAATATGGAATGCAATTTGCATCTTCTCGGCTCGTTTTTTGCCTTCTTCTTTCATGTGTAAACTTACAGACTTCATTCCTTTACAGTTTAGTTTGTTGGCTTCTCATGTACACTGAACCTTCTGGGGTGCAAATAGTGAAGAGATCACTATGGAAAACGACACTCTGCAAGTGTAAAATTGTGGAAGAAATTTGCATAACTTTTCTCGGCGGACAACTTCTCAAATGCCGTTGCAATGATATGGGTAAAGTTTGTCCCTTAAGACAACTTTGGCAAAAATAAACATGCCACCTTAAACTTCTTCGGATGTTCTCCTTCAAAATTCAAGACAGAAAGATCCTTCCAAAAAGCCAAACCCTGTCTCGTCTCATTATCTCTGTCATTCACTTGCAAACTTGAGCTCTCCCACCCTCGAAAAGTGCACCCCGGTGCAAGAACATCCCGGAAAATCCGGAACAACTCAAGAGAGCTTGTTGTTCGGCGGGAAAGTTTCTTATCGTGTGCTGGTCTTGTCAGTCGGCGCGCACAGACAGTGCAGGAGGACCCTCAACTCCGCGCCACCGAAAGTGGCTTCCGGAAGTCAAGTATAATTACGGCAATGAAGTGCCACGTGGTCTGGCGCGATGACTACACGGTGTGGTTGCCCTTTTGGCACCGTTGAGAAGGACTCTCCCCGGGAAGGTCTCTGGGGTGTGAGGTTTTGCGGTTTCAAGTGAGCTTCCTGGTTGATTGTAGGGGAAATGTGAAAGGTTGAGGGAAATTTGTCATGAAGATGCTGTGTGGCGTTTTGAAGTTGAGCATTTTTTTTTAATCCTAAAGAATCAAGAAAAACGACGCAAACTTTTTTTTTTAATTTTAAAAATTTTAAGAAATTTATGAATTTTAAGAATTTTAAGAATTTTAAGAATTTTAAGAATTTTAAGAATTTTAAGAATTTTAAGAATTTTAAGAATTTTAAGAATTTTAAGAATTTTAAGAATTTTAAGAATTTTAAGAATTTTAAGAATTTTAAGAATTTTAAGAATTTTAAGAATTTTAAGAATTTTAAGAATTTTAAGAATTTTAAGAATTTTAAGAATTTTAAGAATTTTAAGAATTTTAAGAATTTTAAGAATTTTAAGAATTTTAAGAATTTTAAGAATTTTAAAAATTTTAAGAATTTTAAGAATTTTAAGAATTTTAAGAATTTTAAGAATTTTAAGAATTTTAAAAATTTTAAGAATTTTAAGAATTTTAAGAATTTTAAGAATTTTAAGAATTTTAAGAATTTTAAGAATTTTAAGAATTTTAAGAATTTTAAGAATTTTAAGAATTTTAAGAATTTTAAGAATTTTAAGAATTTTAAGAATTTTAAGAATTTTAAGAATTATAAGAATTTTAAGAATTTTAAGAATTTTAAGAATTTTAAGAATTTTAAGAATTTTAAGAATTATAAGAATTATAAGAATTTTAAGATTTTTAAGAATTTTAAGAATTTTAAGAATTTTAAGAATTTTAAGAATTTTAAGAATTTTAAGAATTTTAAGAATTTTAAGAATTTTAAGAATTTTAAGAATTTTAAGAATTTTAAGAATTTTAAGAATTTTAAGAATTTTAAGAATTTTAAGAATTTTAAGAATTTTAAGAATTTTAAGAATTTTAAGAATTTTAAGAATTTTAAGAATTTTAAGAAAATTTTAAGAATTTTAAGAATTTTAAGAATTTTAAGAATTTTAAGAATTTTAAGAATTTTAAAAATTTTAAGAATTTTAAGAATTTTAAGAATTTTAAAATTTTTAAAAATTTTAGGATTTTTTTAAGATTTTTAAAATTTTAAGAATTTTAAAATTTTTAAGAATTTTAAAAACTTGAAGAATTTTGAGAATTTTAAGAATATTAAGAATTTTGAAATGTCACAAAAAGAAATGAGGTCACAATCAAGTCCTCATTAAATCACCACACAAATCAGAAGATGAAAGATATCGCCTGGTCCACTTCCCCCCACCAAAATCCACAGTTATTAAAATATTAATAAAATTGATGGCTGCACTCGAAGAAACGGCAGCTCGGCCACAAATCATCTCAAAAGGACCAACCAAAAAAAGAAGCCAGAGGAAATAAATGGTTCATCAGGATTCAGCAAACATCGTCCAACCCCCCAAATACACACACAATGAAAATGTAATAATCATAAAAAGATTAGACGACAGCTAGACCGGAATAAATGTAGGTCGATCCCGACGGTGACAGACACCCAAGACGTCAGCCAGACAGTGACAGTCTTCCGGAAGCTGCGTCTGTGTACAAGGGTTGATGTCGAGGGAGGGGGAACTTTCACTAAATTTATTTACTCCTCGGCAAATATATATAGATCTCGTACAAGAGAGGAGAGTAGATTCCCACTTTTTTGAGGGTAATAAAATTCACCAATATTGGATGGGTTTTGCTGATGGAAGGCCGGATGTTGGCAGGGGTGGGAACAAGAGTGGGATGATTTATCTAAAACCAAATTATGGAATATTGATCAGCTGAAATGGTCGATTTTGCGGGAAAGATTGTACAGAAGTAATATGGCACGTTCGGGACGAGCTGTGGATGTGTTCTTCCGCATATTGGGAGCATATTTTGGCCATTTAGAGCTGTTGAAAGAAGGTGGAAAGGTCGGTAAAAAGGTGGGAGTGGCAGAAGTGGCAGACTCCATTTGCAATAAAACAGGAGTCGTAAATCAAAGATGATTTATTGTTCATGAATAGTTTTTTTTGCAAATTATTAAAAAACTGGAATAATGATCCACAAAAAGTTGAATCAAAACTAAAACAGCATTGTCGTACCCCTCGAGCACAAATATAAAACTGACAGCGTTGTTAGAGTTCTTTAAAAGTACAAAGTGTAAACAATTAGTCCATCCTGTTCACGTCAGTTGATGTTTGCGTTAGAAGTGAGAAGGATGCACTGTTTGTTAGCCCATTGACATTGTTTTCTTAGACATAAGCAATACTAGGGGTAGGACACTATTATTAAAATTCAACTTTTAATTTAAATAAAACTGTTGACTGTTTTAATAACCATCAGGAAGTGACAGTCGTGGCTTGGTTCTAGCTAGAGTATGTCAACTGGACAAACTCTCCACATCCGACATTATTGCTAGGGGCTGGACACCATTTAAGTGATTCCTCGTTCCACCCCACCCGGCTGACGTTTAAGCTTATGTCAGCCAAAAAAAGAACCCGGCAACTTCTCGGCTTCTGGATCACTGCACGAACAAAGCTCCATAAAAGCTTGCTCAAATGCTCGAATGTGCCCGAAATAATGGAATTTGCATTTTAATATCGCGCGGTACCCGGTCCTAATCCCTCTGCCACGGCATACTTGGACCGCCACCGTACAACACTGTTGACATGTACCGAAGTGAATTGCGACACTTGTCGCGAGCTCTCAGCATGACATTCGCGCTTATCTGCTGCGGTATCAAACACGCTGTGTTCCGACGACGACTCCCCTAATGTCATCAGTGTCATCATTCGTTTTGTAGCGCCAAGAAAATTATTGCCACCGGAGAGAAAAAGTCGCAACAAAGACGCCAACTAGCGGACGAGATGCGAACCCTCCGATATGAAGGGGGAGGGGGGGAGGAGGTCGCGTGGAATTTAATGTCATACAAGCAGATTTTGCTGTCTTCTGCCCTGCCTTTCGGCGGCACCGACAATAGTGCAAGCAAATGCATAAATTGTGCATTATGCAAATTCTCAGGACTGATGCCGGGGCCATAAAACCATGTCTCGACGAGACTTTTTTTCTTGCTTGTCTTTGGACGAACTCTCTCGGTGGTATGGGAAAGGAGTTGAAAACGGTACCGCTCGATTGGTCGCCAGGATTGGTCGCCTCGAGTCGACAGAAGCAGCTTCTGTCACACAATCTGATGCTGCTACTTGGTTGGAAATTTATTTCAATGTTGACGCGCTGTACGACATGGCACCGACCAAATCGCGATTGAGCGAATTTTAAATCCCTCACAGCAACCCCTGAGGAAGCGCGGCCGAAACGTTGCACCACAGACCTGTCAGACTGAGTGCTCGACGAATAAACTTTGAAATTTGACGTCTGACGGCTCTGTGCAGCGGTACGCACAAACAATCAAGTTTGCAAGTCAAATTTTTAACATTATTTGGCGAAAATGTAATTCACTTTGCGATTTTTTCCCCACTCGCAAAAGTCAATCAGCACATCATTAGCGAGATTCAGATAACGCAGGGCGATGTGTGCAGATTTGCTCCGAGGGGAGAGACAGTCTCCACGGCGGCGAATATGCAAATGTTTGATGCTCAACTTTTTTATCGACTGGAAAAAGTTGATTTCCCGCATTTTATGCCGAAAAAGGGAGGGAAATTTGGTTATTTTCCCTCGGTTGCGATGCCACAAGTTGAGGGTAAATATATGCCAGTATGGTAGGGGTTGAGAATTAAGTTCAGAGGCATTATGAACGCGATTTTGAGGTTGATAAGCGTTTGAAGAGTATTTAAAATTGATGAAAAAAGTTTGTTGAAATAGTTTCTCATCTGTTTACCTGTGCCATCCGATCGAAGTCATCAATACCAATACTAAACTCACTCGAAGTTGCTCAAACTCAAATATGGTCAAAACCGGCCCCGCGCGGCAATGGTATATCGGTAGCAAACACACCGGTTCAAATCCATAAGCAGAACTTGTCCACTCCTTTCGTGACACAAAGTCTGCTGTGGTCATCGGCGCGATTGTCCCGGCAACTTTTGTCCTGCACATCGCCAAGCTGTCTTGTTGGCTTTCCAAAACCGATGGTCAAACGACAATTATGGGCAAAAGATCCGGCCGGAATGATACCGGGGAAATCTTTGTGGAAAAGGGAATTTGGGCACCTTTTTCCGAGGAGCAGTATGTTGAGTTTTTCATGAACAAAAAGCTATTTTTAACACGTAAGCCAGGTACGCAGATGTTATGAAATTTTTCATGAATTTCACAAGAAAATTTGACACATGAAGTTTGTGAGATTTGCCACTAGGTAGCGATGCTGTTGTAATTTTAATTTTCTTGATTTATTTTGACTTTATTTACTGTTTTATTGCCTTAAATAACTTATATTCAAAAGACTAATTACTTTTCACCCAAAATCATACATCATTTCCCCGTTCTCGCCAGCACACATCAGATTAATTGACTTAATTTGAATTTACAAACTTACTCCGCTGCGGGAGTCATTTCGGTTGGTTTACGTTTACGATCCCCGAAACTTTGCCTTGAAGAGAACCTGTTGGTTGGTTGGTCCCCCTACCACAAAAACTCCCATAAGCCACAAGTAATTTAAAGACAAGAACTTTGAGGTGGAAGCCCACTGTGAGAGGGGGATCAAGGGGCAATTCACTGCGCGAGTTGAGAATTACTTTTCCCTGTTGGGGAGAGATTTGTTTTTTTTTCTTGCATCGCCATATTGTGGCAACGGAATGGGGCAAAGTTTTTCCAAGGTTGTTTATTTGCATAAATGTAGGAGTGATGTTTGGTGTGCGTGACGACAGCGCGGTGTCTACAATTGGGCGAGAGTTTCTTACAAATTTACTTACGTTAGATGTGGAAACTTATTGGATGACTCACCTGAAAAAAAGAGAAGAGAAATGTAAATTTCAAGCCTTTTTAGCAATTTTAAAGTATTTTTTAATCACTCCCGCCGCCAGACAGAAATTTCTATTAAAAATTCATACAAAAAGCGTCCCAAACAAAATTAGATTAAATCGAGTCCAACTTCGAAGCCCATCACCCCCTCGATGGACATTTATAAAGTTCCTTCCCTCCTGTCCATTATTTCTACAATGTTTACGGTTTAAAAAAAATGAGGCGCCCCGTAAAAAAGCGCACGATTTAATCCGATTGACATTTTTTTTAACTGTCATGTTTACCGTTCGCGAACCCATCCGAGCGAAAATGGCAAAATAATGGCCGGCCGGAAACGGCAAGCGGATCTCCGGCCACAACAGTTAACCACAGACAAGCGGGCGTGAAAGCTCGAAAAATTAGGCCACGCGCGAAAACTTTTGGCAAGCGTGTCAGTTTATTACAATTCTTGGAACCCAAAAAAAAATGTTAAGTCTGTTTGTTTGAGATTTAGCGATAAAAATAACAACAAGAATGTTTACAAAGCGTTTTGTATTTTAATTGAAAATGTTTCCAGCGCGTTGAAGCGTGCCGGGGTTTTTTTTTTTTTTCATAAAATTATTTTTATTAGGTCCTTTTCGGTACTGGGACCTGGTTAGGACCGAGTCAGCTTTTGTAATTACAAAAAACTAAGCGTGCCGGGTTGAACAGCGGTGTGGGAACATGCCCGTTACGGCGTTGCATCGATAGTTTTGACACGCGATTGCATCGCACTGATTGACAGGTGGTTTGACAGATCGTTGACAGAATAGTTACCCGAAAACAGAAAACCGCTGTGCACTGCAACAAATCAAGTTGGCCCTGGTTGTAACCGCTTTAAAAATTCACATCAAAGTTCACATCAGCCAATTATTGTGCAACTTTTGTGTAACTCTCTGTACGCGGCGAAGAAAAAAAAGTGAAAAATCGTGTCAATCCATCACTGTGGGTCGGGTCCGTAAATGCCGCCACAAAGCGCGCGCGGGTTTGACGGAGGAAAATAAATCTTAATCAAATTAGAATTTTGTGTCATGTCGCGCGCTTGCAAACCTGATGGCTTCGCGGCGGCGGCGGCCGCAATCTGATGGATTATTTGTTCCAGCGAAGCCTATTAGAACCGGTTACCGGAGGGGGTCACCAGCTATCGTAACACAGGGCTGATGGAGAGCAATTTGAAAATTGTTGCATTTAAACATTGAAAAAAGTAGATTCTATTTGACGTTTTAGCCAATGTTTGACAGATCAAAAGTGTCAAATCGTTGATGGTCTACGGTAACAACAACATAAAAGAAAACATCGTAGTACGCGGTAGCCTTCTTATTACCATGGAGACGATCGGAGTAGGCCACTCTACCTTATTGTAGCCGGACAAAAACGAGCCTACTTAGTTCCAGCATCGCAGCAGGGCTGAACTGGACCCCGGCGACAGACCAGAACCGTTTAGTTTGTTGTGATTAAGTTTTTGTCCGAGAGAGCTCACCGGTCGCGCGAAGCAAAAACAAACTTGTTTATCGTTATCCGAACGGTGACGCGAAGCTGCAAAAAGGTCTCCACAACCAGTTCCACACTGTCAGCGGAGATTGTTTTTTTCCAGTCCCGGGGATTAAGAGGGACCGCGTAACGAACCTTCTGGGTAGGTTGCGTGCCCCGGTTGTCACGCTCTTCGGTTATCAACTTCAAGAGTAGAGTTTACCGGCTAGAAGAGTGAGTGTTTTAATGAGTTGCGCGGCTTGGTAGACAGGTTGAGTGATGTCCAGCCCTAGTTTTGCGCGTCGCGTCGGTCGTCAGGGTGACAGAAGAAAGCTTGGGATTTGCCGCGTGGAGACAAGTAGGCGAGCGGTTACGCTCCTGATGGACGTGTCGGAATCTGGCGATAAGATTGATCTAGTTGATTGTTATCTTGAGTAGAGCTGGAAGACCGTGAAATCAGTTCAAGTGCTTCGGATTGATTAAAAGGTAAGGGAAAGAAGTGTTGTGACGATACAAGAAAATTAGATACATGAGGGACAAATCAAGTAAAACTCATGGCCAACTAAAATTCCAACGCAAACGTCAAACGACAATTCAAGAAAATTCAAAACGTAATCAAACAAGACAAGACAAATTCATAGCCTACTGCAGATGAAAATTCTGCAATTTAAAAAACAAAGTCCATAAAAAGAATCTAAAGTGATTTCAATTATTCTTCCGCACAAAGAGCACCAAGACCATAATGTTCTGGGCCTCATTCTCGGTCCGTTTCGTTCCGCTTCATCGGCGAGAAACCCCCCGAAGGCATCTCGGAGGTGGTGCGAAATAGATCTCATAAATTTCAATTTGCGTACGCCCCCTTCTCGGCCGGTAGTTACCACACCTCCAGGATCCAATATTCATGTTGCAAATATTATGCAAATTTATTGTGCCAATGAAAACCTGGCCCCTGGCGTGGGCGTCAGCGGCTAATGTTACTACGTCATTGTCGTCGACCCTCTGGTTATTGGCATGGCCATATTGACTTTTATGACCCGGTCCAAGAGAGGGGGACGGATTCGGGACAATTCCGGTACGCAAAGTTCGGAGGTAGCTTTATTGCTTTTGCAAATTTTTATTGTCAAACTTTTGCAGTGATTTAATTTGCTGGGTCAGTGATTTAAAATAACATTTCGTGATGAGGTTGCGGCAGCAACTTTAGTTTCAAAATCTACACTGCTTGCCGAGTGGCGCTGCAGTCAGTGATAGGTGTCAACGCAGTACATCTAGCAACCACGTGGCGGCGCTAGTGTTCCTTCATCGTTGTTATTGTTTTAGCTAAATTATTCAAATTTCTACATCATTATGACTTATTTTCGCTGTCAGTCGTTAAAATCGACATAAAAGCTGCCTGACATTTCCGTCAACCCATAACATCGCAAAATGTGAATCCCAACACGCCCACACTCCCGGCCGCACAGAAATAGATTCCGCGTGAATAACCCGCAAGATAAAAGCTCGCTGGATTAAAGTATCACTTCCAGAGCTCGCACAGATGAAGCCTTGCTGCAGCGGATGACGTGATTGCCGCAGGAGTCATCATCGCGCGTCTGCGATGACGTTGAACTCCACGAGCCAAACCATCTGTCACCGGCTGAGTGACGTAAGCGCAAGGAAACAGACAGCACCTGTGATGCCTACGGCGAATTCAAGCGAAAACTGGTTCCACCGCGGACGAATTGTGCAGTGATTGGCACTTTAACACGATGCATTTTTTTCTGTGGGCTACCACGAAGAATGCACGCGGCTCAAGGTGATCAGCTGGTGCGAAAGATCACGGGCAACCTGGCGCGGAGTGGTGATCGATTTAAGCTCTTTTGACAGGTGGGACGGTGGCGCCGTCACGTGGCGAATAGCATCCTTATGGCCTATCTACAATCACTTAGCTTAGAAAATTTCACTTAGCTTAGGAATTTGAATCAATGGAAATGAATCTGAGTTTCTACAATGGAAAAGTAATCAAATTAGAAACTGACGTTTGGTTTGGAAAATTTCAAAATCTACGGTAAGTTGACGTTTCCATATCAAAGGTAAACAAACAACTGCATAGCAACGTATATCAGCCCAGCAAGTTTTCTAAGTTGATTGTGGATGACGAACGTAAGTTGCAGACTTTCCTAAGTAACTACTTTACTTAGATGTTCTAAGCTAAGTGATTGTAGATAGGCCATTAAGCGATTGTTTCGAGTAGAACGTCTGTTATGTCTGTGTTTTTTTTGACAGCTCAAGTAGCAACTATTCACACCAGGGTGTGTTGGTGTCGCCTTTCAAATTAAATGTTGCCAAACTCTTGATCAAAACCAGATGATTCCCTTAAATGAGTCATGCTGCAGACAACAAATTAGCATATTATCTTCCCTTGAAAATCGCAAACCCACTCACATTGACCAACAACAAGCCTCGTTGTAGCGGCCAATCTCGGAACCTGTCAAATTTCGCGCCCAAACGTGCTTCAAACGCCCATCCAGAGCAAGAGTGCGGTGAACAAGTGTTTCACGCCAGCATCATGCAAAAAAGTGGCGAGAAGGCGAAAAATAAATCTGCGGTGTTAAATTTCAAATTTGCTCCCAATAAAAGTGGACTTTATTTTTTCGCAAGAGACCACATTTCATAATTGACCGCGGTGGCGCGAACCAGACACCGCACGAACCGGCAGGTTCAGCAAAACCGTTGCAACTTGCGGTTTGGCAGGGTGGCTACTTGGTTTTGGCTTTCTCACTACACGCTCATTTAAAATCACTCAGATTTAACTCTGATCAGCGTAAAAATCTCTAAAATCTGACGTTTGACTTAAAACTCACTCCAGAGTTGACGATAGTTTCCACTACTCACAACCAGAGGCGTGTTCGATTTTAAGAGAATAACCATAATTTAGTCAAGTAGCCCCCATGTCCTAGTCATTGCATGTACTTTTCAGCATAGTTATTCCAGATTGTGTGGGTTTCATTCAGAGTTTTACACCTTTGAGCTCACCTACTTTGGTCAATATTTCACTCCACATTCAAAGCCTGCTCCCAGGGAACGATTCTAACCTCAGACTTCGAACTCGATTTTTGCACGTACCCTCAATAAGTATCTTTGCAATTTCTGCTACACACCTAAGTGGATATTTTTATCTCGAATCTGCCATAAAGCAAACGAAATGGAATAATCTCACACTTTACCGAAACGAAGCCCCAACGCCCCCCTTACGCCTTACATAAATTCTTCACGTGACTGGAATTGCTTTCGATTGATCGGAGCAATATACCTTCTCCGCCATCAGGCACCCAACCAGCTAGAAGACTTCGTCGGCGACTTCCTTGGCTGCTGGCAATTGGTCTTTTTTTCTGTTGGGACGTGGTTCATTGAGTTCCCACAACCGCAACCAACCGACTTCTAAGAACTAGAAAGCAACTAGCAAGTTGGAAAAATTGCCACTGCTTTTGCTTCTTTGAGGTTTGAGTTCGATTTGGAAAAGGTGCTTCAAGTTTTGCAATGAATAATAATTTTTCTCTGGAATTTTTAGTTGCTTCCGCTTGATTAAACTTGTGATGAATTCAAATTTACTGTGATTAAGTTTGATTCTCTGTGGTAAACACAACGCAGTAGGGCTGGCCACTGTGTTAGATGAGACTAAGGATGTCTCCTTATTAAGTTTACTGCCTCCTGGTGGCGAGTAGCAAATTATTGATAAAGTAAATTTTTTGACGGATTTTATTATCTTTTGAAATGAAGCTAAACAAATTTCGAAAACTGTGAGTTTTAAATAATAAAGAAAACCAAAATAATGAGTTCTAAACAAAGAAATTAAAAAAAAAACACTGCTCTCTTTAAAATTTTGAGCACACTCTAGTGGCGGGTAGCAAAATCATTTCTAAAAATTTTCGTTTTTCATGTGCCGCACCAATTTTCAATTCCAAGTCACGAAGTCACTTATTCCGATCTTTTTCTCCTCCAAAATGGCTCCTAAATTGTCTAACAACGCCAGATGGGGAGCAAACCGATGAAAATTGAACTTTGCCGACCCCTTTCTTTTCGATTTGATTAAACTTGTCTCCTTATTACATTGAGAGCCTCCTGGCGGCGAGTAGCAACTTCTTGATTGAAACCAAATTTTGAACGTTTTTCTAGCTCTCAAAATACATTAGAGGGCTAGTTTTCGAATATTTAAACTTTTACATCATTTTGACAAACTCAAGTAATGAGTTCTACACAATGAAATATGAAAAAACACGAATCTTCAACGTTTTGATCACACTCTAGTGACGAGTAGCAAAACTATTTCATTAGATTTGTTACGTCTTCAAGGGTCACCACCCTTTTCAAAAACAAGTCATGAAGTCACTTATTCTGATCATTTTCTCCCTACAAATAGCTGCTCAATTTTTGAGAACCACCAGATCGGGAGCAAACCGATTAAAATTGAACTTTTCCACCCTCTTTTTTCGAAAAAGGAGGGCAGTTTCCGCCAAAGTTTCCCATTTTCAGCGACACTACAAGTGCCATCCCGGAGCATGATGGCGCTTCTTCTTCCCTAAATTGAAACAAGCAAACCTGCCCCAAGTGGGATGACGTTGCGGGAAGGCGTTCAATTAAGGGACGGCGACGCGCGATCGTTTAGTGTCATAAAAGTTAATAAAGGTTTATTAAACTGCGCGATATCGCGCGGGGGTGCAGTAAATTTCAATAGAAAATCGTGTACGTGCCCCCGAGTAGTTGATGGGATTTTGATTGGAAATGATACGATGGAAAATTCTTTAAAAAATCAAACAAAATCAATTTGAAATTTTTTATTCAGATTATTATTTCCAATTTTATGTTTTTTTTTTGCAATTAAAGCGTAACGTACTTTATGAATGACGCCTAAGTAAAGCAGGTATTAGACAATGACAAACAAACAAACAAACAAACTCGAACTTGTCAGTTTGGCAGTTTGCGTGCTTTGTTAACAGAAAAGTCAACCTACATAAATTTGGCGTTTTTTGCGAGTTTGGCAAACTGTCAAACACGAAAAAGTGCGAGTTTGTTTGACATAGTCTAACACCAGCTTAAGTTAAAACAAAACAAACATTTGAACTTATAGAAATTACTTATTGATTCCATTCCATAAAAGTCTAATCAAAAATCCCCGAGGAATCATCCAAACAATAACGAACTAAAAGCTTTCCATGCAAATGGGGCCAAACCTCTTTGTACACATCTGAAAAGGAAGGAAGGAAACATCTAGTGACCCATTCCCGGAGGCAACAAAAGCGAAACATGTGCCACCAAGGCCAACCAAGATTCCATTACTGTTGAGAGCTTGTTGAACAGAAGTTGCACAATTGTTGCAAATGCAAAAATGCTTGTATTTTTTCGTTTATCGAAAAATACAAAGTTTTTTTTACTGTTCGACAAAGCAACCAAAGTAACAGACTAATGGCTCTAGTCAGTTTAGCGCCTGGTTTAAGAAGTCAAGCCCCTTAAAACCAGCCTCCGAGGATTGTCACAAAAGGAGAAAAGCCAGGCAAAAAACAGCGCCCAAACAAAACAAAACCAAAAGGACCTAAGTGCATACATGTGTGCCCGCGCACGTAAGTGTCCTATATCCTGCCCTGAAGAAGAAGAAGAAAAAAGGACATCCAACGAACGAAGATTTATGGGTGCTGACTTCTTGAGAATGTCCCCGATCCTGAGGGCCTATCTTCTTCCCTTCTTTTTGTGGGTCAACAACAATTCGATGAAGCACCGTCGTAAATTTGAACTGCAATCAGGCTTTTCTAAAGGACGTATGGTCAAGCTGTCCTAACTCGTAATGGTTATCGCAAAAATGGGCCCCTTGGAAAAGTGTTTGCGCCGTCCTACATGGATTGGAATGGATGCCTTTTGATAGGGATGAGGCAGCTGAGGCAGAAGCAGAGAGAGGCTGTTTCTTTTGATAGAGGAGGGCTCAATTAGACGGCCCCTAAAAGAGCAGATGCAGAAACGGGCACTTGAGTGGTATCGCAATGAGGGGGTCGTAAAATAACTTTTACTCCGCTTTGAAACAGTTTGAATAAAAGTGATTTCAAGCAGATGATAGCAAGGCTTTCGGCTTTTGAATAGAGCCAATATGGAATTGAGATGTTTGCCGGCATCGCCAGCTTGAAGCACACCCTTCAGAAAAGGTGGTAAGCCCAGATTACATCTTTTATTAATTCTTGCCAAATATCGAGCATAGAATGGTTTGAAAGATGGCAGCACTGCTGTTAAACTATCTAATGTCAAATGTCAAGCGAGCGTCATACAACTGACGTCGCAAAACGTCAGTAAGTTTGGTGAGCTGTCGAAAAGTTTTTCAAAAAATATCATTGTGGTAACAATGATTCTAATTTGTTTGTAAACAAAAATCAACATCAACAATTCATACATAAACGACGATTTGTTTACAAATAATGGGTCAAGCAGTGTTGCGAAAAAACATCGTCAAGGGGTGATTCAAAGGAAGTAACTTCGGTGCAGGCATGCCAGATTTTGAAGATTTTCGGGCACATCACAAAAACGCAAATGAGTTTAACATGATGGCAAAATAATATTTTACAAATCTGTTTTTGACAAAAGAAGCAAAACATTGTTATCTTTTTCGTGAGCAATTCATTCAATTGAAAATCATCGAATAACATGGCAAAACAATACGTTAGAGCATTGAGCCTGTGCTCGAAAATCTTCAAATATGGCATCCCTGCTTCGGTGGTCAGACAACAGCTCTGTTGACGCACATCGTAGCGGATGTGGTCCTGTGTGTCGGGGGGAGAACTTAGTGATCCGGTGAGTGAAACGCGATCTACTTGGGGATAACTTTATTGCACAAAAGGGAACAAAATCAGGGATTGAACAACGGTTTATTGTGTCTACTTAACTGGCCCCTGAGGAGGGGTGACTGTCCCGGTCGACCATCCGGTTCAAAGGACCAAAATGTACAGAACCGGATGGGGCCGGATCACTCTGGAGAGATCCGGAAGTGGGTCAACTGTGGCAACAGCACCCGCGACGAGATCCCAATAAAGTGTCCGTTGAAGAAGATCGTTCCGTGTACGAGTAGAGCAAATAAAGTTCGTTTTGTTTCTACGCTCGCGTTTCAATTTGTCCGGAACTCTCCAGAGTGATCCGGCCTCATCCGGTTCTGTACAAGCTCAATGACGCCAAACTGTTGAACGGAGGGTGATGCAATGATTTCGGACACCGTCTATGCAAGCAATCTATGGTCAGAACTTCACTGGCTTCCAGGAAGCAAAGTAAGTACGGTAATGGCTCATTCGCAGCTCCTCCGAGGACGGAATCAGTGATGAGCTGCACCGAGAACTTCTACCAACTTCGAAAAAAGTTCATTCATAATCCCCAAATGTATAATTAAAATCTATCCCCTGGTCATCGCCGCGTCCGGGACGTGACCGTCCTGTCAACTAGCCTCTTCCTCTTACCTTGTTGGGATTAATGTGCCAGGATCTCCGCTTTCCCTGCTGCTGCGGAGTCGTCTGATGGTTCTTTGGTCCTCCTCCTCCACCGCCGCCGTACGATATCGACGAAGCGGTGGAGGTGTTTTCGTAGATTTCACTCGGGATTGGACTGTTGAGGTTCGTCCCGGGACCAATCGACGGACATGGTGAGGACGCCGGTGACAACGTGAAGCACCCGGAATCGTGCGGCTGGATGATTTTCAGTCGGTTGCCTGGACAGATGCCCTGAAATGGAGAGGAGAAATTGCGGTTTAGAAATATTAGCTTCATGAATAACCCCCCGTTCAGATGTCAAAATAGTCGCGCTAGCAACACTGTTTTCAAGACATTAGAATATATATTGAAAGTCACCCTCCAAGAACCGAGTTTGATAATGTCTGTCTAATCCAATAAAACTCCCATTTCGTAATTGGCTGTTTCTTATTCACGCTTCAAATTGTGCGTGTAATCAGGTTTCTTCCCCGGAAACTTTGGCCAAGGACACCAGTGTCGATAATCTGGCTAATTTATTTGTCTGCCCTTTAGGCATCGCAGCCGGTTTGTGTCATCTTTCCCTTTTCCGCGCACCAAAATCGTTGATGTGAAGCCAATAAAAAACTTTTCTCTGCAACGAGGGCAAGGGCCGTAAAATATCCTGTCGCTTATCGGCCCCAAATAAACCTTGAGGTGGGTTCCGGCCGGGGAATGACTTTCCCTTTTCGGCGTTGCGTTGTCCCGGTCCTGGTACAAGGTCACGAATTTAGTCAATGAGTTGGGCGAGGAAAATGCGACGCATTTGGCATTTTGTCGACGATTAGATCCGTCTATACGGCCTTCGGGGTAGAATGAGAAAGTCACGCGAAGGAATTCCTCAAAGTTAAAGTGGTATTCAACAAAATTTAATTCGGGTAGATTTTTCAGCGCCTCCGACTACGTACGTACCTTAACTCCAGGTCCGATTCCAACTCCGTAGCATTGCTTAAGAGCAACTTAAGAGCGAGTTTCTTCCAGCTGAGGGGTGATGCAAAGAATTTCCCTGTTTGCAGAACGAACTGTCAAATGCGTTGTCCAGGGTTGGCAACTCCCCGCCAACTTGTCGATCCTGCCCACGTGGTCGCGGTTCATCCATCACGCAAACCCTACTAAATGGAAAAACTTCTCACCCCTTAATGAATACAAATTACTTTACCGCGTCGTCAGATATACAAAGTGTCTGACAGATTCCCGGGTACGTGCGTGATACGAAGAACTAGGGCCAGAATCAATCTTAATTTCCAGCAACTCCCTCCCCCTCTCATTTCACACGTCAACACGGCCTGACGGTCTGGAATTTTGTCGGTGAAGAAGCGCGGGGCAGAATCAATTTGAAACAAACAACACGCACGAATAAATACGTCAAAATTAATTTACACGCTGGCACCACCCTTCGTTGCTCCCCTCTCCAAGGCTGTCAGTCATAGGAGGCGATGGGTTTCCAGAAATCGATGGCTTAAAGGGAGTTTTTCTTTTCGGATACCGAGCAATCCAAGCAATCGAACTTATTCCGTCGAAGGAGCGGTAGATTGGATTGTTGACGTGGGTTCGTACAAGTGACGGAATATAGATGGCGCGCACACCGTATCACTGGTACCAGGAAGCTGTCAGACGTGTATCGCTTTACGCTTGGTTGCGTTTTAGAGTGTGTGGGAAACAATTTGAATAACTGATAACTTAATTTTAGCATTTCGACAAATTGGTTTGACGGGAATTAGCATGCGTGTGGTGGGTCCGTCTGGTTGAAGTTTTTGATACGCTGTTGGGTGGCCTTGATATATCTTTTGGGGAAGCAGTGTATATTTGGATCGATCTTTCAATCGAAGAGATTTTTCGCTATCAAGTTTAGTTTGTTGGAATCACCCCCCGTTTTCCATCACTGCGATTGTTTTGATCGAATTGACAAAAGCAATCTATGACATTTAGTGTTGCCAATTTCTAACTTTTCAAACTTTTGAAACAGGGGGTAGTTCAAAATTATTTTTGTAAATCTCAAATCGCTTTAATTTCCGCTTGAAGGGCTTTTCACTTGTTATTGCTTAACGAAGTGCAAGTGTCAACAATATTTTTATTGATTCCACCTCAACCAACAAACCATTAAGACAAGTCTAATAACAAAGCTCAGCAAGGTGATAAAAAATCAATAATCATTAGGGGTCTCAACGGGAAAGTGACCATAAAAGCCATTATGCTGATTCGGCCGGAATGGGACCATAAAAATGTAATTTTTCTGAAAAATGCATCCACTCAAACCTGCTAGCTGCGCGAGGCGATGTCTTTATGAATTTGTCCGGTGATTTTGTTTTATTGTTTAATGTGGGACATTTTTATGCTCCGGTGGACATGGGACCGGAGAACCACAAATTATGGTCAGCGCGCGGCAGTGAAAAAGTGTTACACATTAAACCAGGGGGGCGACATCTATATCTCACTACAGGCAGCTCACCCGCAGCCAACACAAGCTGTCAACTTCGGCACCAGAACAAAAGGAAACTGTCGATTACGGCGCCAGCACAAAAGAACAGCTGTTCGTTACGGAACCAAAACAAAGCAACTGCGCACTGTAAAAAAAGTACAAAAACTGCAGGCATAAAATGAAAATAAAGTAATTAGTGTTTTATGTAAAATTTTACCGCAATGTACGTTTAAAAGTTAGTTAATGTTTTTGAGGTGATTTTTATCCATTTATTTGCAAAATAAACTACTAAAGTTATTAAGATATTAAGCACACATCGGGCCGATGACCTTATTAAAAGTTTTACTTTTATCACATGAAACGTTTAACTTAACTACTGTGTAATTTGACTTTTACTACAGTAATTCTTATAACAAAAATTGAATTATTATTAAACAAAATATTTTTGTTTTTACTGTGCACAGTTTACGCACGTTATCAATCTCAATCACCCAAGATGGCGGCCTTTAGCATCCCCCTGCATTAAACCAACACCGATGATGATCTGGACGGACGGTGAAAGTGACCCAGAGGCTGGCTTGAGGTGGCGTTTGATATCTTAATAATTTGCGGTTACCAAATTAATGGGGGACCCCGGTCGAGGTCTATTCGTGGCCCAAGGGGGCGTTCATCAGGTCGATTGATACCTTATAGTGCGGGCTTGGCCCAGTGTTGGATTGTGCAATTTTGTTGTGGATGTTATGTAAATGATAATTGCCGGTGGGTATGAAAATTAAGATGTTATGTTGGCTGGAGAGCCGGTCTATGATTATGAAATTTGCAGGTTTTACCAGTCAGAAGAGCGATGTGTTATTAGACAATCTAAAATATGATTCTTTTTTAGAAACAAGGGGTGATACGTGAAATTTTAAAGTTGTGCCAGCTTAAAGCGAATACATAACCTACAAATTTTCTTGCGGTTAACTCAGAGAAATCTTATCGTCGCAACATCTTCCGCCAAGCCCTTTGCATTATTTCACAGATCAATGGTTTCATCTTGAGCACGGGATGTCTTCCGCAAGGACATTTGCAGTCTCCAAGACCATCGGACCCACTCATGGATGAAATTGTTGGGGCAAATAGTCCCAAAATCTGACTGCAACTGACAAAGCTTGTTCATTTGTGGGATAAAGGGGGCTGCCAGAGACAATCGAAAAGGGTTTTGCGGAAACTTTGCCGTTCGATACTGTCCAGCAATAATTCTGGGATGTCTACTTTTGCTGACAGCGGCGCTCGGGAAGGAAAAGTTTTCCGGGCTATCGGCAACAAGACATAAATTGGCCCCGGTCAACAACACGCACGCATCGATGAAATTGGGCAACTAGAAACGGATTCTGGTGAAAGTGGGACAGAACGTTTCCGTTTGTCAGCAGAATTGTTTCCGAGTTTCGAGAGTAGATTGTGCCATAAAAGTATGAATATGGAATTGAAACAGTGGAGCTTGGGAGATATTGCTGGGAAATCGATTTAGAAACACTCTGGTAACATTTGATTTGAAGTTGCATGCTTTTCAAAACAAAATTTTAAAATGATCACCGCGGTTTCACTGTTGTGAGGGGTGATTCACAAGAATTTGTTAGGATGATGCCAGCATTGATTTGAAAAATTTAGATGATTTATTTGAAAGAGGTTTTATTTTTTGTTTTTTTCTAATGAATAATAATTGTATTTTCTATTTTTTTTTATTTTCTCAGTGTTGCCAATTTGATTCATAGATTTTTAAATAAATCATTTGGATCAGTTTCAACTCTGTATTTTTTCTAGTGCTAAATAGTCGAACTGCAGTCGAGGGGTGATTTACAACAATGTGTTGTTTTCCGTGTTGCCAATTTTGCCGAATGAATTTTAAGATGATTCACTTGATTTAAGTCGGGTTGATTGCATTGCTACCAGTTTTGATGAAACAATTTTTGAAGAATTATTTGGAGTTTTTTCTAGAGCATAAAAGTTGTTTGCTGGCGAGGGGTGAATATTTGACTAGTTGCAGTGTAGCCAACTTTCACAGAAAAAATGATGGTAATATTCATCAGGAAATGGTGACAGATTTTGTAGCAAAAAAAAAAGATAAATTTTACCCAAAAAAATGATGAATTTTCATCAGAATATTCACCAGGTTCACATTTTTACACATTTTTTATGTAATATTTCTTAAAAAAAGAGGTAAACTCAACCTACCAAATTTTCAACATTCCAAAATTATACTTTTTTTTCTGTGTTTATTCATAGATTTGTAGATAATTTTTAGAACAGTTTTAACTCTGTATTGCTTCTTGTGCATAATAGTCGAATTCCGTGAGAGGGGTGATTCATAAAAAAATGTTAGGTAGATTGCCGTGTTGCCAATTTTGCTAAAAGAATTTTGAGATGATTGATTTGGAACCAGTTTCATTTAGCATTTTTTCTAGTGTACTTTTCAATATAAAAAAGGCACAAATTCTCCAGGGTACCATCATGTTGCGTTCATTTGTCCCAAAAGGACAACGTCAGCAAGAACCGTTCCACGCGCCATAATAAAATATATTTATTTCCATTCTCTCGCACTGAAAAACAAAACCCACAATCGGCACATAAAAATTGCTCACAACTATTCTGCAGGACGAGCAACCCCCCCCCCCCCCCCTGGACGACATCCTCTTCAGTTACCTCAGGGGTGGAAAAAAGGTCGTAAACAAGGGCCCAAAACAATCGGCTCTTTTGGCTGGTTAGGTTTCGGCCGCCTTTTCCGCAGTGGCTGAACAGGAAGCGATGGCTTTTCAATTTTATACGAGAGACTCTCGAGTTGATCAAGATTGGAAGCTGTCGAGGGAATAGAAGTTTAAATCAAACAAAAGTTTGAGGAATTTCCACCTTTTAGTTTGATGGGATCAATCATAGGGTAAAGTAGGAGGTTATTGACCACGGTCGGAATTTTTATAGCAATTTTTTTAAAAATCTTCACGATACGTCACTCTACCCTAGCTTCACAAGGACCTAAAAAAACAGCTGCATCACTTTTTTTTCTGCGCTGCAGAACTAACCTCGAAATCGTATCGAATTACAACACACAGAGAGGCCGCCACCGTCGTAGCTCGTCGCGGTCTTTATTTTATGGACCTCAAACAAATAAAAATTAACACAAAACAGGCTCGGGCTAGGCTAAATCATTGCCCGGAGAAGCCGGTCGAAGGACGGTGGCAGTAAAATAACAAAAAAAAAAAAAAAGATCAGGCAGAATTGAGTTCACCTGAAAGAACCATTGAGAGGAGGGAAAAAGAAACAGCAAAAAATTTGTTCAATTTGGTTCGATTTGTGGCAGATTTTTTTTGCTCTCTGTTATTTATGTAATTGTTTTGCTGTGACGAAAGGATGGGGTATGAAAAAAAAGTTGGGCTCAAGGCTTGAACACAGAAACATCTGTGGCAATGACTACAGCCAGACAGTAAGTGAAGAGGCTGAAAAATTACACCGATAAATTGATTTATTGAGCGGTAATAATAGGAGTCCACTTCACAGCGAGTCGCAGCGTGTATGTTTTGCTGATTTGGTTGGTTGTCGTCGGTTGAATGTGAGGTAATTAATGAAATTGAAGGAAAAACGAGCAAAAACGAACAAAAACGATAACATTCAAAAGAACCATCCAAACGAATGCTATTGAATTGTCGTCCAAGTGAGCGGAATGATGGCACAAAGAGAACATGAAAAAATGAGCTCATGCAGAAGGTGGTTTTGACTCACACGGTAAAGTCGCATAACTTGCCTTCGCAATCGAGCGTGACGCTGGTTCAGATCTCGTTGGTGGTACTTTTTTACGAGCTTCGTCTGTTTTAGTATTGATGGGTTCAAATGAAAAAGTTGATTAAGATATGCTTTCAAGACGCACCAAGATCGGAAATAAAAAAGCATAATCAATCCCAAACGACACACAGCGTGGAGTTCGTTTTCTCTACAGCTCGAAAGGAAAAACCTTTCCGAAACCGCCAGCTATAAATTTTCCCACCCATCAGCCGACATTTCCAATCACCTTCCGCGATCGAATTGCCATAAAAAATCGGAAAACATCTCCGCAACCTTTCTCTCACTCCGCGGCGAAGAAGAAAACTGGATAAAGCAACTTTTCGCACGACTCCAGCTCCACCACCAGCAAATATCTAAATGTATCGCGCACTTTTACGATTCGTTTTTGAACGGAAAAAAGGGAAAAATTTACAGCTGTTTGGTGAGGTTGGGAGCCACAGAAAACAACAACCCCCCCCCCCCCCCACTTGCCCACAAAGTGAAGATTGGAAAACGTGACATCGACGCGACGACGCCCCACGCCACATGGACGCTTACGTAACACCCAACCCCGACCTGCGTCACGTCTGGGCGACGACGACGACCGCCAAGAAACCGGAAAATCGAAATTAAGCATTTTGTCAAGTGCAGTGACTTCTTACGGGTTTGACTTGGCCACGACACGGTGCAAAATTTTAATGAAGTTTTCCGAGATTGTAGCGAAACGGCAAGAAGAAGCACTGTTTTTGCCCTCAAACGCAGGAAGAGACCATAATGGATGCTGTAATGCAGTCCGGTCGTGGCTTTTATAAGCCGTGATTTTCATTGGAGTGAATCACGGGACCGTGGAGTGGAGCGGAATTGGAAAACGCAGCAAAAGTGCGAAATGCTCTCAATTGCGATCAAAGTAGCCTAGTGGTAGCGTTAGCACTAACGCTAAAGTGACAGTTTCGAGCGTCCTATCCCGCTAACGTCAAATTTTAGTTTTTGTAATCACAAGGTCACGCCCATTTCACGGTTCCCGCGAGCCGGCAAGTGTCACTGTCCGCCCGTGACAGGTTCTTTCTGGATACGGAACCGCGTCCCTTTAAAGATGATGGTTGTTGAACTTTTTGACGGGTTGGTTGCGCGCAGAAAGATTGGCGCGGGTTCCTTGACTGAAAATTCCTGCGAGGAAGAAAGGCGAGCACGATTCGCATAATTAACATATCAAATAGTTGGTGCCCGGTGACGTTCTTCCGCACTCTTTCGGGGGCTTTGGCCATGGCAAAAACCGGAGCGCTCCGACATCGGTTTGACTTTTTTTCTTGTTGACGTCCTAGTACTGTGAAACTCTGATTATTTGACTTTTTTTACTCGAACTTTTTCAAAGAAACTTGTGATGATAAAACTGTCAAACCAGCGGGGATTTACTGCAGTTGTTCGACTCCATAAATCCGATTTACTTCATCTTGCTCGGAAGTTCTTGCTGTTTTTTTCCTGCTTGTTTTGGGGCACGCTTGATTGCGCTCTCATATCATTTGCATGGATTTGCGGCTTATTTTTGCTGTTGCTTTTGTCGGAACTTCATAGAATAGTAGTGTATAAACCCCGCCTTTTGTTGATCCTGCTGACTTTGTGCAAAGTTGGCTAGATAGACTAAAGGATTTAAGCTGAGATTTTTAAAGGAGCCATTAGACTACGACAAACAAACAAACAAATTCAAACAAACCAACTTTTTGACAGTTTACCTGAATTTGTTTCCAGAAACGTCAGCCTGCATACATTTGGTTTTGTTTGCAATTTTTCCGCAAACAAGTTTGTGAGTTTTGCAAACCGTCAAAAACAAAATAAGTGCGAGCTTGTTTTTTTGTTTGTTTCCATAATTTAATAGCTCCTTGATGAACAAAAAAGTGTGTTATTTCAACAAATTCAAGTTAAGTCTTAGTAGGGAAGGGTGGGGAGACTTGATTTATCACAAAACTATGAACTTTTTTATTATTTGAAAGCTTAAACATTCAACATTTTTTAGCTTACAAGGATTATTGATCCAAAGAGTTTTTTGAGTAGCGTTTTTTAAGATACTGACATTTTTAAAATATTACGAGAAATTCTTCTTCATCCGAATCGTAAATTTTCTGTAAGTTAGGCCGTTGCAAATGTTTTTGAAGTTTATGTCCCTCGACTCCGATCGGGATCGAGGGAGGGGGGGGGAATAACAAGCCATGGTCTCATCAATTGAATAAAAAAGTGTTTTAAAGTGCATTTTACACCTGCTTAGTTGTTTTGCAATCATAAGTTTTCAAAATATCCAAGTATTGAAGAAATTTGTTTTCGCCGAAAAAAACCTTTTGCGGTGCTGTACATTGAAATTCCACAAAAATTGAAAATATTTGTATCGATCCCAGAAATGCTAAATATGATTTTAAACGCAGGAAAATGCATTTCTAATTGATTTCAGTTGGTTAGACTTCCATTTCCTTTGAAATTTTGATGTTTTTGAAAAAATATATTTTGCCTTCTGATTTTTCGAACCAACTTTGAAGGGAGGGGGGGGGGGGGGGGGGCGACATAAACTTTAAAAAATATTTGCACCGGCCTACAGCTATTTGGCATAAAACCTGTAAGATTGTGTTTAAAATATAAGAAGCTTTAAATTCAAACTACTTTAAAAACTTGAAATATTCATGATATTTAGATCAAATTAGACCAGGTTTGCAAAAACATATATTTTTTTTTGTTTTCAAAACCCTTAAAAATAGATACGATAAGCTTATCATATTTTTTTTATTTTTTTTAAGAAAAAATATTTTTTGGAGAGTTTTTGCAGCATTTTTATAAAAAAATCAGCGTAAACAGTATTTTTTTTAAGAAAAATGAACTAAATCAAAATATTAAAAATAAAAATTCCTTGTTTACTACATTGAATTTAAGTAAATTCCTCACAACTTTCTAAAACAAAGCATATTGATTTACGTCCTGTTTTTGTGTATTTTTTTAATATGGTTGAAAGCTACAGGAAATTGTTTAAATGATTTTTAAAATAACTTGTTGTCACTAAAAATTGATTTCCAATAAACATTGAACATTGCAACATTGAAAAAGTATGATTTTTCATGTTTTTTAATGTATATTGCAGGGCAAAGTAAAAAAAATCAGATTGTACAGAATTTTCTTTTTTTATTATTTTTTCCAAAACGGGCGGTTGAAAAAATACCAAAAACTGCGGTGTTTTTCCAACAAAATTATTTAAAAATGGTGTATTTTAACAAAACTTCACTAAATATTTTTTATTTCAAATTAGATTTCACATTTAAAATGCTAAAAAGTTTTCTTCAAAGTAAAAATTATAATAGTGATTTTTGAAGATCATTTTCAGTGACAAAAAGTGATTTTGAAAAAAAAACAACAAAAAGCTTTCCTTGTATATTTTTTTTTCTAAACGTTAAGTTTGTTAAAATTTTAGGGAGATTTGAAATTTTATAAACAAAAAAACTATTTTTTTCCAATTCCGAATTTATCGAACACTTGCCAAAAAAAAACTTTCTTAGTGTTCACGTTTGGAAGGAATTTAAAAAACTTTGTTTTTTTTATGTTTTGTTGCAAATCTGGTTGAAAATATCGTCCGGAATCAACATGATGAATACATTTAAAGATCACCCAAGACTGAAATGTGTTCTAAAGCATGTTGTAGAAATTATTCATTTCTCAATTTTCAATTTCTGAGCTGATTGATTCAGTTATGTTTACGTTCCTTTCCAGATTGAAGAAGGCAACATATCTGGAGTATTTTTTGAAAAGGTTCACTAATCCAAAATTCCAGTTTTTGCTTTTTGGTTGTTTCTGAAACCGCCTTGAGTCAGGGCTAGGTATTAAAAAACACTCAAAAAGCAAAAATTAAAAATTTGGTTTATTGGACCTCTTCAACAAAAAAAAAAACTCCAGATATCTTAGTACTGATTTAAAAAGATTTGTTTGTGTTTTAGTAAAGACAGTTTGTTCACAATCAAAGGAAATTATATATTTTTACAAAGCATTTCAGCAATATCGCGTTCAAAGGTGAAGCATAACCTCAAAGTAATCCAGAACTAAATATCTGATAAGCTAAAGGAAACCAGAACTCCTGAACCAAACGCCACACCTCCGCTCAAAACGGCGTGTAAACAAAACCACCATAAAAGTCTAAATCTACATAATCCTAGTCTTCCTTCAGAATTAGAGGGGGCGAGAGGTGCTCCCTCAAAATCCGTCTCGAAGGCACTGAACCAGCGCTAAACGAAACTTACAAATTCAACCGCTCCCTTTAATCAGTTGGTAAATATTTACACTTTCTTACAAGGAAGGTTTCCTCCTGGTTTTAGTCCGGGAAGACGCACCACCACAAAACAAAAGCACCAGTAAAACCGGAAACGAAAAAGGGGCGACTTTAAGTTGACGTGGCTTCCTTCAGATTAATCACGACGACGATGGATTTTAGGGTGCCGGGATGGGATTTATGGTTCGTCGGAATTTGGTTCGTGCTTGGGTTCGGTGGAGACGGGAAGAAATCTTCTAATTTCATTCCGGGATTATCCTTGGCTTCTTCAGCTTGGTTGCGTTTTTGGGGTCTGCTCTGAAGTTGAGGAAATTTATCACCAGCACGCAGAGTTTCAATAAAGAATCCTTTATTTTTTGGGGTAATTAAGTTACTCACTGTTGCTTGGCGTGAGCGCCATAACTTTGGTGCTTGAAGAGTCATTAGATAGGTCCGTTGGATGTATAATTTAATTGAATTACAACGCGACATGACTTCCGGCTACTTGAGTCTGTAATGGCCGAATAAAAAAATCGTTAAACCTAATTGTGAGGCATAAAAGTTGCTTCAAATTTACTTCAAGAGATCCTCTTTAAGTTTCAATTTCAAGCCAAGCAAAAGTAATCTTAATTTTCTTCTCAATTTCCTGAATTGCTACCGTATTCACTCTATTACCTAATCCAAATGAAAAAACTCAAGACAAAAATCAATGAACAAAGTATCGAACCTTTCTTCTCCGTTTGAAACAAAGCCAGGACGAACTCCCTTCCAAGGTATACAAAATCGACCCAATCATGAGGAAAGAAGAAACAAAATGTAATCTTCAGCAGCATCGGCAACCTTCCTTCTTTCTTACCCTCAAGATCTGCCGCAGCAGCAGCAGATAAAGATGTAGATTAAGAAGCTGAGAGAGATATTATTCATTAGAAATTCTTGGCCTTACTTCGCAACGTTGGAGCAAGAAGTGAAGGAGGTTGCTTCCGCGCGAAAGCCTTTGGGAAGTGCAGCGGTAGCAGCAGCTCAATAACGCCGGTAGTTTACGATTTTCCGTGGCTTATCTGGAGGATCTCGGGCTCAACCGTGGAGGATCTCTCGAAGAGGAGTGTTTTTTTATGTTTTACCCTTGGTCCCTGAAGGTAGTTTTTAATGAATGTGGGATCTTCCTGGAATGGTACCTTTGAGTTGTAGTTTATGTAATATGAATTAATTAATTTTTATTTGCCTTGTAGATGCTACTGAATTAGAAAACAGGAGCTCTCGGCATGAGTATGTGGAATTTTTAGATATTTAACGTTGATATAAAGAATAACATTAATGATTATTAATTAAGTAAAGATTTTAAAGTAACAAGAATTATAACACCTCTACGTTGTTTTTGAACATTTAATTAATAACTTAAAAAAGGCTGATGATTTTTCTTATTTTTAGTTTCAGCTGTTTTTTTTTTAAATATTTGGTTTCAAAAATATCTCAATTTTAAATACTTGGATTTTTTAAATAAAAAAGTCTTTTTGAACTTAAATGTTTTAGATAATTGTTTTTGATTTTTTTTTCTGATTTTGAAACTATGGTCGCCTTATACCCCAAAACTTTTTTTTTATTCGCTAACTTATTTTTTTAGTCATTTTTGGTGCAGAGACTAGGTAAGGATAGGGGATTTTCAAAAATGTTTTGATGATGTTTTGCTTGAATAAAAAGCAACCCAACGTTAATCAGTTAAAAAAATTATGAATTCACTCAATTTCACTTCACTCAATCATATTTTTCACGTAATCAAACATATTTTTTGGGTGTAAAATTAAATTTGCAATCGAAAAATATTTTGTGAAATTTTGATAAAATTCATCGTTTAACCATTTTCAAGATTTTTTTGATTTTCTATAATTCGATTGTTCGTTTTCGACTGGTATGCAGAATTTGAAAAAAAAAATATTTTTTTGAATAATTAAAAAAATAGTGTTTATTTTATTAATTTCTAAACATCAAATTTTCAAATAGCTGAGAAAATCCTATGCTTTTTTTTCTGCTTCTGCTTGTCAAAAATTAAAATTAAGAAAATACATATCTCTTATTTTTCTTTTTAAACGAAAAAAAAAGGAATGTTTAAAAAATATGAATATTTTAAAATTGAGGTTCATTTAAAAAACTGAAAATTAGAACAGTCGATATAATAAGTAAAATATTATTCTTTCTTTATTTTCATTTTTTAAAAGACCATATCTAAGCAGCCAATATTGTTAAAATTGTAATTGAAAACAATTTGCTCAGTAATTTATATTTTTTTAGAGATGGGAAAGGTAGAAATTTTTAACCTTTAAAAAAGTTGTTTTACAATGGAAAATGGTTATAACCTGAGAGCTGTGCACTCTATCAATATTTTAAAAATTCAAATTTTACATCCAAAAATTACTTTTGGAATTTTTTTCGAGTGGTTTTTTGGTGACATCTTGGAAACTATCGATTCGATTTTTAATGCCAAAAATCAAAACCCTTGTTAAATGTTTCTTTGATTTTTCAATAAAATATTCACAAAATTTCAAACCACGACAAATATTTCAAAGGGGCTTAACACTTTATATTTCACCCTCTTAAATTGCTTGTCGTTATTTTGCTAAAGTTCTGAAAATAAAATGTTTAGAAAAATGAGAATATTTCACAAAAAGTTCTTCTTTAACCCTCTACTGCCCAAATATATTTTTCGAATATTTGTATTTTTCCCGTGTTCAGGAGGTCTTTTGTTCTACGAAAAACTTAACTTCTCTTGTTTTATGTTTTTATTGTTTTCTTTTTAGTATTTTAATTTGCATTTATCTTGTTTAGTTTATGTTTGTTTTTGGTAGTATTTGGCCTATTCTACCACCTAATGTAATTACATTTTGCCTATCTAATTTTTCCACGTTTTTACAGTCACGTTTTAAATTTTTTGCTTGTTTTTCACATTTTCTGATATAGAATGGCACCATCATCATTTAAATTGTAATAAAATGCGTAGAGGCATAGTCTGGGACACCAGAAAAATTACTGAATACTTCTTTTTGCTTAAATTATAAAAAATGTTGGTTAAAAAATTGACCCCTAGAAAAATGACATTTTTAAAAACATTGGCAAAGTCACATAAAACAAGTAAAACTTCCAGCCCATAAATTTTCTAAAATTTTAAAAGTTCTTCTTTCCAATGCTTTTTGAAGATCAAAAATTGGTTGAAAAATTGATTTTTTTTTGGGATTTTTTAGATCGAAGCCCGTCTAAAGGCGGGGTTAGGTTGTAGAGGGCTTAAAATTGAAAATAGGATCAATATTTTCCAAGATATCGTCAATTAAAAAAGGAAATTTTTTTTTATTTAATTTAATTCTTTGATGATCATAGTCTAGCAGCCACTTTTAAAATTTGAAAAATTACTTTTTCCAAAACAAATAACTTGAACGAAATATCAACGTAAGTAAAGTAAATTAAAAAAATTTAAGCTTTTCAAAATTGAGTTTTAGGTGAAAAAAAAGGTTTTATTTCCGATAATTATTTTTTGGTCAAAAGCTTTTATCATAACCGTCAACTTTGCCGAAGACAGAAAATTGATCAAGATACAAATTTTCAAATATTTTCATAATACTTTATGAACAGCTCCCAAATTCGGACATAAGGAGTCGAAGGAAGCTTCATCCAAATGAAAAAAAAAAACAAGACTGAAAATGGCGAAAATTTCACAATAGATAGAACATTGTTTTCTGCATCTTTGAAAAATGCATTTCGATCAAAATTTTAGTTTTAAAGATACAATTTTTGATATTTCAATACCAATTTTCAATGGACAGTTGACAGTAGTATGGCAGCTTGTAGAAAATAATTAATGATGGAAATTGAGTCTTTGGTGACTGCTTAGGTATAAGATAATTTAGAGAAATTAGAGAAATTTAGAGAAATTATATTTTTATTTAAAAATAAAAAAATATAGTCAATCACTTATAATATTTAAATTGCTCTGAAGTCACTTAAATCAAAACTATCTGTTAAATGTATTTCATTTGGGTCAAACTTACGTTTTCGAAGCGCAATTAAAATTTAAAAGGCTCAACTTTAATCGTCCAAATAATTTCCCCTCACCAGGTCAGCAGTGCCAGCCTTTTCGTCAGTACAAATTGCGTTTAATTGTTCGCATAATGAATAAAACTCCAAAAATTATCCACGGAGCCCCCCTCAAAAACTTGCATAATGGCCTGTGCATCTCATCATCGGCAGCCAGCAGCTGTCGGAATAATAGATTTCCAATTACAGTGCCGCTGGCAAAGCCTACCCTTAACCTCTTCACCCCCAGCAAACCTCTCCCCCCGCAAAATTGTAATGAAATTATTTTCTATTAAAATCAACACTTACAACCGGTAATAATTCGACACCGCGGCAGCATCGCCAGAAGAAGTGGCCAGCAGCGCGTGCAGTTTGAAAATGAGTTTCCAAATGAATTGGGCTCCCGCAGGGGGGGAAGCTCCGGCGTAATTACGGGGCTTGCAGAGATTCAATCTCTCGCGGGGCACCTCGGCCAAATGCCAGGTGCAGCCTCCCCTCGAGAAGCGAGGGGGATCGGTCGTCTTCGATCTGTAGTGAGATTATACCCGTGAGAGTGAGGGGGTAGATCAATGGGTCTAGGAAAGTGTCTATGAGTATCTTTGGCATGGTGGCTACTCAAGTCCGCAAAAAAAAAATTGAAAAATCATTTTAATTTGTGAATAAGATTTGTTACAAAATTGGATTGGCATAAAAAATAACTTTATGGAGAAGATGGCCTTATCAAGCTAACACCATGTCTTCAATTGAACACCTCTACGATCTACGAGGCATGACCACCACTAAAACCGGGACCCGACGAGGGGCGCGCTGATAATGCCCCTAATGGTGAAATCCGATACACCACTCCAGTTGCTACCGACGGGGCTTTTCTCCAAGCAACCCCGGTTTAACCACTTACTTCGAGCCCACTTGCATCCACAAATCAGCTGGCAGGTCGGTACATTTCAATTAGATACGCCGGGGTTGAATCCGAAGAGCTGCCACCACTGCTCTAACCGTTACGCTGGCAACCAGACCGACGTAATGAGCAACGCGCGGGGTTTGATCCCTTGAGGGCAGTAGTTTCACGTAACCAGCGAATTGAATCCACTTGGCATTAAGCTTGGCTTGCAACTGTTGTTTTTCGCAAGTCCTGAGAAGAGGCTTAGCCTCGAAATGGTTCAACCCTTGCCTAAATTTGATCAACTAACGGGGAGAAGTTGCCAAACAACCAGCTTTTGAACGCCGGAGTGCGAAACCGGTCAACTTCTCACAGTGATAAGCGGAGGCCAATCAACTAGAGAGTAGCGCGAACAAACAAACAAAAAAAACCTGTCCTGTCACATGTCGTCAATCTAGGCGAGTAATTGACAGCCGAACATGACACCCGAAAGGAATGGTTCCGTTGGTGGCAACCACCTTAGAAGAGTGATTTCCCACCACCTTTGAAACTGTCGGATTAAGGAAATTGCGAAATACCCAAACGAGAGTAAAAAGCGCTCAAACTGGTTGAGAAAAAAATTGGGAGTATTTTACTCCCAGATTTTGTCTCTTTTACTCTCGACTGACTGTTGCGAGTTTGACTGAGAATCAGTCAACCAAGTGTGTAGAGCTCACAAACAAGTGGTGAAACGATTGAGAGCATTTTACTCTGATATGTGTACACAACCCTCTCAAACAAAACAAATATTTTACCCAAAAATGCGCAACATCAAACCTAAAGTAAGAAGCTCTCAAACTGGTAGTAAAACGATTGAGAGCATTTTACTCTCATATTTTATCATAAACCTCAACTAAATGTGCCACTTTTACTCTTAATTATCTGTTGTAAGTGAGAGTAGAAACAACCCAACTGAGAGTGAATAGCTCTCAATCAGGTGGTAAAACGATAAAGACCATTTTACTCACGGGTTTTTACACAACACTCTCAACGCAAATGAAACATTTCAATATAAATAAACTGAAAACTGCGAATGTGAAGAGCTCTCAAACTAGTAGTAAAAAGATTGAGAGCATTTTACTCTCATTTTTTAACACAAAAATCCAAGATTTTGATGCAAACACATCCAAGAATGCCAAACAGCATCCAAGAGTAAAACGCTTTCAAACTGGAAGTAAAACGATCGAGAGTATTTTACTCTCAAGTTTTTGACGTTTACTCGAAAAAAAAATTAACATCATCCAACCGAGATTGAAGATACCTCAAACTTATAGCAAATGGGGTCTGAACTAATGGACGTATTAGACTACGGCAAACAAACAAACAAACTTTTTGACAGTTTGGCTGCTCTGTTTGTTTGCTCAGTATGATGGTAATATTACATCTGGGAAGGGGTACATCTTTTATGTCAGAAAAAATGTGGAATTTTACTTTTGAAAATATGTGATTTTACCACTTTTTTGGTGTAATGTAACTTTTTTAGTCTAATCAGTCTTAAATTAAATCATAAAAGATTTATTTTTTACTGTGTGCAGAAACGTCAGCCCGCATACATTTGCCGCAGGCAAGTTTGGTAAACTGTCAAGTTTGTCTGTTTGTTTGCCATAGTCTGATAGCTTCTTTAGAGGTTACGTCGTAAATCTCTCAAACAAAATTGAGGCTTCAATTTATGACAAATCAAAACCAAGAATTGTTTAATCCACTCGGTGAAGGTCTATTACACTAAACTAAGCCTCTAATCACCTCGCTAATTTTCGCAAAACCCACTTTAGCTCTGCAAACCTGTCCACCCAGCTAAAAACGTCAACCTCAGAAGCCTTTTCGATATTTTCGGTGGGCGTTTCGCACCGCAGTCTCAAATGCACTCACGCGCTCGAGTGGGGATAATTTGTAATAAAATCGAGATTAACTGCACCGGGAACGGGTGAGTAATGGGCGGGCCGAGTGGGTGGCTTTAGTCAATACCTGGCCGGTGTAAGCCTTCTGAATGGAACCCAACAGCTGTTAATTTATTGGCCGCATAAACTAGGATATTTATTGGCCTCCTCTCACTCGGTGATCTCGGCGAGAGCCAATTCGAGCTCTGTGGCTTTTGAATTCATTGATCCGGACAGTGGGATGCGTGGGCAGATTCCAACTCTCGCGGCGGAAGCCGTTTGAGCGTGGGTTCATTCATAAAATGTAGGATATAGAGGGAGGCTAGACCGAGTGGAACTGGCGATATTTCAATTTGATGTCGTTTCGCAAGTCTATGTGCGACGGCAAGTGTGTACTTGTTTTTGCGAAATGATTTCGTAATACAGCTATTAACGACGTGCCGAGATGAGGAAACTTCTTTGTGCTAGAGATAACAAAGGTTTCCGCCCTAGATCCCACAAAACACCTTGATCCATATTATACGCTAACTAACGTTGCCACGCGTCTTTGCAGGTATTACACGTGTGCCGCGTCTCGATTACACGTGAGCCAGATTCATCCTTTCACAAAGTTATCTTGATTTGCATAGACAGCACGGGGTTTACCTGTCCTCTTTTGTGTCAAAAGTTCCCGCTGAAATCCTTGCTCGCAAAGAAACAAATTTCCCCGTTTTAATGATAGGGTACCAAACCCCCTTCCTTTCACCACATCTGTCAGGAACGCCCCCGAAAAGGTTTTTGTTTCGCAATAGGAAGTCTACACCCAAAAAAAAGATTTGCGGTACAGAATTTATCGAGCAGCTTTTGTGCGCCAATTGCGGGTTTAGCGCGATAGCGCACGATTGCGCTCGCTGTGCGAGCGTGAGCGACGAAATGAGTGTCATTTTCACTCAATCTGGGTGCTCGCGTCACCATGGTAACGTTATAATTCGGGATGATATTTCACTCGAACAAAACATCTTCGCTGACAATCCACGAATGACGTCACGCTTGCCGGTTGCGATTGGACCAGGTGCATTGAAAGACGACGATTTTCCTCACTCAAAAAAAAAAAAAAAAACGAGGGAGAGATCGTAAAATTAAGATTGAGGTAAATATTTACACACTTCGCTTCGTCTGCTCATTTTAAAGCTTGCATGTTTTGCGAGGGTGGCAAACAGTCCTGACGGGCCATCATCATCAGCAGGGATGATTATTAAATTTTGTGTTGCTCGCAAAAACCGAGGGGAAAGATTAAAAGCGATACTGTTTGAATTATGCGCGTTTTGTTGGCATGTGCAGGGTGTGGAACGGGAGGGAGGAAGGTTTCTCTCTCTCTAGGGTCGTAATTAGGGGATTTTGGGTACTTCAAGCATGGAAGGGTGCCCCTTTTTCGACTGATTGAAGTTGAAAGGTACGAGGTTGCGATCAAAAACAATTTGTCGAGACGCTACAAGTTGCTAATGTTTGAATTTGTCATGGAATTTGTTTGCTTTGGGAATGGTAAATTTATTTGAGTTAGTTTTAAGGAGATGATTGCTGAATAACTTTAGAATGTTTACGGAAAATTCACCCAAGTTCAACAGAGAGGAAACTACTCTCAAATTGATAGAAAATAAACTGAGTGGTACAAGCTGTCAATTTTTTTATGGTTTCTGTCAAGGTACCAGAAAACCAGGTATCCTATATTTTTTATTATTTGATAAAATTAATATTATTACAATTATTTTGTAAAGTTGGAAAAATCGATAAAATAATCAAAATTTATATCGGCATGGTTTTTTCCGTAATCAAAAATAGTGAATAAAAGTTTAATTTTTTCCCGCAAAATTTGGCATACCATGCGATTTTATAGCCTTTTGACCTTAGTCTTAGTTTGACATTGCGAGAAAATGAACCTCTTGCTCGCACACCAACACACCATTGTGTTCATTAGTTCGTTTATACAAGTTCACTTTTTGAGTGACTTATATCGGCAAATAACCATCTAATATTCATCGAACCGTTGTTGCCGATACTGTGAAAGCACAGATTCGATATGTCAAAGGTCTGGGGTTCGATTTTTGATATCATAATTTTTTAAGAGGCGATTTTTTTAATAAACTTTGAGAGCTGTGTTTGGTTCTGACTTCTCTCAATCAAGATTGAGATCCATTTACTCTTGATCGTCTGCTTACTATGAGTTTTTAACGTGAAAATAAATCTTATGCAAATGCTTTTTTTCTTTCAAGAAATTTGACAAGAATTTCAATCTCGTCCACTTCTGGTTTTAATTTTGGCCAAAAACGGGCTTCTTAATTAATTCGCTCCCCCACTCATTTTTATTTTGGACAACCAACAAATCAATCGCATGCTGGCAGCTGTTGCAGTTTTCCCCCTCTGTTCCACCCTGATGCATGTTACCGTCAGTTATGCTGCATTCGTTTTAAATGAAGCACGAGCCAAAACCTCGAAACTCGTTTGACTCCGCAAGTGCGACATGCGGGTCCCACAAGGGGGTAATTATGGTCCGCCCACATCGGTTTCCGTGAATATTTTTTTTCTCGTTCTGTTCTGTTGGAATTCCCGAATGTAATTTAATAAATTTTAATAAATATAACGCATGGCTGACGGTTCCGACTGCGTGCATACAGCAGTCGAAATTAAGCAACTCTCGACTCAATGCAAAAAAGGAAGGGGTTAATCAATATGAAATGAGGCTGGTTGATTACTTGAAAATAAATTTAATTTGCAGAAACAAACAACAAACGATTGGCATCCTTTTGCGCTGCAATTTCCGCCCCCTTTCCAGGGAAATCAACGTTGAGAGCTGGCAGGTCGTCCATAGGAAGAAAGCAACAATCATGTCCTCCCTTTGCGCGTTAATTCAATTGCACTCCTTCCATCAAGAATCACTTTCGGAGATGCTGGTCCTAGTTCAGTCAAGTACAGAGGGACAAAATGTTTACTTTGGAACTGGTGGTCAAACATTGGAACGATTCCAGGTGAAGTTGCGAATCAATCAATGTGAGATTCCTCTCAAAAACTGGTTGGGAGTAAAATGGGCTCAAATTTTGTTGAGAGAAAAAAGCTTGTGAGAGGATTATTATTTCCACTGCGTGTACTAAATCGAATTTCGATGTCCCTAAATAAATCGAGTCGTGGTGGACAATATTCTAAATCATCCATTTGTTGATGCAAAGATCTCCGGATCGATTCCCGTTATCGACACTTTTTTCTCCTAGTCTAAGCGCTTGTTCCTCTCAGCTGAAACTGCGTTGCTTCAGTCCTGAAAAAAGTTCGCAACTTCATCTGGAACCACCGAGAAATCGAGATCAAAGCCGTCTGCCGTTTACTTCTGGAAGTAATTGGATTCAGCTACTTATTAGATTCTCAAGATTCGTCTCGTGCTCGACTGACATGAAATCGCACACAGAAAAGAAGAACCAGACAATTCAGTATGAGAAAGAAAACGACAACCGTAACCTCATTATGTCGCCCACTTACAGCTGTTCAAGAAAGGGCTTGCGTAAGCTACACTCTCATCGTGCCTAATTGGAAAACATAATATTATCTCACCCAGACTCGCAGAGCTATGTATGAGGATGCTGGTTGGTCCTCCAGAAAGAGTCTATTTGCTTAATTTTCTCGTCCTGGCAGCAGCTGCTGCTGCCTCAGCTGTGCAGTAGATTAACATCGACGCACTACGCACTTTCACTCTTCACCAGGCGAGGTTCAAAAGGTGCACAACAAAACAAGGTTTAACCTATTCAAAGCAGCGAACCTTTGAACCTCCCCACGTGCTCCGTATGGCACATCCCGAACGCTCGATGCCTTTGTTTGCCTTTCTCCGGTTCTGAGCGTGAGCAGTAGAACGTACTCCTGAACCTTGAAATTGAATTGAAACGAAATTACACTTCCCGTGGCCGCAGGGCACGAGCAATCCTTCATGCGTTTTCCGGGTTTAGACAGGATGACGAGCCCAGGTTAGGGGTGGTCAATATTTCAAAGAGGTTGGCTGCAGCAATTTGGCGAAATGGATTCCGGCACACAGCATCCGTTCGTAACTGGGAATCGCCCACAACCGAACTCGTTTGGAAGGATTCCGAAAGCTAAATGGTACAAATTAATCATGCTGAATAATAAATACCGAAAAATGTACCGTTTTAGCACAGGGCCAAGAGGGCAGAGGATACCTTTCTCGTTTGCCAGGACACGAGATGAATTAGTGGATCGTTTGAATGTTAGGATGATTAATTAAAATTCTTAAAATTCTTAAAATTCTTACAATTCTTAAAATTCTTAAAATTCTTAAAATTCTTAAAAATCTTAAAATTCTTAAAATTCTTAAAATTCTTAAAATTCTTAAAATTCTTAAAATTCTTAAAATTCTTAAAATTCTTAAAATTCTTAAAATTCTTAAAATTCTTAAAATTCTTAAAATTCTTAAAATTCTTAAAATTCTTAAAATTCTTAAAATTCTTAAAATTCTTAAAATTCTTAAAATTCTTAAAATTCTTAAAATGCTTAAAATTCTTAAAATTCTTAAAATTCTTAAAATTCTTAAAATTCTTAAAATTCTTAAAATTCTTAAAATTCTTAAAATTCTTAAAATTTTTAAAATTCTTAAAATTCTTAAAATTCTTAAAATTCTTAAAATTCTAAAAAATCTAAAAATTCTAAAAATTCTTAAAATTCTTAAAGTTCTTAAAATTCTTAAAATTCTTAAAATTCTTAAAGTTCTTAAAATTCTTAAAATTCTTAAAATTCTTAAAATTTTTAAAATTCTTAAAATTCTTAAAATTCTTAAAATTCTTAAAATTCTTATAATTCTTAAAATTCTTAAAATTCTTAAAATTCTTAAAATTTTTAAAATTCTTAAAATTCTTAAAATTCTTAAAATTCTTAAAATTCTTAAAATTCTTCAAATTCTTAAAATTCTTAAAATTCTTGAAATTCTTAAAATTCTTAAAATTCTTAAAATTCTTAAAATTCTTAAAAATTTTAAAAATTTTAAAATTCTTAAAATTCTTAAAATTCTTAAGATTCTTAAAATTCTTAAAAATTCTTAAAATTCTTAAAATTCTAAAATTCTTAAAATTCTCAAAATTCTCAAAATTCTTAAAATTTTCAAAATTTTAAAAAATTCTTAAAAATTTTAAGTTTTATTTTTTTAAAGAATTTTTAGATTTTTAAGAATTATCAGAATTTAAAATTATTGCCCTAATTTACTCAGAAAAACTAAAACCAACACCGCCCTACTCAAATTATACATGCAAGCTCGGTAACCGTATGAAATATTCACGAAGATCAGTCCAGACTGGCTGATTGGTTGGTTTGGTCTGGACTAACGTTTGAACCAGGTACCTACCACCACCACCAACAGTAGCAAAGAGCCCTGGCAATCACAAAGCTAAACAGTCGTAAATTATTCACTCCGCCAGGGCAAAACAGTTCTCCCTTTTCCCTAACCACCACACACCGTAATGAAAACCCTGGAAAAACACGCGCCAGCCATTAACGAAATCGTGTACCCTGCTTTTACAGGATGGTATGCACTAAAAACACAAATGTAAGCAATTCTAGAAATTATCCTTCTGTCACAACAAACAAATTACACCCCGTTGTCGTGCCTCCCCCCCCCCCCCTCCCCCAGAGATAACGAAGAGATATGATCCCGGAAATTCCCGGAAAGCCTTACCTGTCGTCCCCGCAGCTGGCACAGCCACCAGCCCTTGAGGTCGCTGGTGTCCGTTTCGATCACGGTCAGGATGTCCCCCTTCCGGAAGGCCAGCTCGTCCGTGCTTTCGGCGATGTTATCGTAGATGGCCTTGGCCAGCAATTTCTGGAAGAAAAGGGAAGGCGAAAACGGAAACAGTGAAAATTTGGTTTGGTTAAGACGAGTAGGCTGTGGAGAAAAAATGGGCAGGGTGGCTACTTAGATGGTAAATTTAGTCTGATTATTTTTGTTTTCGTCATTACATTCTGTTTATTCTAAAATTTTTAATGAATAAAACAAAATTCATAATTTCTTGGTAAAAATTCCCGTTAATTTCAAGGTGTTTCAATTGACCACCACGGTCACGATTGCTTATCAGCTTAGTCGGCGACTTAGACGCGCTCTGTCCAGGGCAAAACGGCCCCGCGAAAAGGTCGTAAATAAAAATGGTGTGAACCCCTGTGTCATAAATTAGTATCATTGCATGTACCTTTGTCGAGATACGACGGCAGTGGGAAAACAAACCACGCGCTAATTATGCTAATGAGACGTTTTTGCATTGTTTGTTTGTTTACGGTGTGGCGTGTAGGACAAGGTGTTCTTTTTAAGGTTTTTGCGACGAATTGTCGCGTCGTTTGTTAAGTACGTTGTTTGACAGTAACAGTTTTACAACAACATTCAATTGAAATTCGTCGAATCTCTTTTGAGATGACAGCGCCCCTAGTGGTGACTAGGTGAATTCAAATGGATTCTGAAGTTTCCGGATTCGCGATTAAAAGCTCAAAATTCCGACAGATGGCGCAAAGCATCGCTGTTCGGTTACATAGGAATGCAAACTTAACATTGAATTTACAGCCGTTAGAACAATTTTTGAGAAAAAATTCAAATAGTAAGAGTGTAAACTTTCTGCCCTCTATAAATTAATGCAATAAAAAAAAAAACCGAAATTTTTTTTTTTTTGAAAAATCAGTTATAAAAGTCCCATTATGCAAGGGTGGTTTTCTCTAAATTAATTACTCCAAAGTGTTGAGTTTGACTGTCCAAAACGTTCTGATTTTATTGTGATCGAAAAGTCCCCCAGAGCCTCACACACGAGGTACTGAGGTTTTGCTTGCAAAGCATTAATCGAGCTACTTGCTTTAATCGCGGCGAGGTAAACGAAGTTTAGCTTTGTTCGCAGTTTGGGTTACTGTTGTCGGCTGTGCTGACGATGTTGATGGCGTCGATCAATAGGCCCCCAAAACCAAAGCTAAAAACACGGTTCGCCATCTACATTTGAGTAGGAGAACTTTGGTGGAAGGTTACGTTTGCGTTTTTGCGCGATAAGTGCAAGGGGGAGTGAAAACTATTTTACGATTTTTTTATGAAAACTGATCTTTTGGATTAAAATAAAGTAAACAGGAGGTAAGAAATAAAAAGTATTATCGATTGACTTTTTGAATTTTTTGCTAAGTTACCATTTTCATTGAAAATTCTGAGATCCGGATTGAAAACCCGAGAGTGAGGTTAGATTGATAATTTTGAAAATCAATCCAATTTAAATTTTTGAGACAGAGTTTTGCTTTTATGGTAAAAGTGACTTAAAAAATCATTAGTTCACTTGAATAACTTACTTTCTCAACGTATTACTTAAGTTTTGGTGGATTGTAAAATTTTCTAATTTTGAATCAAATAATGTACAGGTAAAATCAGCCATCACAAAAATATTTTTGTTTGTATCAATTAAGCTCTTTATTTCTTACCTTAAAATGGTATAATGTTTAACAAATTTCGTTTTGACGATAAAATACATCAATTTCAAATTTCAAACCGATTTGCTCTCTTTAGGATATAATGTAAACATCACCCCAAGTTTCAGCGCCCTCTAGTGGTGGGTAATTTTGACGTTTGATCGTCTATTATGCGGAAAGCAATTTCCGTAACTGCTCCCTCACCAAGAAAGGATCGTCCCGATCCGTATCGACTGCACAAAAATTTTCCATCGGAAAGAACTACCAAACAGGTCACTCAGCTAGTTTGAAATATCTCAAGCTTCTTTGGTGATGTTTGAAACATTATAGTTGTTGCTGTTTTGTAATTAAGTGTTACAAATATTTGTAATCAAAGATTACGTAATCCTTGATTACATCTTCGTTTGTTACATTTCTGTAACTCTTAATTACAAATTGAGACTTGTAATTAGCTATTACAAACAAACTATTATTTCGTTGTAAGGTTTCCTTTTAACAATTTCAAACACACTCGATTAACTTAAATTTTTTTGTTACATAATTTTGAAATGGTTTTCTTTGTTTTTTTTATCACTCACACACCTTCTAAAAAAATAAATTTTGAATCGTGTTTTTTCCTTTTGTCAAATTAGTTAATCTGATATGCTGAATTATTTAAATGATTTTCGAATTGCTAATTTTGTTTTTACACACACACACACTCACTTAACTTATCAAATTTGGAAAAATATTTTTGAATTTAGATTTTTTTCACTCTAAATTTTGTTGCTTGTTGAAAATCCGGGTAACGCTGTTCCTTTGTCCTCCTCGTCGAAGGTGTTGAAATCCACGTCGTGCTGCGCTCCTGAACTCGGTTCTGAGTTTTTCGCGATGTGCACTCGATGGTTCACGCCTCTTGCCGAAGTATCCAGCGGATAACGTTGGTTCATCTTCTTCGGTCGGTGGCTGCTTCACCAGGTAATTTCCTTGGCTGCTTCACTCCTGATCTCCAGAGCCGTTGGTGACGAATTTCTGCTGAATGAACAACTGCCGTGTTTTTCGCATTAACTTGCACTTTTGGTCTCACTACCGAGATTTTCGCGAACGACCACATCAATCACTGGGCACAGCCACCTTCCGGCGAAGACTCGACTGCGCCAGTTATAAAAGTCCCATTATGCAAGGGTGGTTTTCTCTAAATTAATTACTCCAAAGTGTTGAGTTTGACTGTCCAAAACGTTCTGATTTTATTGTGATCGAAAAGTCCCCCAGAGCCTCACACACGAGGTACTGAGGTTTTGCTTGCAAAGCATTAATCGAGCTACTTGCTTTAATCGCGGCGAGGTAAACGAAGTTTAGCTTTGTTCGCAGTTTGGGTTACTGTTGTCGGCTGTGCTGACGATGTTGATGGCGTCGATCAATTATGCGGAAAGCAATTTCCGTAACTAATCATATTGTTTAAAATGATAGAGCATCAAAAGTTAACAAAGTATCAGCTAGAATTTTTGCTAAAAAGTTGTTTTGAACGCTGGAATTTAACAAAACAGAATTCGCATACATAACCTCAAAGGGTGGAAATTTCAGTCGACATTCTTCGCTCTGTTCTGCTACTCAACACTAGGTGTCGCATGTCGTTTAGCTTATGAATGCCAATTAATGTTGACTTTTGAACAAAAAAATAATTTAACTTTTGAAGCAAGCAGATGATAACACCTTCAAGGTTGCTTGGATGCCACAAAGAATCAGAATAATCCGTGGGATTAGAACAAATTGCTCCCACCGACTACTAGATGGCGGAATCTACCTTAAAGATGCGATCAGATTTCAATTAGTTTAACGAGTACAAAGGTAAACCCGTGTAATGTCCCTTTTTAAACTTCATTTGCGGGTGTTTTTCCCCCTCACCATTGCTGGTCCAACTCAAATAATAAGTGCTCACTCTTCTGGAGTTTCTCCATTCCAATACAACAGACAGTGTATCATTTCTCTGACGGCCAAGCAAATTGATTACTCCGGGTCACCAGCGCTGCGTTGTTCAAGACGTTGTTGTACGGCGGGGGTGTTACAAGATTCACCATTAAGATACACACGGGCAGCGTGGTGGCGGCGGCCATATAAAGACACTTACGAAGAAGTTGCAAGAGGTCATCGCTGGCTCTTCATCGGCTGACCGGTTTCGTCGAATTTTGGACGCATTATGTCACATACGGTGCTTAAGTGATTCAACAGAGAGATGTTTTAACTGTTGATTGGGGCAACTTTGGCTCAAATCTAAAGAAATCTTTACAATTTAGGAGTTACATGTACAAATATTTTAAATTCTTTTCAAAGACGACAGCGCCTCTAGTGGAGACTAGAAAAAAGAATTCTCAAAAAATATTTTAACAAATTCACTCCATCATACCAGTTTCAAGCACTTTTCCGCCAACTAGCAATCGCGCTTACGCCACTCTTTCTCATCGTAAACTGCCATGCTAACAAGTGGAGATACACGCGTTTAAGCAAAACCACTTAATTCGTGGAAAGGGGTTGCGGGCCAGCAACAAAAAAAAAAGCGTACTCGGCTTACAACGCGAGATTCCAACGGAACAACACTACTAGCAGCAGCATGACAAATTTATGCAAAACGATTGTGTTGGGAATCATCATCATCATCGCGAACGAGCGCGCGCTCGAACAAAGAAGCATAATTTAATGCATTTTAATGCGAATTGTTGCCGGTTCCCACGTGGTTTTTTGGAGTGGAGAATTTTGAACAAGTGGGTGCCAACATTAATTGGGCGACTGGTAAATTTGGCACGGGTAATCAAATTGTCAATTTAAATTCGGTAGCAGCTGGGGGTGCTGAATTAAACATGAACACAATTAAATCCGGTTAGATCGCTCGAATTTTCGCAGCGCCACTGGCGGAGACTAGTTGAAGCTTGGCTGGTCAATCGCCGACTAACTTGATGAATTTTAAATTAAAACATTTGTTCAAGTGCTGATCAAATCGAACACGTGTCCAATTTCCGAAAATCAACCGAAATTGGCGCTCAATCAACCGTCAAGTGGCCACGACAGCCGGTGTCAGAACCAAATGAAGTAATTAACCATCTGGACGCTGGTCGTCGTCGATGATGGTCGCGAGGAGCGATTCACTTCCATAAACTAATTTTCCCCTAATAAGCATCCTTTTGTCCGCAAAATTTGTTCACATATCACCCAAATAGCGAAAGATAGTCATCGCAAACTTCGAAACCGGTCATCAGCGCGTAGGGGAGAGCGGCCGATAATAGGGAATGACAGCCAGTTAAAGTCCAATTATGCCAAACCCCTCCCAAATCTCCCCTATCCGAGCGAGCGCGTCCGATCAACCGTCGAGAGCCAACTGACCGTGCTAATTTTCTAATTGACCAAACCGGTCGTTCTCTTCCGGCGAAAATCGATTTCGCTGACCGGCTTGCGTCCCCAATTACACTTCCCCTTAACTGGTTCGGGAGTTAAGTTCTTGTAATAAAAGGGGTCTGACGGCGCGCCGCTGGAGAAATCGAACGGACTCATTTCTGCGAGCTTTCCTCCCGGGATTGTGTGACCATAAAATTGTTTAAGAGCTTAAACTTTACAATGGTGTAAAAAATGTACCGTTAACTGGGATGTGTTCGGAGGTTGTGAATATTACAGCAATTATTTTACAGTAAAAACTAGCAATTAAATTGTCTTTGCTTCAGAAATTACTTAAAAATAAAAACCTACATCTGATTGTGAGACGCAAAAATAGTCCAGTCGGTAAAGTGATAGATAATTCATGCATAAGGTACGCCTTCGAATCTCGCAAGCGTCACTATTTTTGACAGTGCCCGAAAAAAATCATTTCCGCTAGGGACCTCTCAAAAAACCCAATCCAATTGCCAGTGGCCATCGCAAAACCTATTGATGGTTACCCTTCGAGTCACAACAACAATAACAACACCATCGGAGCCAAATTGATTGTTTTCAATCTCGCCGAACTTTGTTTTGACGGTGGATAACGCGCAGAGGACCACCCGTCGCGTCATCACACGTGAAGCTGCCGGCGGCTGGCATTATGATTTTTATTTTGGAAAAAAAAGATTATGCTTTATGAAGTGACCACCAATCAGTTGGGATTTAGGGTAGGGGTTCGTAAATTTGGTCTAAGTTTACGCCATAAAAATTATATAAAAATTTAAAACTCTGGAGTTTTTCAGTTTTAGCTTTTTTGTGTTTTTAATACCCCTTACTCAAGGCGGTTTAAAAAACCTAAAAAGCAAAAACTGAAAATTGAATTTATTGAACTTTAAAAAAAAAAAAAACAAAACTCCAGAACTCAACTTGAAGTAAGATTGTGACCAGAAATTCCAACCCTGCGTTTGACAGGAGGAAGCTGTCACCAGCAGGGTTGACCCTAACCACTCAGTCAACAACACCACCAACTACCCTCAAATCCGACAGCTGTTTTGGTTTCATTTCGTTCAAACAATGCCTTCTCCACTCACTTTAAACTCAATCCGGCTGTTTGGATAACGCGTACATACACACACGAGGGGTTAAAATGCAAATCGAAACGTAACAATGGCGTGGCGTCGCGACGCTGATTGTTTTGACGGCTTCCAGTCAGAGTGAACTCGACTGGGCACTGCTTGCTTGATTGACTGGTCGGCGCACGTGCCTACTTTGCTCAGCTGGAGATGACTTTGTTTTGGCACATTGTTAAACTACCTTTTTAAGTTGATTTTTGACCAAACACTTTGCCCAATGTCCTAACTTTGATGTCAATCCTAATTTCGATCCTCTTTGGACGTGCAATTCTAATGTTAAGAAATTAGACAATTTTTCTGCTTTCTCCTTTATCCTTAAAACTCTTACACAATTAAAAAAAATACAATTCTGCAATTTATTAAAATTTTTAAAATTCCTAAACTATTTGAATTCCTTAAAATTCACAAAATTCTCATAAGTCTTAAAATTCAAAACAAAATTCTTGAAATTCTACTCTTAAAATTCAAAAAAATCTTAAAGTTCTAAAAGGTTTTGATATTCTTAATTTTTTTAAAATTCATAAATTTTGTATGATTTTTAAAATAATGTTAAGATTATTGAAATTCTTGAAATTTTTTAAATTCTTTAAATTTATAAAATTCTTGAAATTCTTGAAATTCTTCAATTCTTGAAATTCTTTACATTCTTAAAATTCTTGATATTCTTGAAATTCTTGAAATTTTTAAAATTCTTAAAATTCTTAAAATTCTAAAAATTCTTAAAATTCTTAAAATTCTTAAAATTCTTAAAATTCTTAAAATACTTAAAATTCTTAAAATTCTTAAAATTCTTAAAATTCTTGGAATAATTAAAATTCTTAAAATTCTTGAAATTCTTGTAATTCTTGAAATTCTTGTAATTCTTGTGATTCTTGAAATTCTTAAAATTCTTAAAATTCTTGAAATTCTTGTAATTCTTATGATTCTTAAAATTCTTAAAATTCTTAAAATTCTTAAAATTCTTAAAATTCTTAAAATTCTTAAAATTCTTAAAATTCTTAAAATTCTTAAAATTCTTAAAATTCTTAAAATTCTTAAAATTCTTAAAATTCTTAAAATTCTTAAAATTCTTAAAATTCTTAAAATTCTTAAAATTCTTAAAATTCTTAAAATTCTTAAAAATTCTTAAAATTCTTAAAATTCTTAAAATTCTTAAAATTCTTAAAATTCTTAAAATTCTTAAAATTCTTAAAATTCTTAAAATTCTTAAAATTTTTAAAATTCTTAAAATTCTTAAAATTTTTAAAATTCTTAAAATTCTTAAAATTCTTAAAATTCTTAAAATTCTTAAAATTCTTAAAATTCTTAAAATTCTTAAAATTCTTAAAATTCTTAAAATTCTTAAAATTCTTAAAATTCTTAAAATTCTTAAAATTCTTAAAATTCTTAAAATTCTTAAAATTCTTAAAATTCTTAAAATTCTTAAAATTCTTAAAATTCTTAAAATTCTTAAAATTCTTAAAATTCTTAAAATTCTTAAAATTCTTAAAATTCTTAAAATTCTTAAAATTCTTAAAATTCTTAAAATTCTTAAAATTCTTAAAATTCTTAAAATTCTTAAAATTCTTAAAATTCTTAAAATTCTTAAAATTCTTAAAATTCTTAAAATTCTTAAAATTCTTAAAATTCTTAAAATTCTTAAAATTCTTAAAATTTTTAAAATTCTTAAAATTCTAAAATTCTTGAAATTCTTGAAATTCTTGAAATTCTTGGAATTCTTGAAATTCTTGAAATTCGTGAAATTCTTAAAATTCTTGAAATTCTTGAAATTCTTGAAATTTCTGAAATTCTTAAAATTTTTAAAATTCTTGAAATGCTTGAAATTCTTGAAATTGCTGAATTTAAAAAATTCTTAGAATTTTTAAAACTGAAATCATTAAATTTTTGAAATTTAAAAATTCTTAAAATTTTAACTATTTTGATGTAGGACTACGTATTATTCAGGTGGGTACAGGTAACAATACATTGATTTTGTTTTTTCTTATTTTGTTTAATTTTTTTCTTAATTAGGTAGTGGTATAACACTGTAGAAGTTGATTACGTCAAAAGTACTATCACAATTCATAAAATTTCATTTGTATGACGTAGCAGTCCTCTTACTACGCACACAAATTCCAGCCAGCAATTCATCGCAGCGCTAATACCTCGTGAATAAGTGAAGTTCAACTCGTTGCGAATTCCCAAAAGGCAAACAGTTCCGGCTGTAGTCATTATCGTCTACTCCGTTGATTCGTTCTACATCACCGCCGCGAATATTTGGCCAACATAAATATTCCGCGTTGCCTGAGTTCATCGTCGAGGTCTGCTTGCGAAACCCAAACTCATGCACACACACGCACACATCCGTGTACCCTACAATTCTTGGCAAAACATAATGATTCACCATCAACGCAGTAAGTCCAACTCAACCGTGTATACAACCGGAGGAGGCTCCAGCAACGAAGTTCGAACGGAGTTATCCAACAACAAAGCCAGCAACGACACACAACCAATGAACCACAGACGAGCAGACACACACAGCACTAAGCGTGTAATAACCGACTCGAATGATGCTGGAGAGTTGCAAACTCCATCTTTACCTCTACGCTGACTTAACCCTTAACAGCAGTTTTTCCAACTACCCATTTCATTTATAAACATGAACAAAACTCATAATCACATGAAAAGTTTTCACGAGTTCATGAATTTCGTTCATCACAGCATGAACAATTTACACGAAATCATGAAAAAGTCGCGATGTCATGAACAAAACTCAATTTCAAAATGCAATAAAACTAAAAAATAGACTCATTTGAGTAATTTCAAAACAACCCCAGTGGAACTCCAGGGTTAACGGAGGTTTGTTACCTGCTCAAAAACACGGTACCGTGTGGAGCCCCGTGTCTCCACATCCGGAAGCTGCCTAGATCATGGGGTTTTTTAAACACAGGCTGCGAGATCAAACCACCGTACACAAATGGCACAAATCGTCGGGGTGAACTCGAAAGACTTCAAAGTGGCTGCCAGGTCTGGCCTGGCGGTGCCCATAAATGGAAGAAATTTTGCTGCCCCATTGCCAGCGAGTTTTTTCGAGAGTGGAGTCTGTTTATAATTCGCACGATTGTGCGGCTCTAAGTCGAGGAACCTGCGTGAAACGCGTCGTTTCAACTTTTTGAGATATTAAGATGTTCAGAGCCGAAAAAATGCAGATCAGCTGACAAGGTTGGCGCATGCAAGGTGTGAAAAGCTTTTTTTCTTTAAGCTTCTTGGTCGGGTTGACATCAAACGGTACCAGTCATTAGCATAAATATTGAGTCACATTCGCGAAAAAAAGTAAGCAAATTTGCGAACACGATGATGCAAGCGACTTATGGCGAAACGAAGGTGTATTTGCGTTAAAATGAGGTTTGCTAAAGGTGGCTTACTTTTCAAAGAACAAACACACACACACTTATACTATTCTAAAGGCAAACATCAAAAACTGCGTCGCGAATGGGGTTGCTGATAGCGGCCTGAGTTAAGTTGTTGCCAGCGATTAGATATGAGCATGAGGGAGTCCTACGATTCTAGGTTGGAAAAAGAAACGATTATGTTCACCAATTTGCGGCTTTTGATTGCGTATTGATTTTTTTGTTCAGTTTTTTTAATTGTGTTGTAAATTTAATCAATTTTTTAAAAATATTTTTCATGCCTCAAAAGATACCTCAACATATAACATATGTTTTTGCATTTTTCGTGTTGCAAAAAATCAAACAGTTAATTTTCAAATTAAAACTATTAAGACAACATTTAATAGGAAATTTACGTAACCAAATTAAAAGATTTATAATAAATCATAAAAATGTAGTCCTACGTCAAAATAAAAAAAAAATCGGCTTGCCTTAATTGAGTCATATCCAGATTTTTAAGTGAATATGGCGTTACGCAAAAAATGTCAAAATCGCACAGTGATACCAACATTAGAAAAACAAGTGTATCATGGAATGGTGTTTTATAATGTTGGTATCACTGCAAGATTTTGACATTTCGGGCTTGCATCATTCGTAACACCGTTTTCGCCGTATTTGCTTTAAAATCTGGATACTTTGGTGATGCGCTGGAATATGGCAGCGTAAGCTACACGCTCAATCCAAAATAAAGGCAGTGCCATTTAGAGGTCATATTGAAAATCAACCTTTTATGCATGGTTTTTTCGTAACTTTTTATCACCATTATCAAACTTTATGATTTTAAACACCAAGTTTTAGGACCCGAAACTGGACCGATTGGAAAAAAAATCCGTCCAAAAATCGTTCAGTCGTAGCTGAGAAAACCATGTATATATTTTGATCAACTCCGAACTCCGACAAGTTTGGCTGATTGATTTCTCAAATTTCTCAAAATACCATCGATTCACCAGCCAAATCAACAAACCAAACTAGTTACGTTTCGGCGAGCATTCCAAGCCCAAGTAACGCAACTTTGCTGATAAGAACCCCGTCATGAAAACAAGGTTCACTCTCAGGTAGAAGTGGGGTGGAAAAGCCCCGATATTTGTCGGTTCGGTGGCGGAGATAACGATTTCCTTTCCTCGATTTGCTGCGATTTGCACCTGTGTGAGCAACAGCAGCAGCAACTCCCCACCGATTGTAGTCAGGTATCATGCGATATTGTAGATACTGCAGTTCGTATAGAGTGTGTTGGGAGATAACGGGTCTGGACTGCACAATTTCACAAACATGTTTACTGACGCTTTTGTGTTGGGTGAAGCTTGATGGTCTGGAAAACGGTTGAGTAATCGACTTATTCTAGTATTCTTTTTTTTTACAATCTAAAACACGTTACTATAAAAAAAGTGATTGATTGCATCGCGTTGGCGCAAAATCAATAAAAGTTGCGACATTGTTGTTTAGAGCAAACAGTTTTTGCACGCGACATCCCTCGTCACGTAGCTCCCACTTCATGCTATTTGATGAGCACTTTTTTCCTCCAGCTGACATATGTTGTACTTCCCAGAATCGATACCCTTGGTTGAGGGCTCAACCCACTGTTATCACTTTGTTTCCAAAAGCAACGCGCAACGCGCAACGACATCGGTTTTCATAACTTGGACGATAAGATAACTCTCCCACCAGTTTTTTGTTGCTTGATGCTTTTTTTTACCTCTCTGTGAGTTACATGATTTATGGCTCAAGTCTGCAGAGGACATCAGCACCGGAGATGCGATCTCGGGGTTGATAACGATGCAATATCGATGACTGACACGAGAGACACGTCCCAGAAGATGTTTATTTTTGGAAGGAAAACAGTGCCACGTGGGTTGAGTCACGTGCTTTCAAGGAGAATATTAAATTGAATTACATTAAATTTTACAGCCATTAAAGCTGTAATCGCAAAAAAAGTTTGTAAGCAAATACAGTGTGAGTTTGATCTGCTCTTGAATCCGCCTGTCGGATTGAGGACTGGATTTCGTCATGTTGAAACTCCACTTTTTAATGGGATAAGGGAATTTCTCCAAGCTGTCCTCAAATATGATTCGCTTGGAGTTTGGCGGTTACCTGAGAGGTAAAAGGTCTAGGATACGCCCTAGGCAAGCGTTACGACCATTGGCAAGCAATATCGTTCCAAAATCGAAATCCTCTGATTGCCATTGGCATCCAAAAACAGTACCCATCAAAATTTGCAGCCGAAGTTCCGTCGCCAATCAAATGACGAGTGCCGCACACTCATTTGCATCCGCCGCCCGAGAAATTGCCCCGCAGGTTGACAAAACAATGACATGCAAATGTTTAATTAAAATCGATAGCCGGCAACCATTCGGGGTGCTGCTCGTGTTTCCTTCCCCGATTTCAGAGGCCAGTAAAACCAATAATACAACTCCCTCTGGTGGTGGGGAGTCCCCAAACAGGGGGGTTGGAGCAGCAACATGACACGCAACATTTTGCCACTGCAGTTTTCTGCCAATTATGAAAGCAAACAAAGAACCAATAGATGATTGCTTAAGGGTAGGGTGATGTATGCAATCCGTTCACATTTTCCAAAAGCCATCAAAACTAGCGCAAATTGGATTAAACCGACAGAGTCGTGAGAGGGCCTGTCCACGGGGTGTAAAATTAACGATTTGTACAACTCGTCAACGGATTGATCTGAAGTAGTTTTTGACGATTTCCAGAGGGCGACAGATGGTCCCCTCAAATTTGGATCTGGTTAGTTTATTTATGCGGAGCTCCAGAAGTGTCACTCTGTTTGACTTTGACCTTTTCGGAACCATAGAGGGGACACACTTTAGACCCGGTAAATTATTCAAATTACCTCTTTTTTCCACATTCTGAGCCCCAGACAAAGTCAAAACGGCCAAAACAAACTGTCACGACAGAGTGTGAGTGTGTGTGAAAGGGTTTTCCACCAGCGGAATGAATAAAATATTGAAATTTAGCCCGATTTGGAAGCGTCGCCGCTAGACAGAGTGGTCACGACCCACGTGACCGTCGCCACGTGTGTGCCCCACAGGATGGATGAGTCCGGAGCCCAAAAGTGGCGTAAATAATTATAATTTATTTAATCGCTTAATAAATATGTAATTCAATCCCGGCGCATAATCCCCGTATTCCGATATTAATAACGAAATTTATTGCAGTTGTGTTCGACAATGGGCATATTTTTCAATAGTTGTGGCAAGTTGTCAACAATGTCTCTCCACATATTTTTGGACGGATTATGAGGGGTTGATCTCGGTCGGTTTGATTTATGCTGCGGGGATGAGAGTGAAAATTTAGTGTTGCATTTTGGCACGATGCCAATGGAGTAGTTTTGTCTGGCTCTCCTGATGATGATGCCAATGCAGCAAAACTCTCTCTCTATTTGTTGGAGGGGGCAGATAATATTTTTAAATTGAGCCCTGTTGACAACAGTTTATGGGCTTGATTTTTTCTGGATCATCGTATTTCAGACATAAATCAACAAACTAAAAAAAAAATATAATTTCAAGTCCATATACGGTGCTAATTTCCCAACCACTTCAAATCTGCAGAAACATGTCTCGCGAAAACGCCTCAATCTTCAGCCCAATTGAGGTTTATTTGCACTTGACTAATAACAAACGCTCTCTAACAACAAACTCAAACCTCGACTCAAGTTCACCAGAACCACCAAGGCAGTATTTATTTTTGCAATTTGCATACACTCTCACGTATTGCACCACACTCATTCGCTGGACAAAACAAGTAGAAGAGGTAGAATCAGCAAACGAAGACGGCAGGCACACATTCTTCAGTGTTTGTTGTGCCAGGCTAATGACCATGATGACGACCACGGTGACCATTCCGGGCATTCCGCACGGCAGTTTCGTGGGTATACCTCAAGTCGCCAGTCATCGCTATTTACGGTGCAACTGAGAAGATTCATTCCGTGGATTACGAATTTGTCGCAGATTAACGACATTTTTGGGGTAATTTCGCGAAAAATTGTACAAAAAATCCATGCTACCTTAAAAAAAAGTCAAACACCTTGGGGAACAATTCTGCCACGGTTTGCGCATAAGTTTTTTTAAACGAATTTCAGCGAGGTCTCTGAGGCCGTGGTCGTTGCCGCGGCTCCAATTTCGTGAGCTTAACCGCGACGTCATCACTTTTCAGGGCCAAACCACTCAGAACATTAACCGTGGCTGTGGTTGAACTTTTTGCAACACTAAAGCTCGTTGTGGTTGGGTATTCTTTTTGCGATGAAATCTGCCATAAAAGGATTTCACTTAAATGTGGATTCAAATTGAAAAAAAATAGTATGAATGTTTCAGTCAACAATATTTATGATATTTATGAAAAATATAAAATCCGCCTAAAAGATGGTTTTGAATCACTGCTGAAAGTTTCATGAAGATATTCCATGATTAACAGTGTGTAAAAAGCGATTTAAGCTAGGAATTTTGCAAAGCGCAAAGCGAACTGTCAAGCTTTGCGAGCGTTTTTTTTTTCTGAACACCAAGTTGATTTACGGGTGCCACGATATCTCGAGATGGGATGGATCAAATTGGTTGAAATTTGGGGTGATGACTCGCAAGACATATTCTATGAGCATGACGAAACCCGATTTTTATATGCTTCATTTAAAAAAGTACAAAAATGGCGATTTTTTATATGAAAAACATGAAAATATGTTTATCTTTTTTTTAAATAAACTTTTTGAAAATCGGCAAGCTTCACCAAAATTTTGAGCCGATTTGGTCAAAACAGTGTGGAGATATCGTGGCACCCGTTTTTTCTGAAACTGCTTAATTAAAATCTGGATAATGATGCAATCAAATGTCTTCAAATTTATTTTGTTGATAGTTGAAACTGTATATTTTAATGCACTGAAAAAATAAAAATAAAAAAAAAGTTGAAGTGCGTGCTCAACTTCTGACCAACTTCTGACATTTTTGCCGGTTTACAAGTATGTAAGCCCTTAATCAAATTAAAAAAAAAATGCAACTTAGTTTTGAACGATTTGATTTAAAACAGAGTTTCACTGTATTCTAGGACTTGGCACTAAATTATTGCTATCGATTGGCTTGAAAAAAAATGAAATTTTGTTAAAAATGATTCAAGTCATCCGGGGTTGCTTCTTGATCTTTAGCTGTAAATCGCAATTATAAATTTGTGAAATTCTAGTTTGGTAGAAAATGCGACTGGATATCTAGAATTTTTTTTAAAAAGATCATATCTAGACTTTTTTTAAAGGAACCTATAAGCTATTGTCTTTCGTATGTTTATAGGACATTTAAAAAAATCAAGATAAAAACAAAATTTCCAAATTTTAGTCAGAGTTTTTCAAAAACACCCAAACAGCAAAAAAAAAAAAAAATGCTTATAGGATCTTTTCAGCAAAAAACTCCGGAATAGTAAATAAACAACGACTGGTTGCCTAGTTTAACAAATTCTTGTTGTCAAAAGTGTGAGAGTAAAGTGCGGGCCAATTCATGTTACAGTGCAAGGAATAATACCGTATTAATCTAAATAAGTTAATTTGAAGAAATAAGCAATTTTTGTATCAAATGACGTAATACTTGAAATAGATTTTTTACTTTAATATCATTTTTACGTACTCAAATTTCTGCAAAATATCTAACATTTCTGAATTGCGATTTTCTGTAAAGTTTTTCCCTATTTTACATTTTTCATCAAAAATATTTTTTTCCTAAAATATGTTTTTTCTCAAAATACTAAAATTCCCATCATTTACAATATGAGTATCAAATGACGCAAAATTTTATATGGATTTTAATTTTAGTATCATTTTAAATGCAGAATATATAAATTTTCATAGCATTCCGTACACGGATAGAAATCCTGTAAGCAAAGCCGGTAACTCTTTGTTGACGAATTTGGAAACATTGCAATGTTGTCAAATTCGGCAACAGGAAGCTACTTGGATTTGATTACAAATGTTCTATCCGTGTACTTTTTTTTTAATTTTTCAAATTACAGTCTAGCTTCAATCGACATTTTCTTCTTAAAATTTTTACTAAAAAAATCAAATAAAGGTTTCAAAATTTCAAAGCCAAAAGTGCCACAAAGTGCACAGTATTACGAAAATATGCAAAATATAAATGAATTTTAAAAATATGGTTTTTCCTTATGTTATATGTCATTTTCCGATGTGTGGTCAGAAAGTTCAAAATTTAAAAAAATAAAATGGTCCAATTTGATTGAAATACAAAAACAAACGTTTTAAAACACATTTTAAATAGTTTAAATCAATTGTACATGTTTTTCAATATTTTTATTTTTATTTTCAGCAATTATCAATATTTACCCTCTGATTTTGAGGGAAATTTTCGAAGGAACGGCCGAATTTTCCTGAAATTTCCACAAAATAAAAGTCGAATTTTTGCGAGAACTTCGGATTATTGAATCAACGCGAGATAAAATCACGTTTCTCCTTCGCTGTGAGTGACGGGAGATTTTTGCTGCCTAACTACCGCGGTGTAAAAATCAGCAAGTTGAACTGAATCTCCAACGTCATCCTTTAATACACTTTCAAAGCATTTAATTTTTAAGTTTTGAGTTCTGATCTAAAAAAGATGTGAAACAGGAGTTTTTTAATGAATTAAATATTTGACTTGAAATTTGAAAAAAATGCGACAAAATAAGAAAACATAATAGGTAAAATTTAAGTTGAACAAAAATTGCTAAAAATTACTCTAACATAATAATAAAATATCGAACAATTGATAACTGGAGGTTTATAACATCATTTTTTTGTAATTCTGTCGTGAAACTACTTACTTGTCCTGTCATTTTCGAATAGTATGCTGTTCAGCACTTGTTTCAACATTTTTTTATTCAAACGGTTAATTGACAAAATACATAAACATTTGACTTATAATTCCACTCAAACGGTGTTTTTCGGAATTGAAAAAAATGTTTTATGGAACTCGTTGTAAAACTTGATTTTTTCAACACTCGTCGTATTTATAAATGTACGACTCGTGCTGAAAAAAATCTTGTTTTTACAACTTGTTGCATAAACTACTATTAACACCTTTAATCCCAACATGAAATTACCGAGATTTAAAAATCAACTTTTCAACACCCTATAAAACATTGATTTTACGTTGCACCAGGGATTCTAGAAGTGCAAAACCGAAAAGTGCCCATAAAACGTGCCGGCGTCTGTCGTCTCGTCGCCCCGGCAAACCTTCGATGTCGTGAACCCGAGGGGGCGGGTTGGTTACGGCACTGGCCAAAGAAGGGAACTCTAGACTATGCAGCACGGGAGTCCTACAGAGCATGACGGTGATTTTATCACGTGGTGCCCACTTGTTTTGCGCAAAAACATCAGCTTAAATGGTGGGACACACCGAGAAAAAAGGCACCGTGAAATTGGAGCAAAAAGTCGAAAGTTCTTCAACGACTTTCTCTTTGTCCGCTGAAGAGCGAGCTGCCCACTTGTGTTTATGTTAATTTCGATAATGACAGCGCGCCTCGAAGAACAGCTCTATAATTTTGAACAACTGCACTGTAAATAACCACGGTGCATCCTCGAACCGTGCAAGATAAAGTGTATTACAATTTGCAGTCATCCGCGGAGTTGGCAGCGCAGCATCACCACCAGGTTGGAACTTCAAACGAAGCCACTGACTTCAACCGGAGGGAATGATATCGATTTTAGCGGAGTTGATGTTGTTGTTCTCTTGTTTATTGCCTTCAGCAGTGGAGAGCTCTTCTAAAAGGGTGTTTAAAGCGCACCGAAATGTACACTGCAGCTGCTGGTGCTGCCACTTTTGGTTTAGGTTGGTAAGGCACACTTGCATTACAACTGACTGCTGGCTGGTGGACGACGAACACTCCACTTGTGGCCGGCCAGACTACAAAGAATCTCACGAAAGTCATGTTTCACTTTTGGGAGGTAAATTCCAGTTGGGAAAAGTGACACTGTAGGTAAAGAACGTTAAAACTTCAAATTTGAAGGTTTTAGAAATCTAGAAAAAAAAAATACTTTTTTTATTAAAAAATAATGCCAAAATCAACCGATCCGAGTGAGAGAAAAAGTAGAAAAGAGAATGTTCAGTAGCGATTGGTGTGGTAGTGACAAACAGACAGAGCAGATTTGCGTCGCGTCCGATTTGTGCTCGCGAGTGAAGGGGAGGATTCTGAGCAATCAGGACTCATTGATTTAAAATTGATTGTTTCTCTGATGCTAACCTTTGCCGGCTTCGGCTCGTCGTAGTCGTACTCCACCAGGTGGAAACTGCTTCCACGGCTGCTGCTGAGCAACGTCGGCGTCGGAGACTGCGGTGACATCGGATGTGGCATGATTCTGTAGCTTTCTTCTGCTTCTTTTCCTTGCGTGACACAAAACTTTTCACAAGTCACTCAGCGAACCGGTTCAGCAGCTGCTGCTATTGATTTCCGGCCTCGAGCAAATCTCGACCTTGCGTGATCTGCGTCGATTTAGAACTGCTTTATTTTCCTCCTGCTTCTCCTCGCCTCGTTACACTCTTCCAATTAGCTAATTAATCGCACTCGCAACTCGCGCCACTACTTTTTCCGTTGAGGTAGAGCTTCTGGTTGATGGACGGTTTGAACTTGCCGTGACTTGGCGGATTTATCTTTTCGCGCCACGCCACGGAATTTACTCGATTAATTTGTGTTTCACACTGTTAAATCAGAAGCTGAGATTTTTTCCCCTCTACCACTCGTTTCTAGCTACTTTTTTCATACTTTGCGAACCACACAAAAAAAACTCAGCATCGAAACTTGCAAGTAATTTTCACATTATTTTTGAACCATCGATTTCCTCCACTTTCTCAATCGGCCACAAAAAAAAACATCACTTCAGATTCGTCGTACTTGACCACTGCTCGCCGATGGCAATTACTTTGCATTCACCAAATCTGCTCCAGCCAACCCGCACAGCAGAGCTAATGAGTGTACGCTCCGACAACGATAAATAAAAAACCTCACTCGTGATTCGAGCAAAAATTCAATCAATCATTTATCATTACATTTTGGTACTCTCACTCTTTCGCCTTCAAACTACCCCTTCTTCTTCTTCGATGATTGTGCATGTGCTTACACTTTCGTATCACTGACTTTATTCAACAACAATATAAAATTTCGCCGTTGAAATTTCCTCCAAGAATCCCAAAGATGATCCTTTCACTCACGATTGCATCGCGAGCGACCCTCGCTTTTTTTTTCTTCGTTGTTTTGTATCACGAACCCATCCTAATCACCGGTACGGCGGATAAAGTCACGCGCGAGCGTCATCGCATTCACACAACAACACTTGTTCAAACAACGGCGGCGGTGTTCACGCAAAAGACGAAAATTACGATACGTCCTTTTTGGATCGAACGAACGCACGAACGAACGTCGCTCCGCGACGATGGCTCACTGGCGAATGAATCGGAAATCGTGTTTTGATATCCGAGTAGGCTGAGAATCAAGAATGAACTTGGAATCGTGCGCCAAAGACAGTGCGCGCAACGTTGCGGTGAACGTGAGTGAATCGACCGGTTTCGGGGGTGAGTGAATTGCGAGCAACAGTTGAATGCAGGGTGAGAGAAATGGAGGTGTTCTCTCTGTGCTCTCAGGAAAATGCTCAATGGTTCATTCTTAGTGTTGAGAAGGTGGTGTGTGGAATGGAGAGAAAAAAATACCGGAACATTTTGTTTGTTTGTTTTGATTTAGGAATGCATGTTGCAGCGTGAAGAGTGAAAAAATCGGTGAGAAGGGAGTGACGGGTGAGTTATGTTGGAAGTGAGAAGAAGCATAAAATGAGAGTTTTGAATGGTGAGAGAATGGAGAATGGTGAGAAAGATATTGATGGTATTATTTCACGGTAAAAATGCATTACATGACATTTTTTGTATGCTAAGAATACGAAATTATTATTTTTTTAAATAAAAAAAAAACACAATATAAGAAAACAAAAATTTGAAATTGAAAAAATAATCTTGCTCAATAAATAAGTCCGTTGCAATTATTCCTCCCCCCTCCTACTTCAAAATTTCAGGCCAAGATCAGGGGCCAAAGCATTTTTTTTTCAAAATGCTTTAAAAATTTTGATAAAAAATTCTTATATTAGTTTAATCAACTGAAACAACAATACAACATATACAAAACAATAAGTATTTTATGGAACATTCACCAAGCGTGAGAAATAATTTCAGGATTCTTTCTCAAATTTGCAATTCAATCAAACTTGTAAAAAAAAGTAATTATTTTTCAGATTGATTTCCAAACTGTAGTCGTTTATAAATATTCAAGCATAATTTTCAAAAGAAAAATAAAGAAAATTATCACTAATTACTAAAGACATCGTTGCAGTTGTGCTACTGGTAAAGTGTACACAATATTTGTGAAATTTGTCAATCACATTTGAACTGTGAGAAAACAATAAATTTCGTTTTTTTTCATTTTTTTGCAGTTTTTAATTTATGTTTTTATTACAAAAAGTTCAATTCGTAAATTACGTATTTTTTTATTTTCGACATTTTTTAATATGGTGCCAAAAAAGGCATCTGAGTAATTCTCTACAGAATCTGCCGATTCCGACCATTTTTATTTTTTGTATTTTTTTATTTGGCTCCAACTTTGTGGGAACCTTCCCTATGACCAAAGAAGCTATTTTGTGTCATTGGTTTACCCAATCTGAACATATCAAAAAATCTCGAAAATCAAAAAATACTTATTTTGGGAAATTGAGTTTTTGTGAAAAAACGTTGATAAAAACCGGAAATTTGCTTTTTTTAAGTGTACCTATTTTTTTCTCAAAAGGCCTCAACAATACTTACAACTTTGCCGAAGACACCAAATTGATCAGAAAATTCACTCAAAAGTCACAGCTGTTTGAATATTTACGTACCAGCAGCAGCCAAAATTGTATGGAGACTTGTATGGGTGAACCAATGACACAAAATAGCTTCTTTGGTCATAGGGAAGGTCCCCACAAAGTTTGAGCCAAATAAAAAAATACAAATAAAATCCATTTCCGGTTTTGGTAGAGAATTGCTTTTTTTTGCGTAATATTGAAAGTTTGTCCCGTTTAAAATGCTAGTCTTGATTTAAAATTTTTGAAAATATTTTTTTCGAAAAGATCGAAAAATTTCACGAATGTTTCATATTTTAACATTGTAAATCGGACCATTAATTGCTGAGATATTGACATTAGAAAATGATGAGTTGTTTGGGTGAAACTTAGAAAACATCAATTTTCCTGTTTTTTAACCTTTGCATGGCAATATCTCAGCAACTTTGGGTCGTATCAACAAAGTTCAATTAAGCAAAATATAGATAATTTTCTCAGCTATTCAAAAATAGTTTTTTCAAAGGTACATGCAAACATGGGCACTAATTTAAAAAAATGAAAATCTACGACTATTTTCAAAAAAGTTACCTAAAAATGGTTATAACTTGAAAACGGTGCACTTTATCAAAAATTCACTAAAGTACTTTTTGATTGCAAATTCGACTTTACATCGAAAAATGAAGTTAAAACATTTTTGCGACCAATATTTCGATTTTTTGAAAAAATCAGTATTGATTCAAAAAATCATTACTTGGTCAAAGATTTTTTGCCCATTCTGAAAATTTCAGAAAAGTTTGCATTTTATGTCCTCTTAAACATATGAAAAAATAATAAAAAAATAAAAACAGTGTTTTTTTGCAAATCAAGTTTTAGTGACAAAAAGTGAAATTAAAAATCACCAAATTTTTTTTTTACCGTGTATCATTTTTTTTCAGTGTAGTCCTTATCCATACCTATTTTTGACCTTGTTTATTAAACTGCCGTTTTTTACCGGATGGTTTTTGCCTTATACGATATTATATTCTATTGATCAAATGATATATTTACCCTTTCTCCAAACCCAACATCCTTCCCCCTCTCTCTCTCTCTCACCTCATCAAATTATTATTATTTGCCAAATTTACATTAACACACCCAACCACAATTGATCCAGAGCGTTTGGTACGGTATGTCCACGCATCCTTCCTTCCCTGTTGATTTTGTGCTCCGTTCACAGAATCTGTCTCTACAGAATCAACTCGTGCTACTTGCATATGGATTTTATTTAATCTAAAACCATTTCTAAAATGATTATTTTCATTTTATAAAAAAGTAGCTTGAAAATTCCCAGTATCACGAGTCATCCCCCTTCCTTGCAAATAACGCATGATTGCTGTTTGTAAAACATTTTAATGACCGCACCAAGCTGACCATTCAATCTGGTCAAAGTGTCTGCCATCTCCAGGGCCGCCGTCATCGTTGTCGTCGCGTGATGCCGACACTTTAATTGAATGCATATGATAGCCACAGACAAGCAGACGTAGAAATTGTTTCGATTGTTTTGTTTTTAGGTTATACTGAGAAAAGAATTTTTAAATTTGCTAGATTTTTTTTGCAAGGAGTGACGTTTGTGACGTTTCGGCTTACTTTAGATTAGTCATCTCTAAGGTAAATATATACGAATTATGTCTTCTTTCAAAATTTTAGTGAGATAAATTTCGAAAAAAAAACAATAGGATACGTTTACTAACCACTGTCTTTAGGGTAACGACCACATCGCCTACTAAGAAACCAGATTCTTAAGATGGCACAGAAGCAGGGTGCACCCTCGAGAGAAAATGTAAACTAATCAAACCAGCCGCTGACGGATGGGGTGGCCACTGAGTGGATGGATGTGTGGTGTGTGGGTCGTCACAACAATCCGTCTCGTCTCGCGTCTCTTCCACGTGTTGGCTACTGGACTTAACCACTTTATTGTGTAGGGTAAAAGTACCTGTTATTGGTATTGGTTGTCAAAGTTCCCGGAATTTCAAAAATGTTCATCTCTTTTGACAGTGAAATTGCTTTTAAAAATTAATTTATAAATAGGTTCAAATTATTCCAAACCAATCCGGGTAAATGACTCCCGCCAAGTTTATGCATTCCGTTGACACCGATGTCGCCCGCCGGTTTAAGACAATCGAGTGCACACCAAGAGAAATAATTGATCAATTAGGTGCAGCGAGCAGCACAAGACACGTCAAGTGTCGGTGCAAACACAAAAGCAGCAGCAGTGAAATGAATGCTAAAAGTGCCCTCCATTCAGGCTATCTCGGCGAAATCTGGCTGTCGTCGATTCGACCAAAGTGCATTTACGCAAAGACAAGAAGGATTGTGGGTGGGTGACAAATGCGTTGGCGTCTGGTTGAAAACCTCAAAAGTGCACTGAGAGAAGACACTTTGGTAGCAGCAACAGTTCAGCGATGTCGCGCGATGTCTGACACAGATTAAACCGATATGGTGGTTGCGTTTTCGAGATCGGAATCGCGAAGGGTGGTTTCAATTAACGGAGAGGAATTCACGTGAGATGGAATAGGAAATTGGCAATATTTTGTCAGCCTTGAAAAAAAAAAATGATGGAAAAAGACGCTTATCCAAGATAAACCAGAGCTCTTTGATCGACAGGCTATTTCTTTAACAATGAATGGAGCACCCGCAGTCGAGCAGTTTTTGACAGTTCGCTCCATAAGAAATACATTGTAGAAAAAAGCTAAAACTGCTAGAATGGAAATGCTCCATTGCGAGAGCCTGTCAAACTGCAAGAAGATCTTGACAGAAAAGCAGGCAACGGATGACGATACCCTGATAGACTGCAGTCCCGCGGTCGTGCGATTCGAAGCGTTATCTGCTCGATATCGATTGAGTCCTGCCATTTTCGAGCGTTTGTCGTGCGTTTTGATCGAATGTCAAAAAGGCGACATCTAGTGCGTGTAAAAATCTTGGCAGGCGTTGATAAAAATTATTGACAGATAAATTTTCGTTGGTTTCCAACGTGATAAGTTTTTTTTCGTAGTGAAATTATATTTTGTGAAAAAAGCAGATTCTGGGCAGGATGGAACCTAGACCTACCAATAAACTAATGAGGTAATGAATATTTAAATTATGGTTTGTTCAGACTTTTTGTTAAACCAGATTTTTATTTTAGATGGAGTTGAAAAAAACAAACGGCCACCGAGGATAAGACCAAGGATGTACCAAACCCGAGTTCCCAGCTTGGCATCTGTGCACTACGAGACAAAAAAGGCCACCCCTGCACAATTATATTGGAATTTGTTCAATCAAATCTTTAGGTGGAAAAATTAAATGTGACATATTACCCTTACATTCATTTGACAACTATAATAAAAAAGAATAGTTTGCAAATAAAAGTTCTTTATTTTTCATCAAATCAACCCAGAAAATTCGAAACGAGAGCACCCGACAATGGCAGGACAATCTAAATAACAAAGTCGCCCGAAATCGGCCCGACAACGGCCCGTCAACGTCGATTTTCCCAAACGTCGATTTCGACGATCGTCGGACAAAGTGTTGCATATACGCACGAAAAGGGCCCGAATTCCGTCGGACAAACCGACGGAATTCGGGCCGTTTTGTCGAGCCGTCCGGCGGTTTTCGGGCCGTTGTCGGCCCGGTCCGTCTGTCAGGGTAGCTTGGCTATCACCGAATATCAGCTGAGTTCAGTTCGGGTGTACTAAATTGTTAATATTTTTTGCTGAAGCTTTACGCATAGTTTGAAAAGTTGTTAATTTATTTCCTCTTGAAGTCAATAAATCTTCACTCTCATTCAAACCCATTAATTAATGCGTACGCCCTTTCCCAAGAATCTCTCAATTTCTTAGAACGTAAATCCTTCACCAAAAAAAAGTATGTTATTACAAGCAACTAGATTGCACTTGAACATGAGAGTCGGCTTGTTTATTGTTTGTGTACCCCTTTTTCCCCGCGTTTTTTTTATTACACACTTCGCGGTCATCTAAACAAATTCAATTTTCGGGTTTCCTTTGGACTTTTCCGTTCGACTTTTGCCGCCCTTGCAACCGAAAAGATTTGTACACATACACATTTTTCGCCAGAAAATAAAAAGAGGAAACCCAAAGGGCATTGCCAACTTTGGGTTTAAAGACATAAAAAATCATACACATGAAAACACTTGTACCAAGTGGTTCCTTAAAGGTCTTTTTTTGTCGAGGTTGTGTAATTTTCGGGGGTCCCAAATGAAGAAAGGAAATGGGAAGAGAGAGAAAAAATGGCACATTCGAAGATGTGTGGAATGAAATTTCTTGGAAGTTGGGAAATAATTACGCCATGGGTAATAATTTTTATGGTCACTTCCAGCAAAAAAGGAAAACAAGCAGTTTCAATGCGAGAGAATTTAGGTATTTTTGTTGGTGATGTTTTCAAACGTTCAACGATCTGTTGAACTTGGCAATGATACGATTGTATGTTTCAATGAATGTTTGGCTTGAAGGGGAACGCGTGTTCAGTTAGTCTTTACATGTTAATTTACCCTTATTTTGTACTGGCCAAATATTGTACTTTTCATTGATTTTTGGAAAGTTTTTTTGAAGTTTTTTTCTCATGGTCGTTAGCATCATGCAACCACGTGTTCCGTTTGTTTGTCAACAAATGGTACGTTCGTTTGACGAGACGGTGCGGCACTGAGTGCCGCACTCGTTGGTGTCAGTTTTAGTTCAATCGAACATCATTTGTCAGTGTGCGTGGAACTCGCATGAAACTGAAAAAAATCGAGTGCAGCACTAGAGTTTCAGTTCCAAGATGGCGGAAAAACTCGCGAGAAATTCGTCAAAAAAATACTTTGACAGCTCTGAGTATCACACCGGAATTAGCCCTCAATTGAACGTATCAAAAGCTGGATGAGACGAATGGTACGTTCGTTTGAAGAGCCGGTGCGGCATCGTTTGTTCATTTGTCAGTTTTGACATTTTTAAGCCCGCCTTCAACTCGCCGACTGTTTCGATGGTCTTTTCCAACGACCGGGTCTAATAAGAAACTGATCGTACAATAGTTTTATTTGGCGTTTATTAAAAGGGACTTCTAATAACATGTTTCTTCCTAGAACATAAAATGTTTTAAAGACAATTTTATAACACCACAAAAAAAAAATCAAGACTGAATTAAAAGTAATTTTGAATGTATGTATCAAAAACTCATAACTCAAGTCTCCACGACACCTTCCCCACTTGCAAAAGGTCTCCACATAACCTTAAAACATATTGATATCCACCTTTCGAGCACCTCCTCTCAGATTTCATCTCCCTTCTCAATCTCAGCTCAGCGGCAGCCAATTTCGTGAAGTGATTGGTTTAATTAAACGCTGAGCCGCAATCTCGGCAGGAGGAGCGCTCCTTTTTCTTCTTCTTCTTCTACCATTCGATTATTAAGCTCAGGTGTTCACCAGGCTTAGCTTAAAAACTCCAACTCTATTTGAGATTCGTGGTTGGTGACTATAATTACCGGCCATGATGGAATCGGTTCTCTGACCGTCATCCGGCCAAAAAAATGGAATGGGGCACAAAAATAACAAATTTGGTCCAAATTAAAAATCGACGACGATTTAAGCGTGTTTGGTCGTTATTTTGGGCAATTTTATGATTAAAAGGGGTGCCGATTTGATTCGAGGTTTGTTTGGGAATGATAAGTGGCAAATCGAAAGCAGAACTAATTTGAGAAAAGAGCGCTAAATGGATTGATCCTAAAACTCTTAGGATGGCGCCTCCATAGCTCAGGAATGCACCCAAGGAAATTCCGTCCATGAACCGGTCTAGATCCCGCCCAGTAGATATCGTGTTAATTAGTTGCTCCCGCGAGTCGGTCAGTGGCGACCAAAAGATGAAGATATCAGCTTCCAAAAAGCGTCATCTTCGCCGTCTGAAGCGAGATCGTAAAATGGGATGAAGCTAGAGCAGAGCAATTTGTTTTCAACGTGCACACGGTTTGAAATGTCGCCATGAGTCTTTTCGTTGGGGATGAAGAGAGAGAGTACATTCCGGGAATGTATCCAACCGGGTGGTCACGTGTCGGTCAACTTCCGACCGCAGTGAGGGGGCGGTCAAAGTTTTGGTGAAACTTTGTACCCCTCAGAGTAAAGTTAACACTTTTGGTATTGTGGCAGATTGTTCACGTGGAAGTGGGAAAACTCTTTCGCAAATTGGCACGTGACGGAGAAGACAAAGTTTTTGGGCAGTGTTTGTCTTTGTGGATGAAGGTTAGGATGGAAAATATATCATAAAATAGATTGCAATATTTCAAAATTGTAAAAAGTCCTCGACAACTGATGGATACATTTAAACTGAAAGATTAATACATTTTGCCAAAGCATAAGTTATTGTTACCACATTGACTTAAAACCGTTACGTAACTTCTTTTAACTTGTAGAGCACTTCAGATAAAACGCTTCATTTAAGGGGCAAATTAACGCCCTAAAACGATTAACGGACGCACAAAAAAAAAAAAAAAAAAAGAAAACCCGTTTCGCCTTATTGCCACTTTTACTCGTACGAAGAGTTTCCAATTTCACCCTTTAGCCATAGGTCGAACGAGTCGATTTACAGGACGGGGTCACAAGAGTCACATTTCAACGAGGAGTGTCCTGCCCCTCGGGCTCGGAAGACGCAAACGTTATCTCATCTGTCTTAAGTATGTTTATGTTGTTGCTTTTTTGTTTCAACCTTTTCTTTTCTTATGTTTTTCTCAACAATTCCTTACTTCATTTCGTAGTAATTTCGCACTGGCTGAAATCAACCATGAATGATGGCGGGAAGGTCGTTTAGTACAATTTTCAGCTTTTTGCTATGCATTTTTTCGTCTCACTCTTTTTTCGGGTCCCTCGGCGAGAAGCCGAACAAAAATATGGTAATTTGGCACAAACTGATGAAGCCGCTCGATACAGTTGAGCGCAGCAGCTGGGCGGTCCAGGCGGAAAAATTGCCGCCATTTCTTGTCTTGTCGCTTGATGTTTTGCCGACCAGCAGGCAAACAGTTTTTGCGGCATTTTAGCACTACCATAAAACCCGAAAAGGACGCGAAAGTGAGCGGTCGATTAGTGCCGTTAATAAATCAGGCTGCCTAATTTGGGCTTTGCGCGAAATCAGTGTGAAGTTAATAAACTATGCTCTAATAATGTGGCTGATTGAATCGGCCGGGAATTGTCTGTTTTAGGACGTTGACGACCTTCCGGTTAAGGTTGAAAATTAAAAGTCACAAAATGGTTTGGGAGTGTCGAATCCCTCGACTTACCGTTTCTGAGAACCACTCAAAATGTACTCAATCCCTCCAAAATTCAATCCAACATGCTACTGCAAGTAATCCCCCCAGTCCTTTGATACCTTTCCGATTGATTTATCGACATGCTGGCTATAAATACTTGTTGACTGAGATGCATCATCGCATCGTAAGATCGCTCAAATTTTGTTATGGCCCTGTTTATTCGACTAACGAGTTATTTTTATCCACACCGCTACCAGCATTCGTATTTGTACCGGGAATCGATTCCTCAAAGGTAATCGGTTCGCTTTTGTGGCGTTGTGATTCTCACGGGACAACAAGAAAACAATAACTTATTCCTCACGTCAGCACGTGAAAGGGTAATGTATGTTATCCTGAGTTTATTTGGATTTATTATGTATTCAAATCTGGAAGTTTCTCTAAGCTAATTTAAATTAGGAAAATATTTTATTCATTGAAAACATAATTTATTTGATTTTTTAAGAGTTTATATATTTTTTCTTAGTTTAGTTGGCTAAATTATATTTTATTTTGCTCTTTAAGTCGAAAGTTGCTGAGAAATGGCCATCTTCCTAATTATTGCGCGTATTCCCGAGAAAGACACGCGGCAAACCAACCTCGAAACAACGCGCCGCACTTTCGGCAAATGCGTGCTGTCAAATCCCATACTGTGCGTTTTGTTTTTGTTTTGTTTTTGTTGATCTTCTTCTTCGAATCGCCTGGCATTGTTGCCAGGTATGTTTTATATTGCACCAAAAGTGCGATTTTCTGCGGGCAACAATGTCTATGGCATATTCTGAAATGCCGCGCGACGTGTACCTTTGAAAGAAACGGATAGTATTAGCCATATCGCATCATCTCATCATATATTTTTTGAAAAGGTCCTATAAGTTATGAGATTTCCTATTTCGTTTAATTTTTGTTTCAGGATTAACACATATTTTCAAAATTTGAAAAGAAATTTTTTTTAATGCTTCAGCTTAAACTGGTTATTAGGCTGGCAGAAATTATATTTAAAGTTATTGTCTTTCTGCTACAGTCGAGGTCAAGAGGTTTTAAAATGCTAATTTTCAACAAAAAAAAAGCCAAAAGTACCACAAAATGCTACATAAATAATTACATTTGTGTTTCTGTCACATGCATGAATGAACGTTATGCAATGTGTTATAAATAGTTTCTAATTGATTTTATATGTTTTTGTTTTTCAACAAAATTTATTTTTTTAGCGATAGTTTTCATTAACCAGAAAAAAAAACTATAGCTCAAAGAGGGGACAAAAAGGAGGAATAAAATTTAAATTAGCAGAAAAAAACACCAAAAGGATATTTACATGCAAAAATAATGATTGTATTGAGTATTTTTTCTAAACTTTAAAAAGTTACATTTTTTTCAAAAATTCGAAATTGAAGGGGAAAAGTGTATCACAACCATTTTTTGAAATAAAAAGTAAAATACAAAATCATTATTTATTTTCGTTTACTCATTTTTTTCTGGAAAATCCTAATCGTAACCTAAAACTTCACCACATATTCTTAACGATACATAATGGCTTATTTGTAAGTTTGTAATTATTGTAAATCGAGAAACAAAATGCTTGAGATGCTAAAAAATGCATATATTTACCATGTTTGAAATAAACCAGAGCTTCCCAGAGATTTATTGAAAAAAATACAATTTTGACAGCTGTCCATACAAAATATTAAATAATAGATATTCGAAAATCTGTATAATTAGAATTTTCTGATCGGTTTGGTGTCTTCAGAAATTTGAAGGACTATTCAGATAAAATGGTACACGGAAAATTATTAATTATTATTTATTACCAACTTTTTTTTACGAATTAGGCTGGAACAAATTTTATTTAAAGTTTTTGTCCCCCCCCCTTCAATGTTAGACTGAAAAATCAGGGGGCAAAAAAATTTTTTTATATATAAATTCCCCTGCGTTTATAATAATTTTTAGCATGTTTGGGTTGATTTAAAAATCTTTTGAATTTTTGAAAAAAATTCGATGTCTACTATCGCTAAAGTTTTTTTTTTCGCTAAAATTTTTGTTTTCGTCAAATTTTACATTTTTTTAAAACTTTTATTGCAAAACAACTAAACAAGTGTAAAATACATTTTAAAACACTTTTTCCATGCAAATGTTGAAACTATGGCATGTTATTTTAAGATTTAATTTTTTTTTGCCCTCCCCTCGACCCCGGCCAGAGCCGAGGGACAAAAACTTTTAAAAATATTTGCATCGGCCTTATGGAATCAACATTTCGAACAAAAAATTTTCCATGCCGTTGTCCCGTAAAACATATAATTATTTTCAAAAATAGAAATTATGGATTTTGCGAAATTGAATTCTAAATAAATAAATAAATTGGCAGTTTTTTTTTTCAAATGATTCAGATTTTCAAATATTTATGTACCATTTTTGCATGGACAGTAGGGTGACAATAAAAAAAATCGACATCAGAGATACCCTCTGACTCGATTCCTAATGCAAAAATAAGTATCTGTGCCAATTTTGAGCCAAATCGGTTAAGGCTAAGGGGTCGCTTTTCATCGTCTAAGTTTATATGGGTAAAAACACGAAAATGTATGGGGAAAAACATCGTTTCAGTAATTTTCTGCTAGGTGGCGCAGGTCTCGCTCAAAATTGTTCAAGTGTGAGATTCTTGTAGGAAATTTAATTCCCTACAACTTTGTTGAAGGGTGCAAAACGATCCGAGTTGATCCTGATTTTTGGTGATTTTTCTAGAAAAAAATATTTTCTTATATACTCCCTATATACCCCTTGTATACTTTCAAGTATATAAACCGATTTCTTTTCATCGCATTGCTAATAACTCATCAGGATCAACTCGGATCGTCTTGCACCCTTCTACAAAATTGTAGGTAATTAAATTTCCTACAAGAATCTCACACTTGGACAATTTTGGGCGAGACCTGCGCCACCTAGCAGAAAATTACTGAAACGATGTTTTTCCCCATACATTTTTGTGATTTTCCCCATATAAACTTCAACGATGAAAACCGATTTGGCTCAAAATTGGCACAGATAATTGTTTTTGCCTAAAGAATCAATCCAGGGGGTGTCTCTTGCGATTTTCCGAAATTTTCAATTTTTCTTGTCACCCTAATGAACAGCTATCAAAATTGTATAAGCCTTGTATAAGTGAACCAATGACACAAAATGGCTTCATTGCTCATAAGAAAAGTTTGAGCCAACTTACAAAAAAAAAAAAAAAACAAAAATCCATTTCCGATGCTGTTAAAGAATTTTTCAAAACTTGATTTAAAATGCATAAATAAGCGTTATACAATGTATTCCGCGAATTTTTAATCCATTGAAAAAAATTATGAAGATTACAAAAAAATGTTTTGATTTCTTTTCAAATTGACAATGTTTTTTTTTTAATTTGTTGTCCTTTGTGGTACATAAAAAAAAGTACACCAGATTTTAAAATTAAGTCATGGGTATTTATTCATATCTCTCAAAATGTTTTGAATCCCGTTAAATTCTATAATAATCAGAAAATTCTTTAAGTCAGATTAACAATCTCCTACCTTACCGTTAACTGAGTCAACTGAGCCACGCTGGCCCACAAAAGTTCATTCCCATGCTGCCACTCGTCCTGGCCATAAAAGGGCTTCTGGAGGGCCCGAGCCCTACCCCGTGTCCAACCCCAACAAAACTCCACCACTCCCCCTTCTCCCCTTTCAACCGGAGAGTCCATCAAACCAAGAAACGATAAATCACTTTCCGCGTGTGCGGTGTATGATTTTCTTTTTCTGCACTCTTTGTACCAACGCTAAAAGAATACACACGATTTATGACCCATATTTCAACTGAATTCAGTCCGCGACGTCGGATCTAAACATAACCTCTATCGCTGCTGACTGATTCTCCGCGCGCAGACAGACTTTTGGATGAATCACGCTGATGGTTTGAGCAGGCATAAATAAATCCGACTTGGCGCGCTTAGGCGGCTTTTCACGCGCGATGATGAATTGTTTAATAGCTGTCGGAAAAGCGTCGGATAATTCGCGCCCCCCTGCGGGGGAAATCGATTGTTCGTGCCAGATTTCTGCACGTAACGCAATTTTGCATAAATCGGTCAGATTATGATAGCTTAAGCAGCTGTTTAGGATGTATTTATGGTAGATTTATTAAGTATGGCTAATCCGGGTGGTTGAAGAAATAAATTGAAACTTAAAAAGCTCATTGGATGCAATGACCGCTTGAGCCGAGGTCAAGTGTTCAAGTGGTGTCATTCGCCTCCCCTTCTGCAAGCTTGTTGATATCCGACGACAGCGAAGAAAGAGATGTGTCTGAGTCAGGCGTTGTTTGTCCCGCTTCTTGGCCATATTTGCCGTTGGTATCGGTGGAATGTGAACCGGACAGCTTGTGGACAGGACAGTTTACCCAAAGCTGGATCAACCCCCCACAGAAGCCGATGACTGCTGGCGGAGCTTTCAATGGCTTAACTTTGCCGCTACAAAATCGAACATGGCACCAGCAGCATCCCAGCATTCAGTTCCTTACCCTTGCTTGACCGTTAGAATCTTGTCACGTTCGAGCTCCGCTGAGCTAGGCAAAGCTTGGGATATAAAACGAGACCACCGAGCAAAACGATACCGGTCAACTGATAGCCAAATCCGAAAGAGTTTGCTGCACAATTACAGGCAGTTGACCCTTGAACAATTCTTTTTAAATGTGAACAAAAAATTTTTTTTATTAATTAATTTCTTAAGAAAGCATTTTTTACACTTTTTGAATCATATTATGATGATGACCCCCAACCGTACTTTCCGTAACCAACCTGTAAATTCTACATTATCCAAGCTACAGTCCAGCAACCTTCCCCGGAGCGAAGAGAGGGCATGCATGCATGGTCAGCGGAAAGTGGTGTGGCATTCACTCGGGGAGGTCAGGGAAAATAAATTCTATTCCATTTCTGCTCTTGTCACGGCCCATTTATAGACAAACAGAATCGAGACGAGACGAGACAAGCCACGACGCAGAGACCCACATACCGATCCATCTGGTACTGACCGGCGGCGTGTTCACAATAACCGACAACGTACGCCGGTCAAGCCGTTCCAACACGGTCGTTTTGTTGGTTTTCCATTATCAACGCGGCTAGAAATAGTCACAGAGCACTTTGGATTGCAGTCCGGAGCTTAGAACCGTGTGGAGAACTTTTCAAAGCTTCCGAAAATGAGGTTGATTTGCTGTCAGCACGTGTCGGTTGAAGGTTTAGGGAGGTCCCGCCGACCGTTATTCACTGGAATTAATGACTACTGGGTTGGGGTACCACCCTATCGCAGTGCAACTCGTGGGGCTCATCGACAAGGTGTTAAATAATGAACAGGGCACACCTCAATGCTGCGAGCGAGAACCCTTCAAATTCTTGCCCGCGTAACACCTCGCACTCCACGGGGTACTTTGCTGGGGGGTCTGGCGATAGGCAGCACAGCACAGGTCAGTGTTAATTAAGAAGCCTTCCGCCTACCGTTTGGAATGGGAATTTTGTGAACTAAAAGGTACATAATGTTGTGCAATTCAAAAGGAATTTAATTATGGCTCAATGCAACAAATCAGTGTGCCTTTTTAGTAGTTTGTGACATGAACATTATATCACATCAACTGCCACAAAATTAATGGATGGTTGATCGTCCCTCAGCTAATTGAACAGTTTTTAATACAAATTCAACATTATTATACCGCAATTCCCGACAAAAACAGCACAACTCAAAAAGAATCTCCGATTTGGCTCATTTTTTTTCTGTTGGTTTCTACGCGTTGCTGGGCTTCGAGTTGCGGAAATTTTGGAACCCAAAAAAGTATAGGTAATCGCTCAAATTTTAAAGTTATCGCAGTTTTTGTAAAACAAAAAGTTGATTTTTTATCATTTTACGCGTTGAAAATTCAATTTTTATTTTCAAAAAATCGCATTTCGGAATACTAAAATTATAATTTCACCATATTTTGTATAAAAATTCGAGGGATCCGATTGAAACATTTTCAGACATAGGCTCTTTGGTCGCGAGACCTTCAAAACATCATTTTTAATTTTCATACGACCTTTTCAAATGTTAGGCTACATTTTTATATACTATGTTTCGTGAAAAGCCAATCTGATACCATTTCGTTTGCGTCCAAGACAGATAAAATCGATTGAAATGGCGCAAAGTTATGATTTTTTTTTGAAAAATGTGGTTTTTGAGGAAATCGACGAAAATTGACATTTTTCGGACCACCCTAATACGGTGTAGGTCACCCTTATTGTCAAACAAAAAAAAACGGGTCTAGTGTTTGGCCAAGGAACTCACAGAATTATAAATTATAAATTTGAATCACTTTTATTGGTTCAATTGGCATGAATAAGATAAGTATTGGATTATTACTTTTTTGGGGTTATTTGTTTTTAATGATTTCTAAATGAGTAATAAAAAAATTAAGCGGGTGATAAAATTTCAGTAGAGTTAGGCCGTTGCATAAATTTCATAAAAAATTTAATATTGGCAAACAAAATTAAAAAAAAAACAAACAATTTTAATGAAAATTGATCTGAAACCAACTGAAAACAATCTTTTTAAAGTTTGGAAAAGCATCCACACGGAGAAAAAAGAGTTCCCAAAATCGTGAACAAGCGTTCATGAAAATGGGAACCACGAACAAAGTGTTCAAATGCCATGGCACGATTTTCAAAATCGTACCATGGGATTTGAACACTTTTTTCGTGGTTCCCATTTTCATGAACGCTTGTTCACGATTTTGGGAACTCTTTTTTCTCCGTGCAATCGACTTAATATCAATTTAAAAAAAATCGTTAAGTTTTGAGCCAAGCGTTCCCGTTGAAATATGAACTTTAAACAACCAAATACAAACATTTCAACCTCCCACCGAGACAGAGAGTCCCAAATGCTTCCCGAACTCGGCTTGCCTCATTAATCTTCAAGTGATTCTCCCATAAAGCAACTATTAATCTGCGTATTTATTAATGTACACCAAATTTATCGCTTATTTAAATTATCTTCTTAACGACCCGTTTTCCTCCCCAAAAAAAGTGGACTCTGAATTAATCTAAATTATTTATTTGACAGCTCGTATATCTCTCTCTCCTGAACGACGATATGGTCAACGGTGCGGCCTGCACTTTTGACCAAAAATTCTCATTTGTGGTGTGCGGCCATCATTGTCGAGTGTCACCAGCTGTGGCCACAATCAAACCCGCGGGAACGATGACCTACCGCCGGGTAAATTATCCACGCTCCGACAGAAATCTCCACTTTCAAAAGGTTCTTGCCGCCAGGGCGACCTTTTTGTCCTGATCTATCTCAACGGATCTACAAAAAACGGAGAGATAGAAAGAGATGTTGTTCAAACAGTATGGCATTTTCGCCTGGAAGGAAGCCAACATCAATCAAATCAACGTTTGACTTGGACACTTGGCATGACACTTTTTTTTCTTGTGTCTTGTTGTTTCACTTTTGGTTTCGACGGCACGAACGAAAGTGATAAATGACACAATCAACCGCCAAAAATCTAGACATTTTATCGTTCCGGTTTCAAGTTTGGAAGGCAGTCCACGACCTCGATAAAAAGTGGCCTCGATTTTTTTTTCAGGAACGGAACACACAATGTGACAACAAAATGCAGTGCCACCCTATTCTGGATGGACGCCGGGGGTTGAACAAGTGGACAACAACACGGTTGACAAAGATGGTGTAATTAAACAATGTTGTAAGCAGACGGAACACAGCCAGAGGATTTTAGTGCGTCTCAGACGAGAGTGTTCAACATAAATGAGCATCATAAAACACACACGACGAAACGCTTTTATAATCCGTTTAGCTGTGTGGCTTTTCCCTTTGTTTATGGATGTTGACAATTTGTCAAGTGGTTTTGAGGGTTTGGTTTACAACCCGATACTAATAGTTGGATTCAAGATTGAAGCTTTGATTTTTATCGATTTTTGGGATGCCTCATGTTTTCTTCTCTGAGGATTATATGCTATCAAATTAGTCAATCAGAGATAAAATAGTACGTTTTGTGTTTGCTTTATAAAGTCATATTTTAAGAAACTATAGTATTTATAGAAATATTTCAGGGATGCCATCAGATTCAAGTTTCATATATTTCTACATTAAATTAAAATGAAATCGGACCTGATTATCAAAGAAAGGTTAGAATGGATTTGGTATAAGTGTTAAGATTATTATTTTATTTAAAAATTGAAACCTAGCAGAAATGAAATCGGTAATAAAATGAATTTTAAACAAAGCCATTTTTGAACAGTTTTTCGATACAAAACCCGAATTTTCAAAAAGCTTGAGCCACGTCCTTCAATGGAGTACCCGATGCGGTTGGAGGTAGACAATGTATTTCTTATGGAGCGAACCTGTCAAACCACCACTCAAAACGGGTACTCCATTGTTCCAAACGCAAAATCAATGAACTATATCTATTTTGGAGCGTTATAGACCAACGCAAATTTTATTTCATATTTTTCTCTTCCCTCCTCCACAATTCTTTTTTTAAATTAACTTAGGGTTAAAACTATATTTAAAAAATAATAAATTTTCTTTGAAAAAACTTGTATTGCATGAAAGGTTTTGAAATCTATGGAATTGCAAATATTTTTTTTTCTTCTTCTTTATTTATTTTTATTAGGTCCTTTTAGGTGCTGTGACCAGGTTGGGACCGAGGATCAGTAAAACAATATATAATAACAAAAAAAAAAACTTCTTAAATTCCATACTTGGAGATCATGTAACTGACGAGGGTCTTGCAGGTCTTGAACGGAATTGCAAATACTTTTTGAGGTTAATGTCTTTCGACTCTGACTAAAGAAAAAATTGAAATAAATAAAAATGGTTTTAAAATTTTAAGGAAAAACACCTGTCCAAATGTTTCGCAGTTTCATAAATATTTCATAAAAATATTTGTTTAATTTTGACTTTTTTTTCCAATTGAGACACTTTAAAACTATTAAACAACTTCTAATTGTGGGACCACAGATCAAGAAAAAAAATAAAATGAAAAGTCAGATCGAAAAAAATCAGATCGATTTTTTAAAAAAGTTGTTTTTTGACAACCAAATTTTTAGTTTTTTTTGTAAGAAAAATAATAAAAGGATGTCGACTAAACAACCTTTTTTTTACAGCTGGCATAAAGGAAGCAAAAATCTCCAAAAAAGAAAATTTGTAGAATCATCAGTAAATTGTTTAAAATTCATTTTTATTTTGTTTTGTTTTTTTTTTTTTCATTAGCACACTTTTAAGCTTTTATTTTAATAAAATATGTTGAAAAACGTAACAAAATCCACCCTAGGGTGGTTGGTGCCTTCCTCACATTTAAAGGGTGCTATCCAAAATAGACACAAAAGGGCGATGTTTTTCAGTGTTTTATCAATTTGACTCATTATTCATACCACTAGATTGGATAGTCTTCATATTGCAGGGCACTTACACTTACACCTTATGATAGGGTAGCCAGATCCTCAATCCAACTCGTGCTTGTTGAAAAGGTATTTTGATTACCTATCCAACGATAGGTCGCATGAGAAATCCGGACAACGTTTTCATCAACATATCTGAGATACGGCCTCCAAAAAGTGCATGAATAACACTTAAGTGCTTATAACTTTTGATAGGGTTGTCAGATCTTCAATGTTTTGGACTCTCTCTTTAATTACCTATCCAACGATATGTCGCATGAGAGATCCGGACAACGTTTTCATCAACATATCTGAGATCCGGCCTCCAAAAAGTGCATGAATATCACTTAAGTGCTTATAACTTTTGATAGGGTTGTCAGATCTTCAATGTTTTGGACGCGTTGGAAAGGTCTTTTAATTACCTATCCAACGATATGTCGCATGAGAGATCCGGACAACGTTTTCATCAACATATCTGAGATCCGGCCTCCAAAAAGTGCATGAATATCACTTAAGTGCTTATAACTTTTGATAGGGTTGTCAGATCTTCAATGTTTTAGGCTCATTTGAAAGATCTTTCAATTATCTAACTAACGAGATGAGAGATCGCATGAGAGATCCGGACAACGTTTTCATCAACACATCTGAGATCCGGCCTCCAAAAAGTGCATAAATAACACTTAAGTGCTTATAACTTTTGATAGGGTTGTCAGATCTTCAATGTCTTGGAAAGGTCTTTCAAATACCTTTCTAAAAATGTATAACATGACAGGTTTTCTTACAAAAACCACCCTTTTTACAATCTTCCGAACTATAGTCAAAATTGTTTTTTTAGCATAACTTTTGAAGTACTTAACTAAACTGCATAATTTTTAATAGCGACTTATGGGACCCCAAGACGGATCGAATGAGGCCAAAACGGACAAAATCGGTTCAGCCAGTCTCGAGATAATCGAGTGACAATTTTTTGATCAACATCCCACCACACACACAGACATTTGCTCAGAATTTGATTCTGAGTCGATAGGTATACATGAAGGTGGGTCTAGGAGGTCTAATTGAGAAGTTCATTTTTCGAGTGATTTTATAGCCTTTCCTCAGTAACGTGAGGAAGGCAAAAATAGGCTCTTTAATTTGAGGTTATTTTATAAAATGATCATGTAATTTGAAAAAAAAAAAATCAAGTGCAGTCGACCATTTGTTCTATGGATTCCGAAATAAAATTTGAGATAACCAAACCAAATCGACCCATATGGCAAAAAATATGACAAGGTTGTTCCATTGCAATACAATTTTTATATATTGCGACGGATGGGACAAGTATGCGTTTATGGAAAATCATGGTTGAAAACCGGTTTCTCATTTGTTCTAAAATGCACATGGGACAAATATCCGTTTTTGTACAGATTATGTTTCCAGAAAACTGCATAAAAATTAGATTACTTAAATCATTCAGAAATTCGTAGTTTGTACCTAATGAAATGATAAGAATTCAAAAAATATGTTGCTATAAAAAGCGAGAGAAAATGTTCGTACATATTGTACAGTTACTTTTCACCTTTTCAATTATACATTTTCCTTTCAAGACCCAACCTTCAACAGGTAGTTCAATTTTCAGGGTCGTCCATCAAAACCACACAAAGCGCTCAATCAGACAGCGACATGACACTGACATCCGTACTGAAAGCCTCGCCGCCGCCATCCCCAGGTGAAAGCGTGAAGAATTTTTCAATTAATATTCACCACGAAGCCCAATAATGAGCTCACGTGGTCGCTCGATAGAACGCGTTGAAAACAGAACCACTCGGCGATCACGCGGGTTCAAAGGAAATTCTAACAATAACGTGCGGCGGCCGAGTCCAGGTCCACAAATAAATAGCCATTCAATCTCGTCACAGTAGGCTACCGTCCTGGCGTCGTCGATCGATTTCCTCGAATTCGGGGATCGCGCCAGCCTACCTCGATGACATGCCTCCGCGTTTGGTTATTATTGTCGGCTTATCGGCGAAAATGTCAGAAATTAGAATTGAATAGCGCGCGCGCGGTTCACCACCGCTGAATGGCTTCTTAATTGAAATCAATTCAACCTTTCATCGCCGCTGCGCGGCTTGCTGCGATGTCCACGAAATTGAAATTTGCGGAATAAGTTGCGCTATCGGGCAGGTTTGATAAATCGGTTATTGAATCAGCCTGCTAGGGCTTGAATTCCTGAGCCATGAGAACGTTCTAAAAATAGTCGATCCGTTCTCAGCGCTGAACCCTTCTCAGGACTCGACCTTGATGTCCACGACTGGTCCCTCTCCTTTGGTATCGATCTTCGCGGCGGGGAATCCCGGAATGTACGGCGAGAGGACCAACCCCGTGGGCTCGCCTCCTCCTCCCGAGATCGGATCGTAGATTGAGCTAATAATTGCCGCACTGAAGGAGACTGAAAGTGAGAAGCGGACGTCGCTTGATCAGATTCAGAACAGGTTCTGGGAAGGGATGGTGATTTTTATTATGGGAATAGGGTGTGTGTGTGCATATTTGTAATGTTCTTGGTCATGTTTTCTTCTAAAAGCTTTTAGACCAGGAGTCTGTAGAACGGATGCTGGACGTGTCCAAAGAAGAATTAATGAAGAATTAATCACGGTAGACGCGCGATGATCAGCCCAAAGATGGTTAGATAGGAGGCAAATTGATACTTCTGGGCTGGCAACACTGCTTTGGTAAACATGTATGAACGAGTCATGTTCCGACGCGAGGCTGTACGATCTGAAGGAACGTGTAAACTTTATAACAAATGGGCCGTTGGCATGCCAACCTTATATGGTCCACCATAACAGCAAAATGCAAATCAGCAAATCTGAGGTTCTACAACGGATTTAATCGTGGTGCAGATGAGTCGGAGTGTAGAGCAGCGTGGTTGAACGGACTGCTAGAGAGGAGCTAGTTGTCAGGATTGAATAGGATTTTTAATGTTTTATTTCACTTCCAAAATTTTGTCTTAATTTTTCGATTTTTTCTAATTTTCAATAATTTAAGCTATTTTGAATCTTTTGATCATTTTTGGGGACATAACCTAAAAAAACGTCACACTCCCCTATACGGGAACGCGTCCAGCGATGCACCCGACCTGGGCACGGGTTTTGCGTGCCGTGGCAACCTTTCCAGGGTGGACGTCCGCCGCCAATGATGTTGTTGTTTGTGTTTTGACTCACTTCAGTGGGGCGCGAAATCCGGCGTCTGTCCCAGGACGGCGTCAATAAGAGTTATGGCGCAAAAATGGCCCCTCTATGGCGCGTTCGTTTGATGCGCACGCTAAGAAAAAGAGGGCAGTAATTATCGTGACTTTGAACGGAATGAAGGGAGGGAAATTGAATGGTTCTCTAGAACAAAGTGGAGTTCGATCGATCAACGTCTATACTTGGTGTTGCTTAGAATCACCAAGAATAATTTAATATCTCATTCATTTAAAGTTTGAGTCGTGCGTAATTTATCGCGTTGAGTGGAACAATCGAATTAAACTTTCGCCATGAATTATGTAAGTCAACTTCAATGGCACCAATTTGGTATGAAGAATGGCCCCCCCTGCAAGTAAATGAAAAACTCGTAAAATTTAATAAACTATACACCCATAAACACACTCCCGTCAGCACTGTTCTGCTTACAGAAGAGAAAGTTTCTTCGTCCAACCCTGGGGCGAAATGCTCTCCTTAAGTTGAACACTCTTCGAGACGACGCCGGTACTAAATAAAGGATTAAACTGAGCTACGGCTTGCTGCTGCACAATAAGCACAGCTGCAGTATACCTCCCCCGGAGGCCATAGACAAAGTTCATCTTCCGCTCCAGAACGTCCCGCTTCGGATTTGGACATCCCGAACTCTCCTCGAATGTTGTGTAAAATTGCAAAAGTTGCTACCGTGTTTATCTTCGAGGTGTCAGCCATAGTTTGTCGCTCAATTAAGAGCCCGGCCATCGTGTTGTCGGCGAAGATTTACTTTCTTTTAAAAGTTTCTCATCGTATTTAATCTAGAGAGTTACACTCGGGGTGGCAATTTCAGCCAACCGAGCAGCCTATGTAATTTTACACGCGTTGCAATCATAAATCGCGCAATTGCAACACTTTTTGCGCAACCTTAACCTCAATCTTCATCAGCGCCATTTTTCTCGCACTTTAAGGGCAAATTGAAGACGCGTGTAGTAGGCTGTGCTGGCAAAAAGAAGAACTCATCAACTCGGCACTTTCTTCGCAGCGCGAGTCGTACGCCTCCTTCGATTCCTTTTTTCAACTTGAATCTTATGAAGAAACCTTACATGTATTATACGCGAAGGAAGATAATAGTAATTTACTCTGTTTAATATGGGATAATTATTTCCAATTACGGCCGTTTCCTCAATTTACTTTTTCACTCAGATCCTTTGGAGGGCCCCTACATGAAAGAAGGCCCGATAATGGAAGCCATATATTTTCACCTCTTTCCATGTGATGGGTCCAAGGGGGTCAAACTCTGTTGGGACTCTGAAGCAGTTTTAGTGGCAATTACTGCGATGGACGAAGAAATGGTTACCTCAAATCGGGACTTAATTTTGTCTCAATTTTATTTTTATGTGACTATTGTTAATAAAGTGTTTTGTTATATTGTTCTTAAAGAATTTTATTAATTTTATCATAAAGTTCTTTTATAAAAGCAATGATTATTTTATTATTAACATGAAAAGTTACACAATTGCCTTCTTCATTGAGGAAATCCAGCTCTAGAAATGAACATTTCATGATAAAGTCTTAGATCAACCATCATGTATTTGTGTGGCCTAAATTTGATCTCATTCTTCGCCTAATTTGTTATTTTCGATATTCTCTGTTTTGATCACATTTATTTCGAGGTAGGGTCTCAAATAATATTCATAATTTTTCTCAGCATTTTCTTTAGTTTTGATTCCCAAATATCTATTTGTTATTGTTTTAGTTTTTGGAGTTATGACCATTTTACTGATAAATGTTACTTTTTCGCAATTATTTTCAAAAAGCAGGATTTCATAATTCTGTTAATGAACCTCTCCCATTTTTAAGTAAATTATGCATTTTTTCCTAGAATTTAAAAAAGTGCTTTCAAACTTAGGCTTGTTGGTCCATCCACGGACAAAACGGGATTTTAAAGTTTCATACGAAATTTTCAAAGGTTAGGCAGCCTCAGTTTTCATTTTTTTCCATAAAATTCCAACAAAAACCATTTGCCATAATCGGCTAAAATTATTAAAATTACAAAGAGTAATATGACTTCAAAAAAATATTTTTTTTTTCGAAAATCATATTTTTTTAGATCATCTTAATTTGTATAGGACAACTCTTATCTAAAAAAAATGTCTAAATATTCCGGCCAATGATTTTTTGGCAACTAAGGAAAAGAGAAGTTGAACAAATTAAAAACACAAAAAAATATGGGATAAAACATCAATTTTGTAGTTGTATTTGTAATTTATTGTTTTATGGGTTACGATAGCCTGTTGGTATAAACTGTGCACCAGGTCAAGGATTCCGTTCAAATATGTTATGTTCGATTTTAAAATTTGAATAAGATTTGCTTCTCAAAAACTTATCACAAGTCGTATTTTTTTGTTTGGCCACATTTGAGCCACAGAAAAGTAAGGACAAAATGAATTTTTTAAAATGTTGACAATCGGCGTTAATTTTTGCCCTTTTTAAATGTTATGTTTATTTTTTTGGGTGACAACTTTTGAGCCACTGGGAAAAATGACAGAAATGCTAGCAATAAAGCTAGCATTGTAAAATTTTTTGTGTCATTTAAAATTTAGAAAATATTTGTAGCTCAAAATTTTAAAGTTTTCTAACTATTTTTATGTCAAATACTGTATCAAAGTATTAAAATTAAATGGTACTTTTGAGCCATAGAGATATGGGCAAAAAACTAGTTTTACAAAGCCTAAAAATGAAAATTTTAAAGAACATTCTCAGCTATTGAAAAAATAAATAAATAATAAAATATCTGAACATTATACATATTTTAAAATACTCGATTTTTTTTAATTTAAAAATGGTAAATCTTTAATGAATTTTCATAATACTTAAAAATAATGTGTTATTTTTTTGAGATTTTCACGATATTTTGTGAAAATCTTAAAAAGATTACTTAATTTTTTAAGTATTTTTGGAAATAAACAAATTTTAAAACCTTAGCAATTGTTTTGAACACACAAGTAAAACTTTTATTAAAATTTGCAACTGGATCTCTGTAGAAAAATTGGATTAGAAATTAGGTTTGGGTCTTTCATGTGATCTTTCAAAGACTTTTTACAACTTGTTATACCCCGTAAAAAAATCCAACAATTCGCATAACTTAGTCGGGTCTAGTCGAGTGGTTTCGGCCGATTCGTTGGCCAACGAGTCGGCCGACCGGGCAACAGACTTCTGTGTAATCTTTACATTAGCGTCTGGTGGAAAATCGGTTGTCGAAATCGGCCGCGGAATCGGTTACCGATTTTTTTCCGATTTAGTCTGTGAAAAAAAGAAAATCTGACTCAACCCAATTTAGTCGGTCTATTCGTAGGGCAACTAAAAATCTTACTCCTGACGCATCCCAACCAAATCGGCAACTGGTTGGTTGTTTTTGATTACCCGATTTCGTAGGGTGTTTCGTCAGGTCGAGAACTGTCAAATTTTTTACGGGGTAGGTACTAACATATGTCATAAGGCAGGCCCTCGGGCAGGCCTGCTTAACCTTTTTGGCTCAATTTTCACATTTTTGATCATTAAAACAACAATTGCCCTTTTTTTCATGGTTTATTTCATGGAATCGTCACTCAGATGACCAGTGAACATAACTTTGACAAAAGTTTGGAAGTTTTAAGTGAAAAACTGGTCGGACCCGCGAGCCGGATTGATTTTTGACGTAATTTTTTTTTAGAATTGTTTAATGTAGACAAAACAGACCTGTTTAAAAAATTATATTCAATATTATGCCCACTACAAATTTGAAAAACGATTCCATCAAATTCACCATGAAAAAAGGGCAATTGTTAAATTTTGACGATCAAAAATGTGAAAATTGAGCCAAAAAGGTTAGGCTGTAATAAGGCTTAACAAATTTGTTTTGTTATAATGCTGGATCTTTAATAGTTTTATATTTTTTAAATTCTTTTGTACACGATAAGATCTGGAAAAACTTACGCACACTTTCCTCTTCAAAAAATTGCCACAACTCTTTCACAAGTCTGTCGTCAATGGTTCGATAAAAATGAAGTGGCCTAGTGTGGTGTTGTTCACTCATCCGACAAAAGTACCTTCTTCACTTTGCTAAGAGGATCCTTCGTTTGGCCTTCGTCATTGTCAACCTGGGCAAAAGCAGCATAAACCTCCTGGTCTGGTCTGGTGTTTGCTTGCGATGTCTGGCGAACCATAAAGTTTAAGTGCCTGGAAAAGGCCTCACTGTGTTTATAAGGTGTCAAATGATAAATTTACTGCCTGGAAGATGATGTGCTCGAGAGACACCTCTTGGCAGATAAGTTTTGAGGGAAAAATGCAATAAATTTGAATTTTTTACTTAAAATTTCCTAACCTTCCAAAAACTTTAACATTTTCTCGATAAGGCACGACACGAACCCTTCGAAAAAAAAGGGCGCGTAAAAAGGTCACCGAATCGAACTCGACAACATAAAACACTGCTAAACAACGTTTTTCGATTCGATTCGGTAGCAGCAGCAACCGAAATGGAAGACAATTGAAATGAATGTTTTGCCGGGCCATTTGGAGCAGTCCGTTTGGAACGTGCGCTATCTGTCGCAATCATTATTGTCCCTTTCATCGGGGTTTTAATGTGAGTTGTTACTCAATGGGTTTTATTTTGCTTTCTGCTTTTTTTGTTATTGAATCAATTTCAAGCGTCTCTAATCATATCAAACGTCGAATCAAATCTTGTCAAAAGCACGTTACCTCTCCATTTATTGGCCAATATTCGATTGTCAACCGTACCAAACCCAGAAATTCCTTCTTGGAATACCTCATTCTTTGGTTCCTTTCCCTTCAGCATAACAATGATCCATCATATCTTCTAGGGGTTTCTCCTGGCGTGATTGTTGTTGTTTCATACCGCGAACGACAATTTGTATGACGGCGGCGCGACTTGGATGCGCGCAAAATCTCACATTTCTGCACGATCTCCCGCGTTCAATTTGTGACTCCGGGAAGAAAGGAGATAAATCATCTCCCTGGATGCTGCTCTCGGAGGTGCATTGTTTCCGTGAAAACATGAATTTGCTCTTTGGCTTCTTTTGTGTTGAAATGTAAAAATGTATGCCATGTGAGCTGAGAGTTGAATCTTTGATGAATTCAATAATGTTTGATTTGGTTTTTAAGCGACTTATTTGGAAGACAATCAGAATAATGGCAGCGTAAGCTACACGAAATTTTGAGGTTATGTTGTTGTTGGTCGCAACACTTGCTAAGGGCATATAGTATATATAAAACTTTCCTAAAACCGTTCGACTCTAAGCGAAACTAACTTGAGGATAACGTGGAGATTTTCCCTTATCCTCTTAAAAAAAGGTCAACATCCACACTTCCCGTCTTCCTGACTGTCATGGTGGTGAAATTCTGGTTCAGGTGGAATTGCTTATATTCCCAATTATCCATTCCTGTACAACTTGGCCTCAGACAATCATAACATCACATGGCGAAGTCCAGTCCGCAATCCGCTTAATTCGTATTTTTATCGTAACGCTTAAACAACTTTATCAAACTTTTTGATTTTCAATACTAAGCTATAGGACCCGAAACTGGAGCGAGTTGTGGCGCTATAACCACGGCAAATTGTGTCCAGGGCATTCGTGGAAATACAATGTCCCATCCCAGAGGGTCCCGGAGTACCAAACCTTCTTAGCATGGTGCTCCCAACGAATACAACCAAATCTCGAAGCGTATGGTGGTGTGTCCCCACGCTTCTTCCTCCCCTGTCGATTCAGAATTGTGTTGTTGTTCGAACACTCCGTGCTCAAACTCAACCCAATTACGAGTCATCTCTGCGATACGGCTTTACGCAGTAGGCCTGGCCGCTTTAACGCTTGTGTTGTTTCAATGCATTCCGATGCAATGGCGCACTACAAATGTTAATGAATGACAAGAAGAGTGCTAGGCGTCATCTAACCTAAGGCACTCTCCAGGATCCCTTCGAAAGATTGGCTGCGCTAGGGTCTGATTAGATTAGATTAGATTAGATTAGACTAAGCTATAGGACCCGAAACTGGACCAAATGGAACAAAAACGGAAAAAATAATGTTGAATTAGTATTGAAATAAGGCAAGCTCAAAACTTTTTAGTCAAATTGACTGAATTCTCTTCAAATGAAAACAAAAATCATTTGTTTATCTCTTCTGGTAAAATCAATTAAAACCCAATTCCTGAGAGTCATTCAATCGTAACGTGCCCTAATAACTAACCTCAACAAAAAGGCATCAAACTCCTAACCCACTGCATTGTTGGCATCCCAATCTCAAGTGTCCCTTCTGCTTGGCTTGGTCTTATCTCTTCCAGACACCATCCAGTCAGCAGCAGCTCAAAGTACCCCATCTGAGACAAAACACAAACAAAAAATAATAAAAACTCTTCCAGCAGAGTCTGAAGAGCCATCGGTGGTGAAGTATTTCCCTGAATCCGACCCCCCAACGAAGACTCTTACGCTGGCATGGGAAACAAAAACACAACCTTAGCCGCCTCCGGCCGGCCTAACGTTACAGAGTTATCGGATGTCATCGATACCGAGCCTTCCATGAAGCGATACGACCCCGCATAGTCATGAACTATATAACTACTTTATGACAAATAGTTACTCAACTATTTATCAAATGGTCTCTACTATTCATTAAATTGTAACCCAACTATATATGTACGATATATCAAACCATTAATTCCATTCCCAAAATAGTTTTGGTCGATTTTACTATATGAGAAATTAGTTGTTAGGCAGAAAACTATATGAGGTTTTCATACATATGTAAATATTTTTATAAACTTGGATTTTACGTCAAATAGTCATTGCCCAAAAATTGACTATTCCCTATATAGTTTCTGAAAAACTACTTTACCGACACTACTTTGCCGACACTTTAAAAAAGACCGCAAAAATGAACCCTACAATTGTTGTGATAACTACTTCGGATATAATCAAATTTGATTTTTAAGTTCTATCGATACTTGGTGAATGTTTACCGCCATTATATGTGATGTTATTTACGTTGCTGCCGAACTGCTGCCGCCTTATCCGATTGATCTATATCTGTTGGTGGTTTTTCAGTGGTTTTGGTGACATGTTGTGTTAGAAGGAGCAAGCTCGGGGCAAGTATTTTCGATAAGTCCAAGTAGTCCAAACAATTGACTCATTTTATAGTGAACAGTAATAGTCCACCATGTAGTACACATATTTTTGGTGTATGGTAAGAACAGCATGCCTACTTTTTCTGGAATAGTGAAAGTCAATTTCATGAGCCCTCGTAACATTTTTCTTCTTTTGGGGAGTTTTCTGATAATCTGAGGAGAAGTGGGGGTGTTGAAGGTTCTCTATTATCCAGAGGAATCGACTGTGATCAATTTACTTGATAAAAGTTGAAATTTTTGTACCAATCGTTTAACATATAGTTGGATTATATAACAAACTGTAATTGTACTCCATACTGTTGAAATATTGTTTGAACTATTTGGACTTTTAGAAATTTTTAATTCAAAATAGTATGGTGTATAGTAATTTTACTTCATGTAAGTTGACAAATTATTTGGATTATACAAACTTATCGAAAAAAATGTGGCCGCCATCAATTGTGTTCTACTATAGCATTTATAGTAGGTTTTTAGTTCTTACAGATTCTGACTATAATAATCTAAAATCTGTGGAATTTTGCTATATTGTTCTCAATAAAGTTGATAAATTGTTTGAACTATTTGGACTTGTACATTTTTTCGTTGAGTCACGTTGTCTAAACAATCCGAACTGTTTAGTGTAAGGTTATTGTACCCCAAATAGTTCAAAAATAGTTAGAATCATTAGATTTACTTCAATAAAAACGTCATCATTTGACGATCAGTTTCGTTATGGTTTTGTATAGTGCCGTAACTATATGATAATGGTTAAGTATGTGGTAACTACATCTCTTTTAGTAGTAATATAGTTTGGACTATTCCCCCGATGGTTTTTGATTATGCGGGACACCACCACCGTGCGTACCGGGAGTTTGCGGGACCGTTTTTGTTCTAAAGTTGATGGCAATTTCAGCGAATTTGACACGGCTCGTGATTGATGTTTCTTTTCGGTGGATTATCACACTTGAAGTGAGTGCCGCTGTCTAAACAGACTTTAATTTTGAGATAAATTTGACTTAAAGCAAGGAAATTGTGGGAATTTTTTGATTGATCGCAGCTGGCTATGACTTGAATTCTCAGGTTCAACAGAACATCTTGATAACTCCTTAGAATTTTTCCTTTGTACCGGAAAGTGCTCCAATAAACTTGAAACTTAAAATTTCTCGTTCCCGGCATCCCAGTCATAAATCTAATTTACGCCACCGCTCCAGAACGCGCTCGTTCGTTACATCATCCAATTATCCTCCGTTTGGGTATACCTTTTCTCCTCTTTTTTTCGAGCCAGCAATCGATCAAAGTAGGCACCGGGTCCTCTAACCTTTTCTTTGCCATCCGCGGCGTGTCCGCCGGTAGCCCCCGAGACCTTTTCTTCTTCCCAAAACGACCTTCAATAGTAGGCCAAGAACGGCCTTTTGTAGTCGGCGGCGCTTGCTGCCACGAAGAATGCTGGAAGAATTGGAGCACGACTGCCGGTCGAATCTTCAGGTTGTAATTTATTACGGTTTCGCTTTCTACCGCGGCGACGAAAGAATTTGAAAGGTCCAAATAGCCATTTTTAACCCGGGTCGAACTCTGTCCTTTGCGTACCACTAGATCAGCGCCCAAGGTTAGGTCGTTAATTGGTACTGTCACGACGACAAATCTCCTTAAAAGGTCATTACGTCGAATAGTCGTCACCCGCCGCGACTGATGGCTTTTTGCATGCTGCAAAGCTAATTATCTACAACAAACAGACTTTGGCCACCACCAACTGACCGCGGCGTTCGTCCCATCATGACGAGACAACGGCATTTGAGACGCCAAGTTCACGTGTTGAGTAATACGGCGATTTTTCATCACCCGGTGGACCGCCCCGACGATTTGACAGCCTCGCCGGAGTGACATTGACGGTTGAACTACGAGCCTGTTGAGCGGAGTAGGCTGCGCGAATCCGGCTACCGAGATTGAGACCAGTTTGTCACGGATTTTCATGGCATGCTACACGGAAAATTTCGTGACAACTGTTGCTATTTTGGTTTGGAAATCACGTTGTATTCACGTTGTCATGAATTTTTATTCACGAATTCGTGAATATCTCCAGCATGAATGATTTTTCCGTGTAAAATGGTAGGTCCGGCAATATTTCAAGTCAATTTTAACCAACTAGCTACTAATTTTTTGAAGACACGAAGCAGATGACAAGTGCCCACTGCTTTGAAGTTTCCAAAGAAGAAGTGATAATGTATTGCTCCGGAGATAGAGCAAGTGCTGCGACAAGTACCCGTGGACCATAACTTTCTCACTACACTCATGGGACACAACAAGTGTGATGTATTTGAAGAGAGTTTCACTTTTACCGCGCCGTTCAGTTTGCTCAAGTGCAAGTACATTGACGGAGTTATTGACTTGACCGTTGGGAAACGACGTTGATGTCAACTAAAAGTGAAATTTTTACGTAATATTTCAAACTGACTCTCGTAAAATATATGTTTGTCAATTTGATGAATTCTCTATTCCCACGGCTCAACTCCAACCAAACATCAATCCTAATCGATTACCAGCATAACATTTCAAGATCACTTGAGAGTGCACCCCTCGCTGAACCCATTAAGGTTCAAGTTATTAACGATTAGCCAGTTTTGGGCCAACCTCATCTGGGTCAATCTCAGCCTTCTCTTTTCGCTAATGACTTCCAATCCGGTCGCAGTTGGCGCAGCACTTTGCGTAAGCCGTAAGTCGATCCGATCAAGGACAGCCACGCCAACGGTATACCTGGCGCGACCTTAACGGTCAAAATTGGCCTACTGCGACGCCAGCTGTCAAGATTTCGACACCAGTTTTTGAAAATTTCCAATGTAACTCCCACTTCTGTCAGAAATTTTCCTCTCAATTTCAATTAAATCACCCGCATCCCGACGGGTTTCTTTGTTCAAAAAGTGAAAATTAAGCTGGTACTTTTACGACCTTTTCTTGAGAGCAGAGAATAAAATTAACACCGTTCAAAGGCACTCCCACCGACGTGGGTTCTCATCCGTTGATGAAACCTCATAATTACAGTAGAATAAAAAAGTTGGGAAATTTTCCACCCCACACAAGAAGACCGGACCAGGACGTTTGAAATTAACACATTTTTTACGATTAAGCCATAGACCAGTGCATCTGCGCAGTGGGTTTTTTTATGGCTTTCCTTTCTGGTCGAAACTCATAGTCCACCCTAGCAACCTACCCCACCCTAACAGCGCACATCCGAGTCAGATCAAAGTTTGCGGCGGAGAAACACAACTAACCCAACTTCAACGGGGACGTCTCTTGGTGACGACACGTGACACGTGACCGCGCGAGATCTGGAACGCGTGACACGTGGCTGGGGTGGTTAATTGAGAAAATGTTAGGTTCTCGGTGTGACACTTCAAAGAGGGTGTCGAAATTGAAATTTTTAAGTGGCACGAATGACAATTGCAGAACAGTGCGTTTTTTTTTCACTTTTGATTAATGTCATGATCCAACGATTCAAATTCAAATCTCCAAAAAATCAGCAGCATTTGAAACAAATACACAAACGAATCCCCACTAATCCATTTCCACTCAACTAAACCATCTTCAAATCCCAAATCCCATCTCGCGACTTTTCCTCTCCAACTCCACGATTTGCAGCATTACAATCCCACCAGCAGCAAAGATGTTTCCATCGATTTTCGTCCTCCCGCCCAACCCAACTGCACCCAAAGCCCCACACCCATCTGTTCCATGACCGACCGTAACTTCGACCCACTTGTTCCGCGCACTAAGAAAGTGGCAACAGTTTCTGAGGAGAGGTGCCCGCACATTAGGAGTACGTACACAGAGGCGATATAGCATCGTCTTATTGTGGCACTTAAAGAAAAGGAAAGAAAGTTTCCGTAATGCTGCTTGCTGTGTGATATGACTGTTCTTGGGAGATAGGAGAGGGTGATCTACTTTGAGTATTTATCAAACATTGGCATTACTATTAGAAGGACACCAAATACTTTACATAAATTTAACCATAAGTTATATTTTTTTCAGAAGAAATTATTTTTATTATCAAATCAAAAATCAAATTATTCGCTCTACAGCATTGTCTTGGCGTTCTCGATTACGAGATTCCTACTCGAAACTAGGTGTCCGAAGGCTTGATTGTTGAGGCAATTGCAAACCTCTTTTTACACCTAAGCTTCCATCCACCCCGGGATTCGAGCTGACGACCTTTGAATTGTGAGTCCAACTGCCTACCAGCGACTCCACCGAGGCAGGACCCAGGGAGACGACTCCTACACCTGGACTGAGCAAACAATAAAAAAAGTTTAAAAATTTAAATGACGCCATAGTTTCAACATTTCTAAAAAACAAACACCTGCCCGAGCATTGACGAAAATTTTATTTTTTGCAAAAAATACAATTTTTGCGGTGTTGTACATGGGAATTTCATAAAAATTCAAAATATTTTTAAACAAGCCCAAGCATGCTAAATATGATTATCAATGCAGAAAAATGCATTTCAGATTGTTTTCAATTGATTAGATTTCCTTTTTCATGGAAATTTTGAAGTTTTTTGGAAAAAAATATTTTTTTTCTCCCCTGATTTTTAGACCAATTTTTAACACTGGAAAGCCCAACGCATGTCCAACTTACAAAAAGGTGGAACGGTAACTTCAACTCGCTGGTTCTCGGGCATAACTCAACCAATCGGGACGATTCTTGTTTCCAGTGATTTGTAAGAATGTCTAGATGATTCTAAAATTTTTCAGAACTTGATTTGAACAAATCTGTAATTTCTGCGACCGAAAACATCGTTCCACCTTTTTTTTTAAAGACTGCCTCCGCGGAATTTTCGGCGAATTTTTTTTTTACACGCGAAAAAAAAAGTGGGAACGATGTTTTTGATCGCAAAAATTACAGATTTGATCAAATTAAGTTCTGCAAAGTTCTAGAATCATCTAGACATCCTAACAAATCACTGGAAAGAAGAATCATCTTGATTGGTTGAGTTAGGCCTGAGAACCAGCGAGTTGAAGTTACCGTTCCAACTTTTTTGAAGCCTTGGGCGTTGGAATGTTAAGGTAGGGCGACAAAAACTTTGAAAAACGGCCTAATTCATAATTAAAAATAATTTCAAACTCAAATAGAATAAAATTTCTAATAACATTAGATAAAATAAACTTTATATAGAGATTATCGAAACATCGAAATTTCATTAAAAGTGTATACAATTATGCTACTTGTTGAATAACTAAAACTTGTGAAAATATTCAGAGTTTTTTTTAAAGGTTCTATAAACCAAATATTCAATTTTTGCTTTTTGGGTGTTTTGAATACCCTTGTCACAAGGCGTTTATAAAAACATTCAAAAAGCAAAAATTGAAAATTTGGTTTATAGGACCTTTTCCAAAGAAAACTCTAGATATAGACTTTAAATCAAATTTTCAATATCAAACGTTTTTTTCCTGACGAGATCAGTGTACTAATTTGTATTATTTTTTTCATTATTTTATCATATCATTTTGAGAAAAAGTCTAACTTCCAACATTCTTAAAGAATTTAAAATTCAAAAAAATCTTTTTTGAGAGTTATTCAATTCATTCAAACATTATCAGTTCATCAAATATTTTTTGGACAAGTTATACTTTGAACTTCGAAGATATCTGTTGATCTTTTTTTATAATTTCCAACAAAAGCATTTTTTCATATTTCACGACTTATTTTTAATCTTTCAACCCCCTTCCCTTCCTTTTCATTAAGCCATTGCAAAAAAAAAATATATTTCTGAAAATTAAAATGTTCCTCTAAAAACTTCCGAATGCAGAGTATGTAAGGCCGTTGCAAATATTCGATCCGGAAAATCAGGGGGCAAAACATTTTTTTCGAAAACTTCAAAATTTGTTAAAATTTTGAGTATATTCAGCTGAAAATATTTTAAAATGCATTCCCCTGTGTTTGTAAATATATTTGCATGTTTAATAATATTTTTTTTGCAATTCATTTAAAAATATTTTCAATTTTTGTGAAATTCCATTGTTTTTCCATCCATTTTTTGTCATTGTTTGCCCCTTTCCCACCTTCAAAAATATTTGAAACGGCCTAAAGTACATTGTTTAATGTTTATTTTGTATTTGTAATCAAATTGAACATATTTTTACTTTTTGCAAATTTTGAATGTTGGGACCACAGATCGGAAAAAGACATAACACTTTGGGAAAAGAAATATTGTTTTAAATTCATTTATATATTTTGCATTTTTTTTTTGTAAAAGTATACTTGTAATTAAAAAGCATTATAGATTTTGAGATATGATAAAATAATCAATTCTGAACCATAATTTAGGTTAATTTAAGATCCACGCATGTGGCAAATTTTGTCACATCAATTAAATTTTTCAAATTAAATAATAAAAGCCCTAAAAACAATGATCAATCTGAAAACTCTAGCTATAATTTTTATTATAAGGGTTTCCTGATTGACTTGATTGAAATAATTATTAGTAAAATAGTCAAGTTACTAATATTTTTTTATTCAGTCCATAAGGCTCCCCCCCCCCCCTCCTTCAAAATCGACCTGAAAAATCAGGGGGCAAAAAGAAAAATTCATTCATAAAACTTCAAAATTTTAATGGAAATTCATGTGCAATCAGCTGACATCAATTTGAAATGTATTCTCCTGCGCTCAGAATCATTTTTAGCATGTTTCAGTTTATTCATAAATCTTTTGCATTTTCGTCAAATCTTACATTTTTGCCTTCCTCCACTTCACTCGAAAAACGAACTTTTTAGTTAAACCTCCTAGACCTACCTTCATTTGTACATATCGACTCAGAATCACCAGCTGAGCAAATGTCTGTGTGTTTGACATGTGTACCAAATCAATGTCACTGGAATACCTCGTCACATGCTTAACCGATTTTGGCCGGAAAGGTTTTAATCGATCCGTCTAAACGTCCCCTAAGTTGCTTTTTAAATTCATGCAGTTTTATCATGTATTTAAAAAGTTATGTTAAAAAAACTGTTTCATATTAAATTAAAATTATGGTAAAAAGGGTGGTTTTTCATGAAACCCTCACATGTTATATAATTTTAGTAAGCATATGAGAAGACCTTTTAGGTGGAGTAAGAATTTTCAAGATCTGACTTACCTATCTTAAATTACAAGTAGTTTAAAAATGGTCTGAATTCAAATAACCTCAACTGGTCTGGTCTGATCGCCACGAAAAAGCCGTGTAGAGGGATGCCATTTTCCTCAAAGGCCATGTCTGTGTAATCTTGACAAAAAGTCTGTAGGTAGTCTGTTTTTTTACTCATCACTTATTTTTATTAGGACTTCTTAGGTGCTGCAAATATTAGGGGAGATCCATAAACATGTGGACACTTTAGGGGGATTTAAATCACTATAAATGAGAGGAAGGCACCAACCACCTAAAGGTGGATTTTTTGAAAATGAATTATTGCAAAACAACTGGGCAGGGAGTTCCGTTCGGGCAGCCTAAGCGATCGGATCGTTCTGCAAGCTGCTCCCGCGTCGTGTCTTTTTTCATCAATATTCGGCGTACTTTTTCGAGTGGAATAGTGCGAAATTGTTAAAATTTTGTGTGGTGTACATCCAGTGAAGGGGTGGTTCAATATTGGCATAGTTTTTAGCAACTTAAATCTGAAAAAATTTCATTTTTCTTTTGGTTTCTGTCTGAAGCCATTTTTTTCTTGTTTCATCGGCGTGGGGTTAAGTGTGTGTTTGTGTCATGAAGTCGGGAGAGTCAACGGCCGACTCTGCGTGCACATGTGCGAGTGAGAAGCGAACACCAAAGCTGCTCCGAAAAAATGTGATAGCCGAGAATGTATTAGTGTGAGAAGCAAGTTTTTCAAGTGGCTTGCCGTCATCCTGTTTGTGTTGGCCGACTACAGTGGCATTTATGCTGCAGCGAAGGGGTGGAAAAAGAATTTGTTGTGCATGCATGTGCTGAGTGTGTGCGGTGGATTCTGTGGCTACTGCCAGCAGGACCAGATGATTTGCATTTCAACCTGACTGTGTGTCAACCCACGATCAGAATGCACCAATACAGTCGAAGACGACGAGAAGCGTGCTGTAAAATTTGGTGAGTCTGTTCCAAGCCTTCGGCTTATCTGTTGGGGTGTATGAGAGTGATCATTGTTTGGGTGAGTGAGAGTGAAAAAGGGATGAAAAAGTGGGGGAGGGGGGTTGAAACAGATAGGTTATGAGAGAGAGAGCGATGACGGTTTATGTTGCTTTCTAGTGTGTGAGTGTGGGAGTGTGTTGCATTTATTAATGTATTTATGTATGAATGTGGATGACGGAAGCATTACTGCTATGCGAATGCTATTTAGGAGAGAACTGTCAGAGCTGGTGAATTGCTGCTGATACGTTTGATTGGAATTAATCATTTCTATAGATTTCGGTGAATGACCTCAAAATTGGGTAGCAATTTATATTGAGTGTTAGTTTTCGCAGATTTGAATTTGTCTTGTCTTTTGTACAAATGGAAGCGACAGTGAATGTAGCGGATCGTCAAAATTGGGTGGGCTGGTCTGGGGGAGGAAAAAAAAGCAGCGATTTGTATGGAGGAAGGGGGTTGTGGACGAGCGACGTTCGCTGCAGCGTTTGCTAGTGTTTGTGCTGGTGGCTTGGCACACGGCAGGCTGTTGCTTGGATGCCGGTGACCATGAGTGGCCGGGAGGTGCAGACGCGTCGTCAGTGGCAGCCGTCGAGATCATTGAAGCTGGTGAGTTCGTTCTTTGTTGGATGTATGTGTGATTTTGAATGTCAGAGAGTATGCGTGAGTAAAACTGGTAGCTATAGAGCTATCTACGTGCGCATGTATTGCGTGTACGTACACGATGGATTTTTAGGTTAAAATTTGTGGTCGCCAGCAAAAACAAATGGTAAGCTAGTGTGCGTGAGATCGGGCTTAGATAACTCTATGTTTTGGAATATGAGTTGGTGTGAGTTGCATCATCAGAACATACAGTGTTGCCAAAATTGTAAAAAGCTTCAAGTTAAAATGACATTGTGACATTTCGTAAAACCTCTGAGCATTCCTGGTACGGCTATGTGACATAAGCGACATTTTTTTACAACTAAGCGCTTTGACATTTTCCTCACTGAGTGTGATTGGTCATGAATGAAAGGAAGCATGAATGAGTACTATTTTTAACTTAAATTAAATAATCGCGTCGCGTTAATAGTACAAAATCGGACGTTGAACACAAACGCGTTGGCTATTTACTATTTACTCAATACTTTAGAAATTCATTAAATCATAATATTAATTATGTGTAACATCCGGGTTGATATATTTTATACGGTTTTGGTCGTCGCGGCATACTTTTTGTGCGTTTTCAAAGCATTCTTTTCGATAAATCATTTGCATTAAATGCGCGTGCTTTTAAATTGAAAACAGTAAAATAATTGCAACAACAACAAATGCTTAACATATCATTTCAGCTCGATAAACATGGCAACTCGTCGTTCGCTTGGATAATCAATACCTCACTAAACATCAATCATTTAAAACTCCTTAAATCATCTCAAGTTAAAAGTTACATTGTTTAATCTTTGATTCTATAATTAAAAATTATTTTGGTTCTATCTTTCCACAGACGGCTGTCTAAGATTGGACCATTTCATTATAATTAAACAAACGATAAACGGGAAATTTCTCATCCGCAGCATCCGATTGCTTGCCTTGAGATTAATATATAATACCTTTTAACAAACACTACGATTTTGGGTCGCATCATCATCTTATATGATGAATCCTGACCAAACACCCTATCCTACTAACAAGTTTTCAGGTTCCTGGCGCTCGTGGGGTGTAAGCACAGAGTAAATCAGCTGCCCTAGTAGCAACCTGCGCTAACTAACATTCCCGTCCCTTAAAATCGAGGTCTACAAACTGACATGGCGGGCGCCGTTGGTGGCCAATGACTGTTACCTATTCGCAACTGATCTAGCTTTAGCAATCATGGTGTTTTATCTTTTCAGCGCATTCATACATGCTGTTGATAAGGGAAACACCACTAGATCGTCGAAGCCTATAATCAGTAGTGCTGAAAGGATATTACGGTTCTGTTCAGCAACGGAGGGGCAACCATGGGTGATCTCTCATGCTCATGCTATTGCAAAACAACTGGGCAGGTTTAAAATGCATTTTAAAACACTTTTTTCATTCAAATTCAAGTGCTGGGACTACGGCTTGCGTTAAGATTATTGAGCTAAAAAAAGGTATAAATAAAATTGGTCGTGACTTCAGATTCCAAGAAGACCCTTACTCTAAATCAACAGCTCTGCATTCTCTCAACTTAAGTAAGAATAAGCAAATTTTTGATATTTATTTTGTGCATTGTTTTATTTGGATGAAACATTGCGTGTACTTGTTTTGACCAAAGATGAAATTTTGTATCATTACAAGTCTGCACACAATTTTGGCAGCTGTCCATATGTATCTTGAGAACAGATTTTTTGGTCGATTTTGGTATCTTCGACAAAGTTGTAGGTATTGCTAAGGACTTCTCACCTTTTCACATAAAAAAATAACTGGGGAAAATACATTTTTATGCTCTTTTTCTGATATATTTTAAATTACGAAAAAAAAAACATCTTTTGAGCAATGAAACAAGTTGAACGAAAATCATTTGGCAGTGCTGCCAATTTTCGGAATATGCATGCTTTCATAAACTGTGGAAAAAATCTTTATTTTAAAATGTTAAATTGAACTTTGAAATTTCGAAGAAAATTATCATATCATTTCTAAACACAATGGAGTGAAAAAAAACTATACGATTCTATAAATGATGCTAACTCTAGGTGATTCTCCCCTACTCCGTATCATAATACCCGCGGGCTACGTGTTATATCCGGAAGTTCTCAGTTCCGCGCCCAGAATACACAATTTGCTCCCATTTCATCGCAGAAACGACTCGAAAAAAATCATAATCAACAACTGAGCGGCAGCTTTTTGCCATTTACTTTCCCCATCACGAGAAAAAAAAAAGAAAAACAAAGAATTACAGTTTTCATCCCGCGCAGCCGAAACCTATCGCAACACGGTCCACCCCGGATCAGGTCCAGGTTCAAAGAAGGTTCCCCGCGCTCGAGATCAGAAGCTATTTTGCGAAAATTCTCACGTACCTTCTTGGACGGCTGAGCTGCCGTCGTCGTTGTCGTTGATGATGCCACCGACTGTTGCTCCTCTCCGGCCAGGGTCGGTTCCTCGTCCACCGTCGTCAGATCATCGTCCTCGTCCTCGTCCTCTGGACCACCAGCATCGCCGCCGTCGATGCCGATGCCGGCCGGCGAACCGGAACGTGACTCCGGCTCAGTCATCTCCAGCAAAAAGTCCAACGAAGGACGTGACGATCCCATGATGGTGCGGTTCTTTTTGTTCGCTTCTTTTGAAGTGTTGCTGAAGAAATTATTTTCACTCAATTAATTTGGTTTCGTAACTTCTTTGGACTTTTGTGGCAGCACCAGCTGATTACATAATTGGATTAGGAAATTGGAACACCTTAGATGCCACCACCTTGGCCTATCCCAAACAGGAGTTGGGCTCACACGCGCGTATCACGACGATCCGAATCGTCCGGAACCTGTAACACCTTCGCACGACTACGAGAACCGAACCGTGGAAAAACGCAGCACCACGGGAAAATTCGATACTACCAATTCTGGCTCTCACTCTCAGCTCGCAGCATCCCACACAGGATTTTCATTCACAAACCAGGGAAAACTTTAAAACAGCACAACCGAATGAATTTCTGGGAGGGGACACCAATTTCCATTATCATTGTCTTCTTCTCACGTACACAATTGTGTGACCTAGCCGGAAAATTTCCCAAATTTGCACTCACAAAGAAAACGCACCATCTTCCTCACATCTTCACTGTAAAAGTCCACCGCAGCCGGAAAAAGGATCCGTCTGTCCCGTCTATTGTTATCCTTTCGCCGAACGAAACTGCCGGGACCGGGACCGCCTGCCGGCTCCGAAATCCGTACACTCACACACACCTTGCTTGGCTTTTGTGTGACGTCGGTCCCCACCGAGCATGATAATGAGAAGAGGTGGACATTTGATCCTTTTTCGCTTCCGCGCTCGCTCTCTCCGCGAGAGAGAGTTCCGACTATGAGACGGGAGAGGATTTTCCACGGTGAACACGAACGGTACAGAAAGATTGCGATTTTCTGGACGGAAAGTGTGGAAAATCAGGTCGGCATGCGCTCACAGCAGGGGAGCCTTTCCGAATAAAGGAAGGATTTTTTGGGACGCAGAGAAGGGTGATGATGAGTGGAAAAATTTCATTAAGGGTGCGCTTTATGTTGGAAGAGAATCCGTAGTATGACAGTGCAGTTTGCTAATGGTGGAAAATCATCAAAGAGGTAACAAAAGCGATAAAGAGATTAAAATCTGGAATAATTCTATCTTTATTATGATGAAAATAATATGCAATGCAGATATTTATTTTAATGTTGTATTGTTATTTGTAAATAGCGCCTTTTCAATAACAACAAATGCTAGTTAATTTATTTTGCTGTAATAAAATCTATTAAAAAACATTTTCATACAATTGGAAATACGGAATGCTTTTTAACAGTATTACAATGGACTCTCTTATTGTCGATATTGAAGGGACCGTCGAAAGAGGGAGTTATCAAATTATAGAACAAAATATCAAAGCAATCTTCTTGAAGGGACTGAAAATTTTATTGACAGTTGGAGCAATATTGATATCGAGAAGATCGAGAGCCAGAGATTCCATTGTATAAATTTTAAAATACTTCTTACATATTAAAAGATCGTAGTAATATTTAATATTATGTAGAATATATTATATCACACGTGGACAGATTCTGTATTAAAAAATATGCTTTAACATATTTTTGAGAGTATTTATTAAAGTGTGCCTATGTGGATAAATGTTAAATGTAAAACACGTTACTTGAATCTATTAAAACTAAAATGTATATCTGTAAGTCGAACTTTTTTTTTATTTCTGATATTTCGGACATTTTTGTCATTTTATTGTTTAATCACGATAAAGAAAAATCCAGTTTTGTTCAAAAAAGCTTCCACGCAATTGGATGAAATATGTTAAAACAACTAAATAAAAAATCAAAGAATTTATTGTAATTTTCATGGCTCAACAAACTTTGAAATCAGTTTGCTCAAAATTTTTGATATAAGTAATTTGTGAATGTTCAAAATCTGTAAAATGAGAAGAAATTTTTTGATCGATTTTATGCCTTGGGCAAACTTTTAGAAACAGCTAAATTATCAGAAAAAATAAGTACCGTTAATCGAAGTGACATTGATACGATTTAAATTTGTTTTTCAAATATTATTCAACTGGTAGGACTTTTCTCAATGTTTCTATTTTTAAAACATGTAATGTCAAAGTTTTATTCAATAGTGCTTTAAAAAAAGTTTCGTTAAAAATTGTTATTTTAAGAACTGGGGTGACTTTGATAGTCTATGTGTTCCATACAAAATTCAGCCTGAAATTGTGCAAATTGAAATGATTAATTTAAGTTGGCCATTGGTAAGGTTACTTAGAATGTTTCATTTGAAATCATCATTAAATGATTGCTGAACGAAGCTGATTAATTATTTAAAAAATATATATAATTTATTAGAAATTGTTGTTTTCATAAAAATATCAAAATTTGTTGCTACCTAAACCAATGTTGCTGTTTGGATTAACTTTTTAAAATTTACTATAAAAATTGTTCTAATGCCTATAAATAAGAAGATATTTTCGAATTTTTTATCCAAAACACCTAAAACATGCAATGAAAAAAACTAATATAAACTGCTCTTCGTGTAAAATTGTCTAAAGAATCCGATCATGCACTCCATTTTCCGTTTCGAACTAATTATCATTAAACTAATGTTCATAACTTTGCTCTAACTATCCTTAATTTAATTTTCCTTAGTCACAGAATCGTGGTCGATTTTTTTAACTTTTTTTTGTTAAAGTTTGTTCAAATTTGTAAGCGAAATGTACCTTACCTAAATTTAAATAAAAATTGCATAGTTTTCGAGTCCAAGTCAACTTTTTAACTTTTTTCGACAGTCATAGCTTCTCCTTTTATGAAATTTTTTTAAAGAAAATTTCTTGCTATTTTACTTCAGAAAAATTTCTTCATATTTTACTTTACAACGATTCCACGTCAAATCAGCAGAATCAATATCAAAATTGCACCGATTTGGCTCAAATTTGGCATGGGAGTTTCTTGGCCAAAATAATTAGACCCATATTTTTTGTTTGGCAATTAGGGTGGTCCTATCCGAAAAAAGATAGTACAAGAAATACGATTTTCGTATAATCAACATTTTTTCAAAAATCAGTATTCCGAAACGGCTGAACAAATTTTACCTCGCCGCGTTTCAAATGAGAGGTGATTTGTTTGGCCTTCAATGAAAAGTACATTTTAAAATCAACGCGGAGTACACTTAAAGATCATATGGAAATTTTGTTTGCTAATTTGAAGACCTCAGGACCAAAGTGCTCAGCTGAAAAAGTTGGTCAGAAAAATCAGGAAAAAAAATATTTAAAAAAAATCTGGTAACAAAAAAATTGTTTCCATAGCTTAAAAAATTTAATGAAAATAGAAGTCTAATTTATTTTGTATGTTTGGGCTCGTTCAAAAATATCTTAAATTTTTAGGCAATTACAAGGTAGGAGAGAGTGGGGAGACTTGATCCCCGGGGACACTTGATCCCAAGCCTGTATCTCGTCAGCATGTGGGTAAAACATTTAGCTTTATTCTAGGAAGTTGTGCGAAATTAACTAAAACTCATTGTAGAAAACAAAGAAAAAAATTAAAAAATGTTTAGATTGAGTTACACACATTTTTCTAAAAAGTGCTGCAAAAAACTTCCAAGAGATCTTTTTTCTTTGTTTTGATAAGTCTGGAAAACACTCAAAAATTATTCAAAAAAATATTTTTTATACATGAATTGTTTGATAAACATATCAAATCCAAAACCCTTACGCATTTGACGTTAAATTTATCGTCATACTATTTTTACAATCAATTGTTTAAAAAAATGCGTTTAGGGAGACTAGATTCCTGCATTTTTACAGTCACTGGAATCAGCCTCAAGATTAAATAATCGGGCTGGGTTTTCGTACATAGTATCCTTTAGTATAGTTGTACATAACTTACTGCAGTTTGAACCATTTTTCAAAAGTTTTGTAAACAAAAATTTCCAGCTTTTGTAAACATGCTCAATTTTGGTCTAAAAAAGAAAATTTCAAGTTTTTAAATATTTTGCATGCTAAACTTGTTATATTTTGAACACAAACGTACAGGTTTAATGTGAAATTGCTGTAACTTATAAAAAATTAAAGGTTTGGATGAATAAGAATCATTTTGCTTAAGATTTTTTCAAAATGATGAAAGGGGGATCAAATTACCCCAAACATTTTGAAAATGCCGGTTCAAAATATTTTTTTAAAACACTTGGCATGATACGAAGAGTTTATCTGGTGAAATACCCTTATCAGCCAAACAAAGTTGAATGTTTAAGCTTTCAATTCATGCAAAAAGATCATAGTTTTGTGAGAAATTGACAGAGTTTTGTGCGATACAAAAAAAGGGGATCAAGTCTCCCCACTCTCCCCTACAGCACAGCAAAAAAAAATTTCTAACAAAACAACATTTTTGTCAATATTTAGATATTTTGGAAACTAATGCTTTCAAAAAAACTGGACAGGTGTATAATGCCCCCTCTATCAGGATTCTAAAAACGTTTTCTTTAACATTGGAACATTAAAAATTTGTGTTATTTGTTTCAGGTTTCTGTAATTCTAAATAAAAACAAAGGAATTAAAATTACAGTTATTTAAAAAAAAATATGACAACAGATGTTTGCAGAAGTTAAGCACCCAAAAAATGTTAAATGCCATATTTTGAACACTGAGTAAATTCAGAAGCTTTAAATTTATTAAATTTATGAGATAATTTGTATCTCTCAAGTTCCCCAAGTTCAGCTCCCACGATCCTTTCCTCTGTAATCGACCAACCATAAAAGACGCCCAAGAGAGTTGGCTTGACTTGAAACCTCTCCAGTGCTTGTTGCAACGCACCCTAGAATGTGCGGAAATGTCCTGCGGAAAGCCTAATGCAAACCAGAAACTCCGAAACCGGTATCGCTTCGTTACGCCAGGAAGCGTCCTGCGTCCCTTTCCTCTGTCTCTCTAGTCGATGGTTGTCTGCTGCTGCTGGGTGAAGAGTCTTCATTTGTGAGTTTGGTAGGGATGTGACAAATGTAATTTAAGTTTCAAGGGTCTAGAATGTAATTTAGACACATGTTAAACCGTCATAAAACTTCAAATCAACTTTAAAACATGACACTAAAAAACAAGCCTTTTAAATTTCGAACAACCTCAGTTGGCCATGCTAATGTCTTTCCAGTGTTTCTCCCTTTGGAGACTGCGACACTACGGTCGGCGTCGCCTACTTGGTCCATTGTAACATCCCAAAGTTCCTCTCACAAAGTCGAGTCGAGTCGAGTGTGGAAAAGCTTTCTTTCCGGCCGTGAGAGGAGGGGAAAAGGCTTCCTTTTCCTTTTATGAACCAGAGTACGATTTCCCTTTTTACTCACATTCCTATACTACATGTTGATGCATCCATAAAGCAAATGAATTTCCCGCCCTTTTTCCACGCCCACGTGGTCCTCCCACCAAGATCCAAATGGAAAGTGCTGGAAAATTTCCCGTATTTTCGTGTTGGTGGTTAAAGAGGAAAATATATTTTTATTTTGACGGTAAAGTTTTCGCTCATCTTTTGCTCGTAGGTTGTTGTGGCGCTTGTGTGTACCCTTCCTTCATCATCATTATTAACTTTTTGCGTTTCAACTGCGGAGAAAGAGTTGCGGTAATCAAAAGTTTGTTTATTCAGTAAACACTTTGGTCTGGAACTATCACTTATGCAAATTGACTTGAGGTGGTCCAAGTCGGAACGGTTTGTAATTTGCGTAATTGAACTTGTTGTCGCTTGGGATTTTTTTGCAATTGGTAAAATATAAAATTTAAAAAAAAAGTTTGTTGAAAGCTTTACTCAAACATTTGGTATCGCAGAACCTCTCAAACTAATCGACCCCAAACATGGAAATCCAATTAACATGATCAAACAAAAATAGAAGTGCAATATGGAGCTGCTGCTGCCTTTCAGGTTCATTGTTTGTGCACTATAAGTGCATTACTGTTCACGTCCAAAGGAAGTAGGTCGGTGGTACAGATTAGAAGATTTAGGCCACATGTCGGCCCGTCGGCTTTTTGCAATTCAATTATGCATGAGACACGTTCCGTTGGCATTTCTGAGTGCATTTAAATGAAAGCCTTCTGGACTTCATTTTACTGCCAAATAGAAATTTAACAGCTTGCGGTAATTGTGCACTTTAAAGCATTCCGGGAAAAAGTGACGAATTCGTCATTGAAGAACCCTTTTGACAACATTCCGGCACCGATTTCTTCCCGCCAAAAATGGAAGAAAATTGCACTCTAACCAGCGCTGATTTCATCTCCAAAACGGTCAGCCTGGAAATCGACTGAATAAGGTGCGATAAAACCTCACCTCACCGATGAGACATCATCAGGCCTCTTTAGGGGGAATAAAAGAAGAAAATGATGAGAAAAAAACCAGCCTTCAAAAAAGGCAAATTTCTACCAGTCCTTTTTTTTCTCGCCGCACTTGCCAACGCATTTTTGGACCGGCGTTGCGAACTTATTCACTGATTTTTTTATGGGTTGGAAAAATCTTGATTTTGTAGATTTTGTAGATTTTGTCAATTTTGTCGATTTTGTCGATTTTGTCGATTTTGTCGATTTTGTTGATTTTATCGATTTTGTCGATTTTGTCGATTTTGTCGTTTTAGACGATTTTGTCGATTTTGTCGATTTTGTCGATTTTGTTGATTTTGTCGATTTTTTTGATTTTGTCGATTTTGTCGATTTTGTCGATTTTGTCGATTTTGTCGATTTTGTCGATTTTGTCGATTTTGTTGATTTTGTCGATTTTGTCGATTTTGTCGATTTTGTCGATTTTGTCGATTTTGTCGATTTTGTCGATTTTGTCGATTTTGTCGATTTTGTCGATTTTGTCGATTTTGTTGATTTTGTTGATTTTGTCGATTTTGTCGATTTTGTCGATTTTGTCGATTTTGTCGATTTTGTCGATTTTGTCGATTTTGTCGATTTTGTCGATTTTGTCGATTTTGTCGATTTTGTCGATTTTGTCGATTTTGTCGATTTTGTCGATTTTGTCGATTTTGTCGATTTTGTCGATTTTGTCGATTTTGTCGATTTTGTCGATTTTGTCGATTTTGTCGATTTTGTCGATTTTGTCGATTTTGTCGATTTTGTCGATTTTGTCGATTTTGTCGATTTTGTCGATTTTGTCGATTTTGTCGATTTTGTCGATTTTGTCGATTTTGTCGATTTTGTCGATTTTGTCGGTTTTGTCTTTTGCTTTTGCTTTTGCTTTTGCTTTTGCTTTTGCTTTTGCTTTTGCTTTTGCTTTTGCTTTTGCTTTTGCTTTTGCTTTTGCTTTTGCTTTTGCTTTTGCTTTTGCTTTTGCTTTTGCTTTTGCTTTTGCTTTTGCTTTTGCTTTTGCTTTTGCTTTTGCTTTTGCTTTTGCTTTTGCTTTTGCTTTTGCTTTTGCTTTTGCTTTTGCTTTTGCTTTTGCTTTTGCTTTTGCTTTTGCTTTTGCTTTTGCTTTTGCTTTTGCTTTTGCTTTTGCTTTTGCTTTTGCTTTTGCTTTTGCTTTTGCTTTTGCTTTTGCTTTTGCTTTTGCTTTTGCTTTTGCTTTTGCTTTTGCTTTTGCTTTGCTGCTTTTGCTTTTGCTTTTGCTTTTGCTTTTGCTTTTGCTTTTGCTTTTGCTTTTGCTTTTGCTTTTGCTTTTGCTTTTGCTTTTGCTTTTGCTTTTGCTTTTGCTTTTGCTTTTGCTTTTGCTTTTGCTTTTGCTTTTGGTTTTGCTTTTGCTTTTGCTTTTGCTTTTGCTTTTGCTTTTGCTTTTGCTTTTGCTTTTGCTTTTGCTTTTGCTTTTGCTTTTGCTTTTGCTTTTGCTTTTGCTAAACCAATAAATGTCTCCATTAAGTCATAACCAAAAATCAATCTATTTTTATCGTTTTAAAAAAGAAGTAAAATCAGCAAAATTTCCATAAACTATTCCAAGATTGCCGTTCCCAAATGACACGCAGTAAAGTGTGAATGATATTCCCATATAGACGAGCGTCTGGGTCTCGTGGCGCAGGGGTAGCGGCTTCGGCTGCCGATCCCGATGATGCTATGAGACGCGGGTTCGATTCCCGCCTTATCCACTGAGCTTCTATCGGATGGTGAAGTAAAACGTCGGTCCCGGTTTCTCCTGTCTCGTCAGAGGCGCTGGAGCAGAAATCCCACGTTAGAGGAAGGCCATGCCCCGGGGGGCGTAGTGCCAATAGTTTCGTTTTTCGAGCGTCTCGCCGCTGCTAATCGGTGGCATTAAAACACAACACGACCAAACCAACGACTTAATTGAAATTTTATTATTTTCCTAATCCTGCCTGGAATGCCTCGCGTCTCTCGCCGTGTGACCACTGGCCAACGCGGCTCGCTAAAGTGTCGTGCGAAACTGTGAGGTTGAGGTGAGCAACTCGATCCCATTAACCCTTTCATGGGAAGATTCTTGTTTTTGACGATTCTGAATAATGTCCTTTTAAGCAAATTAATATATGTTCTTTAAAAATATTAAAATTAGTTTAAACAAACTTAATTTATTTTTTCAAAATCAAGAATTTAAAGGGTTCCATTCTAAACTAACCTTAATTTATTCAAATCCCCTTACTGGCAAGGCGCCATCATTCACCTGGTACTATTAGCGAACTCTAGTCCATGTATATTTTTGCTCGTGTGCAAACTATCTACTAGAGGAGAGCTTTCCAAGCTCGTGAAACTTTTATTTTATCTCCCATTGCTTGTTTTAGCGCGAAATCATTTCACGCTAGTTTGAGGAGTTCCAGCGAAGAGGTAGTACAATTCAGAAGACTGAAGGTTGAGCCCCCGTAAACAGATTAAAACCTCTCTTCAGAGCTTTATCTCAGGTTAGCTCGCAAGGTCCGGTATCAGAAGAAAATTAATTCGTTTAATGCTCCTTCAGAGTTGATCCAACAACGCTTGACTTTTTTCCGAGCGAGTTTCGGTAAAGTTTAGGAGAGTCGTAAAAGTCGAAGATTAAAAAGTCGTAAAATTTGTAACGATATCGTTTTAACAAATTCTTTCGAGAAGCAGCTTCGATGAGAATGGCATTTGTCGAAATTGAAATCAAAATTGCTCAATTTGTGTGACGAGCTTTTCCATTTGTATAAAATCTCATACGATTTTATTTTAGGACGATTCCGCCGTGAGAAGTTATGGAAATAAATAAAACAAAAAAGTCACGTGCGTTTCCGCTGGAACTCAGACGTCTTGATCGTTTTTTGGCCCACGTCAAGCTGGGTCAAATCATAAATTTGCATAAATGGCTTCCAATAAATTTGCGCGCCCCACTGGATGGGTTCGGCTTCAAATTGAAATTTATGATCAGCGAAGTTTTATTGTCGTCTGACGGGCTGCGAAGAATTGCTTTTGAGGGAATTCCGAGAAATTTTGGCGTAATGTGGGAAAGAAATCTATCAACCTATTTTGGTTCTTTCAAAACAATAACAACTTGGACTTTTGAGCTTGAAAATAAGTTGACCAACAACTATTATTCGCATTTCCCACTTGCTAATGAGTGACGATTTCACCTGCACAAGTGAAGACTGCATTAAGCCACTCAACTCACTCTTGAGTGCGCGACACTGACAGTAGGCGTTGCGTAACCCATGCGCGAGAGAGATCCGATGAGAGAGGTCAAGTGATGAGTGATTAGCAGTCACTCATCAACGATTGTCATTTCCTTATTGTTGCGACCTTTTTGATGAATGATGAGATTTTTCATACTTCTCTTATAGTAAGTTAATTTTATGACTATCGTTAGAACTTAACAAAAACTCGCGCATTTAAAATTGAAAAAATACACGTTAAATTGCCATTACAATGTGATTTATCATCATCAATCACAAAATTACTGATGAATTCTTTACAAAACAAAATCTGCAAAGATCACCACCGATAAACTACAAAAAATGGAAACAAAGCCAATCAATCCTCAAAAGCTTTTTTATTATTTTTAAATATTTTTCCGCTTGCCCTCATCAAATTGCCATTCTAAACAACCTGTCACGCATCCATCATTCTCATCGTTCCCAAGAGGGGGGCAGCTCTCCTGGCTTCATCAAAAGACAAAACATCACTCTTCGCACAGAAGCCGAAAACCGAAATCTCAAAAAAGCACACAGAAAACAATGCTCCTCTCAGCGTGAATAAAACACGGACGACGAAGATTTCAACGCATAAAAAAAGTAGCAACATGCCGAAAAACAAGCCGAAACCTCAAATCGCTGTCAAATCTGGTTAGAGTTTCGGGAGAATTAAAAGAGTTGAAGCAAGGATGGGAATTGAAATCAAGGAAGAGAATAAAAAAAATCGTTGGCGCTCCACGCTTTGAACAAATTTGAAATTTATGAGAACGAGTGAACACTCGTTGAGGCTTTCTCTCTCAAAAAGAGAAATGAGAGCGCTCTCCCATCTCACCGCTCATCGCGTGAGTGAGAAGTGAACAAAATTCACCTTTTTCCCTCGAAACGGTTCTTCCTTTTTATGTTTGTTTTATTTATTTCACCTGGGTCAGGTTGAAGGCCACAAACTCCAAATCATGTGCTTTTCGTTCTTTTGGCTTTGGAAAAAGAGACAGCGAACGGTTTTAGGCAGTTTTGCGTGCTGTGCGAAATTATACCTGACTTGAAGTTCTGCGGTGTTTTTTTTCTTTTTTATCGTTTCTCATTCACAAAGCGAACGCGGCTTAACGACTGCGGAACATTTATTAATAAAAACGTGTGCTGCATTTAAGATTGAATTAACTGGAAATTTCGCATTTGATGAACCATCGGTGACGAAAGCAGCTTTGTTTATTGAAAAATTACTAGTACAAAAAATCTCGAAATATCAACCAAAAACCTCAACACTCCATTGTTACACTAGCGAATCAATAACTTTTACAGTGTTTACGACCATTAGACTTTTTTTTATGGAATCTGTCGTTTATCCTGCAATGTATTAGTAAGAATTGCGCGGCTCGCTCTCTATCGATTTTTTCTCTCACTGAGTGCCAAGTGATATTTTCGATGCAGATTCTCCATGGTTGATTTTGAGTTAAAATTTTCGTGAAAACAATCTTATTATTTTATCATTCTAACCCTTTTGATTGCAAAGATAAATTTAAATTTAAAGTTTTAGAATTGAAAATAATAATTTGAAAGAGAAAAAATAACAAATAATAATATTTTTCAGAGATTTATTAACATTCTGAGTCCAACTCTCCAAGTCACTCCCAGAACAAACTTCCCAAGCAGGTCGATAGTTTTCCTTATCAGTATTTGAACCAACTTCAAAGCTAGCCGATTTCCCTCTGGTACAATCGGCCCACGTAAGTCGATATTTGTTTATGCTCATATCGTAATTACACAAAGGTGTGAAAACTTGTTACGGCCTTGTATCCGAGGCACTTTGCTCCGGTCATCGACAGCCATTCTCAGGCCAGGAAATTTGTTATGCATCTCACGAGTCGGCTTGTCACACACCAGAAGATACAGCATTAGCTGGTGTGAAGTCATAAAGCAATTATTTACCTTTTCCCCGCTCCAACCTACGTTTGGTATTTCAAACAGGTAAAGATTGGCTTCAAAGGTATTCTAAGGCGTTGTAACTACTTCCTCTCACCTCATAAAGTCACTTTCTGAAGAAAAAAAACCATCCATTTAAGACGTTTTCAGCTACTCTAAACCGATTGATCTCTCAAAATATTTGCCAAACAGCAGTTGCACAGAACTTAAGCTTCAACATATTCAAATGCGTTTTTTTGTATCCTCAACTCCCTCAAAACTTAAGCCGATTTCAAACAAATTGTTATCCACGTTAGAGTGCTTGCTCCTTGCTACCACAATGCATTGGGTTCGATTCCCGGAAAAAAGGCTTTGAGCGCCGCACACATGTGTGCACAACCGGCTTAAAGGACGGGCTAAATTAACATATTCAATGGCCTTTTTGATGCCATTTGCGAACGGGACTTGCCGGGGTGGTAGAAACTCATTTAAGTTGGCACAAAGGGTAAACATTTATTTCTGCTAATCCGGTTTTGGTATTAACGGAGAGTCGGCATATGGTGAATTGACTGTGTCATGGTGAGTGGTAGAATTGAGGTGCGATTTATTCAGCGTAATTAAAACAGATTTATTGTGTACTCTGGAAATATAAGTCATTACTTTGTTGAATCAATCAACTTGAAATGATAATTGAAACGTCACGAAAAAAACCAACACGTTATAATTCATTGCAATCATTACAGCAATACATTATTTAACGGTTAATTTGAATTCACAACTACTCATTCACAGGTGTTGACAGCTATTCATGGGTTGTTTAAGTATTACGTAACACAACATTATATCTTATCTTAAAATTTGCCTCTATAGAGTGGAGCAAAGGTGCACACCTAATGGCAATCGTTCTGTCGCTGGTGACCATAGAATATTTTTGATTCGTTGTATATACCAAATGGTACCCTCGTCCATGGCTTTAAAAACGTAGAACTAGGATTCACGTCAAATCGCTTACATTCCGAGAACCAGGCAATTGCTCTAAAAAAATTAAGTGCGCACATTTGCCCCGTATGTGGGGCAAATGTGCGCACTATGCGGGGCAAAGTGATGTTTCAGTTAATTTTTGTGTAAAAGTTAACTTTTCGTCAAGTTTTCAATTTGGGGTTGTTTTTTACCCCAAATGAAGATAATTTTTTGGTATAGTAACTACTTTAAACTAAGTAGTACTTATATAACTAAAGTTTCCATTTTAGGGGTAAAAACCTGAATATTTTCGCATAAATTAAATTTTTTGGTCCTATTTGGTAGAAATACAATTGGTGGTTTTGAATCAATTTTAACAGAAATAAAAGTTATCCAATGTGTTAGAATTTTTTTCATACAAAAATGTATGTCCCGTATTTTTTTTAGGAAAAATGATGGTAAAAATAATAAGAAGAGTAATTTCAAAAATTCTTTAAGTGTTAGCAAGGTAATTGGCTAGAATAATTGGTTTCAACGATTTCGTGAACCTGAATTTTTGTAAACATTATTTTGTAAACTTCAAATATTAGATCGAAATGAACCAAAAGTGACTTTTTCCAATAACTTTCACAAACATCTTTTTTTTTCACTTTATTTTTGCACCTTTGCCCCGTGCGCACTTTTGCCCCGTACTAGTCAGCCATGCCAGATATACAGAATAATCTGTATTGTACAGGTTTTTCTATCCCAAAAATCACAAAAATCTGTACATACAGTTTTAAAAAATGATTTAAACAATTTAGTAATAAATTTAGTAATAAAATTTCAACAATTTAATATTTGAATTTTGCTTTAATATGATTAAAAAGCTGAGATTTTTCTCACCTCCCCCTTTGAAAGCAACCTGGTGCAAAAATATTGGATTGCGCTTTTCGAGATATTTTAAGTTAAAAAAATGCACATTTTTCGCCCTAAAACGGCTCTAAATGTTGATCTAAGTTCTAAATCAGTTTTTATAATACACTTGTTTTTAGAGCTCAAACCCCTGATTCCATCTTTGAAAAACTGATTTTTGAAGGTTTGCTATGATGCTGTTGATAAAATTAGTCGTAGAAGGCTTTGAATGTGAGATCAAATTTTCGCTTGGGTTGTCATGCCCAACAACATTCTAGAAGAGAAAAAAAAATCCTAGAAATTTTCTAGTAAGAATTTCTATAACACCCAAATTACTCCTTCCCATTTGCAACAACTGCTTCAAGACACCAAAGTTAGAAAACTTCACACTTTTTTCGAAAAATTCAATTTTGTCATGCATTAGATGTTTAAGATTCTTTGGAATAAATTACTTAAAATTTCACAAAATATCGTTTTTCATAAAATACTAAAGTTTTCAATATGGATATAAAATAATGCGGGTTTTTAAATGTTTTTTTAAATTTAGAGCATTTTGTTTTTGCAAAATAGCTAAATTTTCACAATGTCTAGGTTTGCGTTGCGAAAAAATAGGATAGATAGATCAACATTAAAAATCGGGCCAAATTTTTTCGAAATATCGTCAGTTGATAATTACAAGCTAAAAA